>NC_139226.1:73421979-74001339 GCF_055691185.1 Crinia signifera
ACCCCCTGCTAATATCATGTCCTTTAGGTCTTTTTACATTACCAACACATGATTTTTTTCAGTAAGCCAATACAGTCAGGAAACTTTTTTATTAGCTTACCTGGTGATAGAAGTAGAAGAGGGAAAAAAAGTGCCGGTATCTCACCTACAGCCATACCACATTGGATAGGCCCAATCTCGTCTGATCTTGGAAGCTAAGCAGTGTTGGGCCTGGTTAGTACTTGGGTGGGAGACCACATTGGAACACCAGGTGCTGTAGGTTTTTTCACATTACTGGCAAATTGTTTTTATTCTCTAGCTATTTAAATTGGAAACTTTTTCTTTTTATTGCCAGTACAGACATTTGGAAGAGGTCAAACAGACACAATAGCCATCACCTAAAGACTTACCACACTGTTTAGGCCCAATTCCAACTGCTTTTGGCAGCTAAACAGTGTTGAGCCTCTTTAGTAGTTTAATTTAAGACCCCCTGCTAATATCATGTCCTGTAGGTCTTTTTACATTACCAACACATGATTTTTTTCAGTAAGCCAATACAGTTAGGAAACTTTTTTATTAGCTTACCTGGTGATAGAAGTAGAAGAGGGCAAAAAAGTGTGTGTATCTCAACTACAGCTATACCAAATTGGATAGGCCCAATCTTGTCTGATCTTGGAAGCTAAGCTGTGTTGGGCCTGGTTAGTACTTGGGTGGGAGACCACATGGGAACATCAGGTGCTGTAGGTTTTTCACATTACTGGCAAATTGTTTTTATTCTCTAGCTATTTAAATTGGAAACGTTATCTTTTTATTGCCAGCACAGACATTTGGAAGAGGTCAAACAGACACAATAGCCATCACCTAAAGACTTACCATACTGTTAAGGCCCAATTCCAACTGCTTTTGGCAGCTAAACAGTGTTGAGCCTCTTTAGTAGTTTAATTTAAGACCCCCTGCTAATATCATGTCCTGTAGGTCTTTTTACATTATCAACTCATGATTTTTTTTTAGTAAGCCAATACAGTTAGGAAACTTTTTTATTAGCTTACCTGGTGATAGAAGTAGAAGAGGGCAAAAAAGTGCCTGTATCTCACCTACAACCATACCACATTGGATAGGCCCAATCTCGTCTGATCTTGGAAGCTAAGCAGTGTTGGGCCTGGTTAGTACTTGGGTGGGAGACCACATGGGAACACCAGGTGCTGTAGGTTTTTCCACATTACTGGCAAATTGTTTTTATTCTCTAGCTATTTAAATTGGAAACTTTTTCTTTTTATTGCCAGTACAGACATTTGGAAGAGGTCAAACAGACACAATAGCCATCACCTAAAGACTTACCACACTGTTTAGGCCCAATTCCAACTGCTTTTGGCAGCTAAACAGTGTTGAGCCTCTTTAGTAGTTTAATTTAAGACCCCCTGCTAATATCATGTCCTGTAGGTCTTTTTACATTACCAACACATGATTTTTTTCAGTATGCCAATACAGTAAGGAAACTTTTTTATTAGCTTACCTGGTGATAGAAGTAGAAGAGGGCAAAAAAGTGCCTGTATCTCACTTGCAGCCATACCACATTGGATAGGCCCAATCTCGTCTGATCTTGGAAGCTAAGCAGTGTTGGGTCTGGTTAGTACTTGGGTGGGAGACCACATTGGAACACCAGGTAATGTAGGTTTTTTCACATTACTGGCAAATTGTTTTTATTCTCTAGCTATTTAAATTGGAAACTTTTTCTTTTTATTGCCAGTACAGACATTTGGAAGAGGTCAAACAGACACAATAGCCATCACCTAAAGACTTACCACACTGTTTAGGCCCAATTCCAACTGCTTTTGGCAGCTAAACAGTGTTGAGCCTCTTTAGTAGTTTAATTTAAGACCCCCTGCTAATATCATGTCCTGTAGGTCTTTTTACATTACCAACACATGATATTTTTCAGTAAGCCAATACAGTTAGGAAACTTTTTTATTACCTTACCTGGTTATAGAAGTAGAAGAGGGCAAAAAAGTGCCTGTATCTCACCTACAGCCATACCACATTGGATAGGCCCAATCTCGTCTGATGTTGGAAGCTAAGCAGTGTTGGGCCTGGTTAGTACTTGGGTGGAAGACCACATGGGAACACCAGGTGCTGTAGGTTTTTTTACATAACTGGCAAATTGTTTTTATTCTCTAGCTATTTAAATTGGAAACGTTTTCTTTTTATTGCCAGTACAGACATTTGGAAGAGGTCAAACAGACACAATAGCCATCACCTAAAGACTTACCACACTGTTTAGGCTCAATTCCAACTGCTTTTGGCAGCTAAACAGTGTTGAGCCTCTTTAGTAGTTTAATATAAGACCCCCTGCTAATATCATGTCCTGTAGGTCTTTTTACATTACCAACACATGATTTTTTTCAGTAAGCCAATACAGTTAGGAAACTTTTTTATTAGCTTACCTGGTGATAGAAGTAGAAGAGGGCAAAAAAGTGCCTGTATCTCACCTACAGCCATACCACATTGGATAGGCCCAATCTCGCCTGATGTTGGAAGCTAAGCAGTGTTGGGCCTGGTTAGTACTTGGGTGGGAAACCACATGGGAACACCAGGTGCTGTAGGTTTTTTTCACATTACTGGCAAATTGTTTTTATTCTCTAGCTATTTAAATTGGAAACGTTTTCTTTTTATTGCCAGTACAGACATTTGGAAGAGGTCAAACAGACACAATAGCCATCACCTAAAGACTTACCACACTGTTTAGGCCCAATTCCAACTGCTTTTGGCAGCTAAACAGTGTTGAGCCTCTTTAGTAGTTTAATATAAGACCCCCTGCTAATATCATGTCCTGTAGGTCTTTTTACATTACCAACACATGTTTTTTTTCAGTAAGCCAATACAGTTAGGAAACTTTTTTATTAGCTTACCTGGTGATAGAAGTAGAAGAGGGCAAAAAAGTGCCTGTATCTCACCTACAGCCATACCGTATTGGATAGGCCCAATCTCGTCTGATCTTGGAAGCTAAGCAGTGTTGGGCCTGGTTAGTACTTGGGTGGGAGACCACATTGGAACATCAGGTGATGTAGGTTTTTTCACATTACTGGCAAATTGTTTTTATTCTCTAGCTATTTAAATTGGAAACTTTTTCTTTTTATTGCCAGTACAGACATTTGGAAGAGGTCAAACAGACACAATAGCCATCACCTAAAGACTTACCACACTGTTTAGGCCCAATTCCAACTGCTTTTGGCAGCTAAACAGTGTTGAGCCTCTTTAGTAGTTTAATTTAAGACCCCCTGCTAATAACATGTCCTGTAGGTCTTTTTACATTATCAACACATGATTTTTTTTTTGTAAGCCAATACAGTTAGGAAACTTTTTTATTAGCTTACCTGGTGATAGAAGTAGAAGACGGCAAAAAAGTGCCTGTATCTCACCTACAGCTATACCACATTGGATAGGCCCAATCTCGTCTGATCTTGGAAGCTAAGCAGTGTTGGGCCTGGTTAGTACTTGGGTGGGAGACCACATGGGAACATCAGGTGATGTAGGTTTTTTCACATTACTGGCAAATTGTTTTTATTCTCTAGCTATTTAAATTGGAAACTTTTTCTTTTTATTGCCAGTACAGACATTTGGAAGAGGTCAAACAGACACAATAGCCATCACCTAAAGACTTACCACACTGTTTAGGCCCTATTCCAACTGCTTTTGTCAGCTAAACAGTGTTGAGCCTCTTTAGTAGTTTAATTTAAGACTCCCTGCTAATATAATTTCCTGTAGGTCTTTTTACATTACCAACACATGATTTTTTTCAGTAAGCCAATACAGTTAGGAAACTTTTGTATTAGCTTACCTGGTGATAGAAGTAGAAGAGGGCAAAAAAGTGCTTGTATCTCACCTACAGCCATACCACATTGGATAGGCCCAATCTCGTCTGACCTTAGAAGCTAAGCAGTGTTGGGCCCGTTTAGTACTTGGGTTGGAGTCCACATGGGAACACCAGGTGCTGTAGGTTTTTTCACATTACTGGCAAATTGTTTTTATTCTCTAGCTATTTAAATTGGAAACTTTTTCTTTTTATTGCCAGTACAGACATTTGGAAGAGGTCAAACAGACACAATAGCCATCACCTAAAGACTTACCACACTGTTTAGGCCCAATTCCAACTGCTTTTGGCAGCTAAACAGTGTTGAGCCTCTTTAGTAGTTTAATTTAGGACCCCCTGCTAATATCATGTCCTTTAGGTCTTTTTACATTACCAACACATGATTTTTTTCAGTAAGCCAATACAGTCAGGAAACTTTTTTATTAGCTTACCTGGTGATAGAAGTAGAAGAGGGAAAAAAAGTGCCGGTATCTCACCTACAGCCATACCACATTGGATAGGCCCAATCTCGTCTGATCTTGGAAGCTAAGCAGTGTTGGGCCTGGTTAGTACTTGGGTGGGAGACCACATTGGAACACCAGGTGCTGTAGGTTTTTTCACATTACTGGCAAATTGTTTTTATTCTCTAGCTATTTAAATTGGAAACTTTTTCTTTTTATTGCCAGTACAGACATTTGGAAGAGGTCAAACAGACACAATAGCCATCACCTAAAGACTTACCACACTGTTTAGGCCCAATTCCAACTGCTTTTGGCAGCTAAACAGTGTTGAGCCTCTTTAGTAGTTTAATTTAAGACCCCCTGCTAATATCATGTCCTGTAGGTCTTTTTACATTACCAACACATGATTTTTTTTTCAGTAAGCCAATACAGTTAGGAAACTTTTTTATTAGCTTACATGGTGATAGAAGTAGAAGAGAGCAAAAAAGTGCCTGTATCTCACCTACAGCCATACCACATTGGATAGGTCCAATCTCATCTGATCTTGGAAGCTAAGCTGTGTTGGGCCTGGTTAGTACTTGGGTGGGAGACCACATGGGAACATCAGGTGCTGTAGGTTTTTCACATTACTGGCAAATTGTTTTTATTCTCTAGCTATTTAAATTGGAAACTTTATCTTTTTATTGCCAGCACAGACATTTGGAAGAGGTCAAACAGACACAATAGCCATCACCTAAAGACTTACCATACTGTTAAGGCCCAATTCCAACTGCTTTTGGCAGCTAAACAGTGTTGAGCCTCTTTAGTAGTTTAATTTAAGAACCCCTGCTAATAACATGTCCTGTAGGTCTTTTTACATTATCAACTCATGATTTTTTTTTTGTAAGCCAATACAGTTAGGAATCTTTTTTATTAGCTTACCTGGTGACAGAAGTAGAAGAGGGCAAAAAAGTGCCTGTAACTCACCTACAGCCATACCACGTTGGATAGGCCCAATCTCGTCTGATCTTGGAAGCTAAGCAGTGTTGGGTCTGGTTAGTACTTGGGTGGGAGACCACATGGGAACACCATTTGCTGTAGTTTTTTCACATTACTGGCAAATTGTTTTTATTCTCTAGCTATTTAAATTGGAAACTTTTTCTTTTTATTGCCAGCACTGACATTTGGAAGAGGTCAAACAGACACAATAGCCATCACCTAAAGACTTACCACACTGTTTAGGCCCAATTCCAACTGCTTTTGGCAGCTAAACAGTGTTGAGCCTCTTTAGTACTTTAATTTAAGACCCCCTGCTAATATCATGTCCTGTAGGTCTTTTTACATTACCAACACATGATTTTTTTCAGTAAGCCAATACAGTTAGGAAACTTTTGTATTAGCTTACCTGGTGATAGAAGTAGAAGAGGGCAAAAAAGTGCCTCTTTCTCACCTACAGCCATACCACATTGTATAGGCCCAATCTCGTCTGATCTTGGAAGCTAAGCAGTGTTGGGCCTGGTTAGTACTTGGGTGGGAGACCACATGGGAACATCAGGTGATGTAGGTTTTTTCACATTACTGGCAAATTGTTTTTATTCTCTAGCTATTTAAATTGGAAACTTTTTCTTTTTATTGCCAGTACAGACATTTGGAAGAGGTCAAACAGACACAATAGCCATCACCTAAAGACTTACCACACTGTTTAGGCCCAATTCCAACTGCTTTTGGCAGCTAAACAGTGTTGAGCCTCTTTAGTAGTTTAATTTAAGACCCCATGCTAATAACATGTCCTGTAGGTCTTTTTACATTATCAACTCATGATTTTTTTTTTGTAAGCCAATACAGTTAGGAAACTTTTTTATTAGCTTACCTGGTGACAGAAGTAGAAGAGGGCAAAAAAGTGCTTGTATCTCACCTACAGCCATACCACGTTGGATAGGCCCAATCTCGTCTGATCTTGGAAGCTAAGCAGTGTTGGGCCTGGTTAGTACTTGGGTGGGAGACCACATGGGAACACCATTTGCTGTAGGTTTTTTCACATTACTGGCAAATTGTTTTTATTCTCTAGCTATTTAAATTGGAAACTTTTTCTTTTTATTGCCAGCACTGACATTTGGAAGAGGTCAAACAGACACAATAGCCATCACCTAAAGACTTACCACACTGTTTAGGCCCAATTCCAACTGCTTTTGGCAGCTAAACAGTGTTGAGCCTCTTTAGTACTTTAATTTAAGACCCCCTGCTAATATCATGTCCTGTAGGTCTTTTTACATTACCAACACATGATTTTTTTCAGTAAGCCAATACAGTTAGGAAACTTTTGTATTAGCTTACCTGGTGATAGAAGTAGAAGAGGGCAAAAAAGTGCCTGTTTCTCACCTACAGCCATACCACATTGGATAGGCCCAATCTCGTCTGATCTTGGAAGCTAAGCAGTGTTGGGCCTGGTTAGTACTTGGGTGGGAGACCACATGGGAACATCAGGTGATGTAGGTTTTTTCACATTACTGGCAAATTGTTTTTATTCTCTAGCTATTTAAATTGGAAACTTTTTCTTTTTATTGCCAGTACAGACATTTGGAAGAGGTCAAACAGACACAATAGCCATCACCTAAAGACTTACCACACTGTTTAGGCCCAATTCCAACTGCTTTTGGCAGCTAAACAGTGTTGAGCCTCTTTAGTAGTTTAATTTAAGACCCCCTGCTAATATCATGTCCTGTAGGTCTTTTTACATTACCAACACATGATTTTTTTCAGTAAGCCAATACAGTTAGGAAACTTTTGTATTAGCTTACCTGGTGATAGAAGTAGAAGAGGGCAAAAAAGTGCCTGTATCTCACCTACAACCATACCACATTGGATAGGCCCAATCTCGTCTGATCTTGGAAGCTAAGCAGTGTTGGACCTGGTTAGTACTTGGGTGGGAGACCACATGGGAACACCAGGTGCTGTAGGTTTTTTCATATTACTGGCAAATTGTTTTTATTCTCTAGCTATTTAAATTGGAAACTTTTTCTTTTTATTGCCAGTACAGACATTTGGAAGAGGTCAAACAGACACAATAGCCATCACCTAAAGACTTACCACACTGTTTAGGCCCAATTCCAACTGCTTTTGGCAGCTAAACAGTGTTGAGCCTCTTTAGTAGTTTAATTTAAGACCCCCTGCTAATATCATGTCCTGTAGGTCTTTTTACATTACCAACACATGATTTTTTTTAGTATGCCAATACAGTTAGGAAACTTTTTTATTAGCTTACCTGGTGATAGAAGTAGAAGAGGGCAAAAAAGTGCCTGTATCTCACCTACAGCCATACCACATTGGATAGGCTCAATCTCGTCTGATCTTGGAAGCTAAGCAGTGTTGGGCCTGGTTAGTACTTGGGTGGGAGACCACATGGGAACATCAGGTGATGTAGGTTTTTTCACATTACTGGCAAATTGTTTTTATTCTCTAGCTATTTAAATTGGAAACTTTTTCTTTTTATTGCCAGTACAGACATTTGGAAGAGGTCAAACAGACACAATAGCCATCACCTAAAGACTTACCACACTGTTTAGGCCCAATTCCAACTGCTTTTGGCAGCTAAACAGTGTTGAGCCTCTTTAGTAGTTTAATTTAAGACCCCCTGCTAATATCATGTCCTGTAGGTCTTTTTACATTACCAACACATGATTTTTTTCAGCAAGCCAATACAGTTAGGAAACTTTTGTATTAGCTTACCTGGTGATAGAAGTAGAAGAGGGCAAAAAAGTGCCTGTATCTCACCTACAACCATACCACATTGGATAGGCCCAATCTTGTCTGATCTTGGAAGCTAAGCAGTGTTGGGCCTGGTTAGTACTTGGGTGGGAGACCACATGGGAACATCAGGTGATGTAGGTTTTTTCACATTACTGGCAAATTGTTTTTTTCTCTAGCTATTTAAATTGGAAACCTTTTCTTTTTATTGCCAGTACAGACATTTGGAAGAGGTCAAACAGACACAATAGCCATCACCTAAAGACTTACCACACTGTTTAGGCCCAATTCCAACTGCTTTTGGCATCTAAACAGTGTTGAGCCTCTTTAGTAGTTTAATTTAAGACCCCCTGCTAATATCATGTCCTGTAGGTCTTTTTACATTACCAACACATGATTTTTTTCAGTAAGCCAATACAGTTAGGAAACTTTTTTATTAGCTTACCTGGTGATAGAAGTAGAAGAGGGCAAAAAAGTGCCTGCATCTCACCTGCAGCCATACCACATTGGATAGGCCCAATCTCGTCTGATCTTGGAAGCTAAGCAGTGTTGGGCCTGGTTAGTACTTGGGTGGGAGACCACATGGGAACACCAGGTGCTGTAGGTTTTTTCACATTACTGGCAAATTGTTTTTATTCTCTAGCTATTTAAATTGGAAACTTTTTCTTTTTATTGCCAGTACAGACATTTGGAAGAGGTCAAACAGACTCAATAGCCATCACCTAAAGACTTACCACACTGTTTAGGCCCAATTCCAACTGCTTTTGGCAGCTAAACAGTGTTGAGCCTCTTTAGTAGTTTAATTTAAGACCCCCTGCTAATATCATGTCCTGTAGGTCTTTTTACATTACCAACACATGATTTTTTTCAGTATGCCAATACAGTTAGGAAACTTTTTTATTAGCTTACCTGGTGATAGAAGTAGAAGAGGGCAAAAAAGTGCCTGTATATCACCAACAGCCATACCACATTGGATAGGCCCAATCTCGTCTGATCTTGGAAGCTAAGCAGTGTTGGGCCTGGTTAGTACTTGGGTGGGAGACCACATAGGAACATCCGGTGATGTAGGTTTTTTCACATTACTGGCAAATTGTTTTTTTTCTCTAGCTATTTAAATTGGAAACTTTTTCTTTTTATTGCCAGTACAGACATTTGGAAGAGGTCAAACAGACACAATAGCCAT
This sequence comes from Crinia signifera, assembly GCF_055691185.1. Taxonomy (NCBI): domain Eukaryota; kingdom Metazoa; phylum Chordata; class Amphibia; order Anura; family Myobatrachidae; genus Crinia; species Crinia signifera. The sequence goes on from NC_139226.1 coordinate 73,431,173, forward strand.
CACCTAAAGACTTACCACACTGTTTAGGCCCAATTCCAACTGCTTTTGGCAGCTAAACAGTGTTGAGCCTCTTTAGTAGTTTAATTTAAGACCCCATGCTAATATCATGTCCTGTAGGTCTTTTTACATTACCAACACATGATTTTTTTCAGTATGCCAATACAGTTAGGAAACTTTTTTATTAGCTTACCTGGTGATAGAAGTAGAAGAGGGTAAAAAAGTGCCTGTATCTCACCTACAGCCATACCACATTGGATAGGCCCAATCTCGTCTGATCTTGGAAGCTAAGCAGTGTTGGGCCTGGTTAGTACTTGGGTGGGAGACCACATGGGAACATCAGGTGATGTAGGTTTTTTCACATTACTGGCAAATTGTTTTTATTCTCTAGCTATTTAAATTGGAAACTTTTTCTTTTTATTGCCAGTACAGACATTTGGAAGAGGTCAAACAGACACAATAGCCATCACCTAAAGACTTACCACACTGTTTAGGCCCAATTCCAACTGCTTTTGGCAGCTAAACAGTGCTGAGCCTCTGTAGTAGTTTAATTTAAGACCCCCTGCTAATATCATGTCCTTTAGGTCTTTTTACATTACCAACACATGATTTTTTTCAGTAAGCCAATACAGTCAGGAAACTTTTTTATTAGCTTACCTGGTGATAGAAGTAGAAGAGGGAAAAAAGTGCCGGTATCTCACCTACAGCCATACCACATTGGATAGGCCCAATCTTGTCTGATCTTGGAAGCTAAGCAGTGTTGGGCCTGGTTAGTACTTGGGTGGGAGACCACATTGGAACACCAGGTGCTGTAGGTTTTTTCACATTACTGGCAAATTGTTTTTATTCTCTAGCTATTTAAATTGGAAACTTTTTCTTTTTATTGCCAGTACAGACATTTGGAAGAGGTCAAACAGACACAATAGCCATCACCTAAAGACTTACCACACTGTTTAGGCCCAATTCCAACTGCTTTTGGCAGCTAAACAGTGTTGAGCCTCTGTAGTAGTTTAATTTAAGACCCCCTGCTAATATCATGTCCTGTAGGTCTTTTTACATTACCAACACATGATTTTTTTTCAGTAAGCCAATACAGTTAGGAAACTTTTTTATTAGCTTACATGGTGATAGAAGTAGAAGAGAGCAAAAAAGGGCATGTATCTCACCTACAGCCATACCACATTGGATAGGCCCAATCTCATCTGATCTTGGAAGCTAAGCTGTGTTGGGGCTGGTTAGTACTTGGGTGGGAGACCACATGGGAACATCAGGTGCTGTAGGTTTTTCACATTACTGGCAAATTGTTTTTATTCTCTAGCTATTTAAATTGGAAACGTTATTTTTTTATTGCCAGCACAGACATTTGGAAGAGGTCAAACAGACACAATAGCCATCACCTAAAGACTTACCATACTGTTAAGGCCCAATTCCAACTGCTTTTGGCAGCTAAACAGTGTTGAGCCTCTTTAGTAGTTTAATTTAAGACCCCCTGCTAATAACATGTCCTGTAGGTCTTTTTACATTATCAACTCATGATTTTTTTTTAGTAAGCCAATACAGTTAGGAAACTTTTTTATTAGCTTACCTGGTGACAGAAGTAGAAGAGGGCAAAAAAGTGCCTGTATCTCACCTACAGCCATACCACGTTGGATAGGCCCAATCTCGTCTGATCTTGGAAGCTAAGCAGTGTTGGTCCTGGTTAGTACTTGGGTGGGAGACCACATGGGAACACCAGGTGCTGTAGGTTTTTTCACATTACTGGCAAATTGTTTTTATTCTCTAGCTATTTAAATTGGAAACTTTTTCTTTTTATTGCCAGCACTGACATTTGGAAGAGGTCAAACAGACACAATAGCCATCACCTAAAGACTTACCACACTGTTTAGGCCCAATTCCAACTGCTTTTGGCAGCTAAACAGTGTTGAGCCTCTTTAGTAGTTTAATTTAAGACCCCCTGCTAATATCATGTCCTGTAGGTCTTTTTACATTACCAACACATGATTTTTTTCAGTAAGCCAATACAGTTAGGAAACTTTTGTATTAGCTTACCTGGTGATAGAAGTAGAAGAGGGCAAAAAAGTGCCTGTATCTCACCTACAACCATACCACATTGGATAGGCCCAATCTCGTCTGATCTTGAAAGCTAAGCAGTGTTGGGCCTGGTTAGTACTTGGGTGGGAGACCACATGGGAACACCAGGTGCTGTAGGTTTTTCCACATTACTGGCAAATTGTTTTTATTCTCTAGCTATTTAAATTGGAAACTTTTTCTTTTTATTGCCAGTACAGACATTTGGAAGAGGTCAAACAGACACAATAGCCATCACCTAAAGACTTACCACACTGTTTAGGCCCAATTCCAACTGCTTTTGGCAGCTAAACAGTGTTGAGCCTCTTTAGTAGTTTAATTTAAGACCCCCTGCTAATATCATGTCCTGTAGGTCTTTTTACATTACCAACACATGATTTTTTTCAGTATGCCAATACAGTAAGGAAACTTTTTTATTAGCTTACCTGGTGATAGAAGTAGAAGAGGGCAAAAAAGTGCCTGTATCTCACTTGCAGCCATACCACATTGGATAGGCCCAATCTCGTCCGATCTTGGAAGCTAAGCAGTGTTGGGCCTGGTTAGTACTTGGGTGGGAGACCACATGGGAACATCAGGTGATGTAGGTTTTTTCACATTACTGGCAAATTGTTTTTATTCTCTAGCTATTTAAATTGGAAACTTTTTCTTTTTATTGCCAGTACAGACATTTGGAAGAGGTCAAACAGACACAATAGCCATCACCTAAAGACTTACCACACTGTTTAGGCCCTATTCCAACTGCTTTTGTCAGCTAAACAGTGTTGAGCCTCTTTAGTAGTTTAATTTAAGACTCCCTGCTAATATAATTTCCTGTAGGTCTTTTTACATTACCAACACATGATTTTTTTCAGTAAGCCAATACAGTTAGGAAACTTTTGTATTAGCTTACCTGGTGATAGAAGTAGAAGAGGGCAAAAAAGTGCTTGTATCTCACCTACAGCCATACCACATTGGATAGGCCCAATCTCGTCTGACCTTAGAAGCTAAGCAGTGTTGGGCCCGTTTAGTACTTGGGTTGGAGTCCACATGGGAACACCAGGTGCTGTAGGTTTTTTCACATTACTGGCAAATTGTTTTTATTCTCTAGCTATTTAAATTGGAAACTTTTTCTTTTTATTGCCAGTACAGACATTTGGAAGAGGTCAAACAGACACAATAGCCATCACCTAAAGACTTACCACACTGTTTAGGCCCAATTCCAACTGCTTTTGGCAGCTAAACAGTGTTGAGCCTCTTTAGTAGTTTAATTTAAGACCCCCTGCTAATATCATGTCCTTTAGGTCTTTTTACATTACCAACACATGATTTTTTTCAGTAAGCCAATACAGTCAGGAAACTTTTTTATTAGCTTACCTGGTGATAGAAGTAGAAGAGGGAAAAAAAGTGCCGGTATCTCACCTACAGCCATACCACATTGGATAGGCCCAATCTCGTCTGATCTTGGAAGCTAAGCAGTGTTGGGCCTGGTTAGTACTTGGGTGGGAGACCACATTGGAACACCAGGTGCTGTAGGTTTTTTCACATTACTGGCAAATTGTTTTTATTCTCTAGCTATTTAAATTGGAAACTTTTTCTTTTTATTGCCAGTACAGACATTTGGAAGAGGTCAAACAGACACAATAGCCATCACCTAAAGACTTACCACACTGTTTAGGCCCAATTCCAACTGCTTTTGGCAGCTAAACAGTGTTGAGCCTCTTTAGTAGTTTAATTTAAGACCCCCTGCTAATATCATGTCCTGTAGGTCTTTTTACATTACCAACACATGATTTTTTTTCAGTAAGCCAATACAGTTAGGAAACTTTTTTATTAGCTTACATGGTGATAGAAGTAGAAGAGAGCAAAAAAGTGCCTGTATCTCACCTACAGCCATACCACATTGGATAGGTCCAATCTCATCTGATCTTGGAAGCTAAGCTGTGTTGGGCCTGGTTAGTACTTGGGTGGGAGACCACATGGGAAATTCAGGTGCTGTAGGTTTTTCACATTACTGGCAAATTGTTTTTATTCTCTAGCTATTTAAATTGGAAACTTTATCTTTTTATTGCCAGCACAGACATTTGGAAGAGGTCAAACAGACACAATAGCCATCACCTAAAGACTTACCATACTGTTAAGGCCCAATTCCAACTGCTTTTGGCAGCTAAACAGTGTTGAGCCTCTTTAGTAGTTTAATTTAAGACCCCCTGCTAATAACATGTCCTGTAGGTCTTTTTACATTATCAACTCATGATTTTTTTTTTGTAAGCCAATACAGTTAGGAAACTTTTTTATTAGCTTACCTGGTGACAGAAGTAGAAGAGGGCAAAAAAGTGCATGTATCTCACCTACAGCCATACCACGTTGGATAGGCCCAATCTCGTCTGATCTTGGAAGCTAAGCAGTGTTGGGCCTGGTTAGTACTTGGGTGGGAGACCACATGGGAACACCATTTGCTGTAGTTTTTTCACATTACTGGCAAATTGTTTTTATTCTCTAGCTATTTAAATTGGAAACTTTTTCTTTTTATTGCCAGCACTGACATTTGGAAGAGGTCAAACAGACACAATAGCCATCACCTAAAGACTTACCACACTGTTTAGGCCCAATTCCAACTGCTTTTGGCAGCTAAACAGTGTTGAGCCTCTTTAGTACTTTAATTTAAGACCCCCTGCTAATATCATGTCCTGTAGGTCTTTTTACATTACCAACACATGATTTTTTTCAGTATGCCAATACAGTTAGGAAACTTTTTTATTAGCTTACCTGGTGATAGAAGTAGAAGAGGGTAAAAAAGTGCCTGTATCTCACCTACAGCCATACCACATTGGATAGGCCCAATCTCGTCTGATCTTGGAAGCTAAGCAGTGTTGGGCCTGGTTAGTACTTGGGTGGGAGACCACATGGGAACATCAGGTGATGTAGGTTTTTTCACATTACTGGCAAATTGTTTTTATTCTCTAGCTATTTAAATTGGAAACTTTTTCTTTTTATTGCCAGTACAGACATTTGGAAGAGGTCAAACAGACACAATAGCCATCACCTAAAGACTTACCACACTGTTTAGGCCCAATTCCAACTGCTTTTGGCAGCTAAACAGTGCTGAGCCTCTGTAGTAGTTTAATTTAAGACCCCCTGCTAATATCATGTCCTTTAGGTCTTTTTACATTACCAACACATGATTTTTTTCAGTAAGCCAATACAGTCAGGAAACTTTTTTATTAGCTTACCTGGTGATAGAAGTAGAAGAGGGAAAAAAAGTGCCGGTATCTCACCTACAGCCATACCACATTGGATAGGCCCAATCTTGTCTGATCTTGGAAGCTAAGCAGTGTTGGGCCTGGTTAGTACTTGGGTGGGAGACCACATTGGAACACCAGGTGCTGTAGGTTTTTTCACATTACTGGCAAATTGTTTTTATTCTCTAGCTATTTAAATTGGAAACTTTTTCTTTTTATTGCCAGTACAGACATTTGGAAGAGGTCAAACAGACACAATAGCCATCACCTAAAGACTTACCACACTGTTTAGGCCCAATTCCAACTGCTTTTGGCAGCTAAACAGTGTTGAGCCTCTGTAGTAGTTTAATTTAAGACCCCCTGCTAATATCATGTCCTGTAGGTCTTTTTACATTACCAACACATGATTTTTTTTCAGTAAGCCAATACAGTTAGGAAACTTTTTTATTAGCTTACATGGTGATAGAAGTAGAAGAGAGCAAAAAAGTGCATGTATCTCACCTACAGCCATACCACATTGGATAGGCCCAATCTCATCTGATCTTGGAAGCTAAGCTGTGTTGGGCCTGGTTAGTACTTGGGTGGGAGACCACATGGGAACATCAGGTGCTGTAGGTTTTTCACATTACTGGCAAATTGTTTTTATTCTCTAGCTATTTAAATTGGAAACGTTATCTTTTTATTGCCAGCACAGACATTTGGAAGAGGTCAAACAGACACAATAGCCATCACCTAAAGACTTACCACACTGTTTAGGCCCAATTCCAACTGCTTTTGGCAGCTAAACAGTGTTGAGCCTCTTTAGTAGTTTAATTTAAGACCCCCTGCTAATATCATGTCCTGTAGGTCTTTTTACATTACCAACACATGATTTTTTTCAGTAAGCCAATACAGTTAGGAAACTTTTGTATTAGCTTACCTGGTGATAGAAGTAGAAGAGGGCAAAAAAGTGCCTGTATCTCACCTACAACCATACCACATTGGATAGGCCCAATCTCGTCTGATCTTGGAAGCTAAGCAGTGTTGGGCCTGGTTAGTACTTGGGTGGGAGACCACATGGGAACACCAGGTGCTGTAGGTTTTTCCACATTACTGGCAAATTGTTTTTATTCTCTAGCTATTTAAATTGGAAACTTTTTCTTTTTATTGCCAGTACAGACATTTGGAAGAGGTCAAACAGACACAATAGCCATCACCTAAAGACTTACCACACTGTTTAGGCCCAATTCCAACTGCTTTTGGCAGCTAAACAGTGTTGAGCCTCTTTAGTAGTTTAATTTAAGACCCCCTGCTAATATCATGTCCTGTAGGTCTTTTTACATTACCAACACATGATTTTTTTCAGTATGCCAATACAGTAAGGAAACTTTTTTATTAGCTTACCTGGTGATAGAAGTAGAAGAGGGCAAAAAAGTGCCTGTATCTCACTTGCAGCCATACCACATTAGATAGGCCCAATCTCGTCTGATCTTGGAAGCTAAGCAGTGTTGGGTCTGGTTAGTACTTGGGTGGGAGACCACATTGGAACACCAGGTGCTGTAGGTTTTTTCACATTACTGGCAAATTGTTTTTATTCTCTAGCTATTTAAATTGGAAACTTTTTCTTTTTATTGCCAGTACAGACATTTGGAAGAGGTCAAACAGACACAATAGCCATCACCTAAAGACTTACCACACTGTTTAGGCCCAATTCCAACTGCTTTTGGCAGCTAAACAGTGTTGAGCCTCTTTAGTAGTTTAATTTAAGACCCCCTGCTAATATCATGTCCTGTAGGTCTTTTTACATTACCAACACATGATATTTTTCAGTAAGCCAATACAGTTAGGAAACTTTTTTATTACCTTACCTGGTTATAGAAGTAGAAGAGGGCAAAAAAGTGCCTGTATCTCACCTACAGCCGTACCACATTGGATAGGCCCAATCTCGTCTGATGTTGGAAGCTAAGCAGTGTTGGGCCTGGTTAGTACTTGGGTGGAAGACCACATGGGAACACCAGGTACTGTAGGTTTTTTTACATAACTGGCAAATTGTTTTTATTCTCTAGCTATTTAAATTGGAAACGTTTTCTTTTTATTGCCAGTACAGACATTTGGAAGAGGTCAAACAGACACAATAGCCATCACCTAAAGACTTACCACACTGTTTAGGCTCAATTCCAACTGCTTTTGGCAGCTAAACAGTGTTGAGCCTCTTTAGTAGTTTAATATAAGACCCCCTGCTAATATCATGTCCTGTAGGTCTTTTTACATTACCAACACATGATTTTTTTCAGTAAGCCAATACAGTTAGGAAACTTTTTTATTAGCTTACCTGGTGATAGAAGTAGAAGAGGGCAAAAAAGTGCCTGTATCTCACCTACAGCCATACCACATTGGATAGGCCCAATCTCGCCTGATGTTGGAAGCTAAGCAGTGTTGGGCCTGGTTAGTACTTGGGTGGGAGACCACATGGGAACACCAGGTGCTGTAGGTTTTTTTCACATTACTGGCAAATTGTTTTTATTCTCTAGCTATTTAAATTGGAAACGTTTTCTTTTTATTGCCAGTACAGACATTTGGAAGAGGTCAAACAGACTCAATAGCCATCACCTAAAGACTTACCACACTGTTTAGGCCCAATTCCAACTGCTTTTGGCAGCTAAACAGTGTTGAGCCTCTTTAGTAGTTTAATTTAAGACCCCCTGCTAATATCATGTCCTGTAGGTCTTTTTACATTACCAACACATGATTTTTTTCAGTAAGCCAATACAGTTAGGAAACTTTTGTATTAGCTTACCTGGTGATAGAAGTAGAAGAGGGCAAAAAAGTGCCTGTATCTCACCTACAACCATACCACATTGGATAGGCCCAATCTCATCTGATCTTGGAAGCTAAGCAGTGTTGGACCTGGTTAGTACTTGGGTGGGAGACCACATGGGAACACCAGGTGCTGTAGGTTTTTTCACATTACTGGCAAATTGTTTTTATTCTCTAGCTATTTAAATTGGAAACTTTTTCTTTTTATTGCCAGTACAGACATTTGGAAGAGGTCAAACAGACACAATAGCCATCACCTAAAGACTTACCACACTGTTTAGGCCCAATTCCAACTGCTTTTGGCAGCTAAACAGTGTTGAGCCTCTTTAGTAGTTTAATTTAAGACCCCCTGCTAATATCATGTCCTGTAGGTCTTTTTACATTACCAACACATGATTTTTTTTAGTATGCCAATACAGTTAGGAAACTTTTTTATTAGCTTACCTGGTGATAGAAGTAGAAGAGGGCAAAAAAGTGCCTGTATCTCACCTACAGCCATACCACATTGGATAGGCTCAATCTCGTCTGATCTTGGAAGCTAAGCAGTGTTGGGCCTGGTTAGTACTTGGGTGGGAGACCACATGGGAACATCAGGTGATGTAGGTTTTTTCACATTACTGGCAAATTGTTTTTATTCTCTAGCTATTTAAATTGGAAACTTTTTCTTTTTATTGCCAGTACAGACATTTGGAAGAGGTCAAACAGACACAATAGCCATCACCTAAAGACTTACCACACTGTTTAGGCCCAATTCCAACTGCTTTTGGCAGCTAAACAGTGTTGAGCCTCTTTAGTAGTTTAATTTAAGACCCCCTGCTAATATCATGTCCTGTAGGTCTTTTTACATTACCAACACATGATTTTTTTCAGCAAGCCAATACAGTTAGGAAACTTTTGTATTAGCTTACCTGGTGATAGAAGTAGAAGAGGGCAAAAAAGTGCCTGTATCTCACCTACAACCATACCACATTGGATAGGCCCAATCTTGTCTGATCTTGGAAGCTAAGCAGTGTTGGGCCTGGTTAGTACTTGGGTGGGAGACCACATGGGAACATCAGGTGATGTAGGTTTTTTCACATTACTGGCAAATTGTTTTTTTCTCTAGCTATTTAAATTGGAAACCTTTTCTTTTTATTGCCAGTACAGACATTTGGAAGAGGTCAAACAGACACAATAGCCATCACCTAAAGACTTACCACACTGTTTAGGCCCAATTCCAACTGCTTTTGGCATCTAAACAGTGTTGAGCCTCTTTAGTAGTTTAATTTAAGACCCCCTGCTAATATCATGTCCTGTAGGTCTTTTTACATTACCAACACATGATTTTTTTCAGTATGCCAATACAGTTAGGAAACTTTTTTATTAGCTTACCTGGTGATAGAAGTAGAAGAGGGCAAAAAAGTGCCTGTATATCACCAACAGCCATACCACATTGGATAGGCCCAATCTCGTCTGATCTTGGAAGCTAAGCAGTGTTGGGCCTGGTTAGTCCTTGGGTGGGAGACCACATGGGAACATCAGGTGATGTAGGTTTTTTCACATTACTGGCAAATTGTTTTTTTTCTCTAGCTATTTAAATTGGAAACTTTTTCTTTTTATTGCCAGTACAGACATTTGGAAGAGGTCAAACAGACACAATAGCCATCACCTAAAGACTTACCACACTGTTTAGGCCCAATTCCAACTGCTTTTGGCAGCTAAACAGTGTTGAGCCTCTTTAGTAGTTTAATTTAAGACCCCCTGCTAATATCATGTCCTGTAGGTCTTTTTACATTACCAAAACATGATTTTTTTCAGTATGCCAATACAGTTAGGAAACTTTTTTATTAGCTTACCTGGTGATAGAAGTAGAAGAGGGTAAAAAAGTGCCTGTATCTCACCTACAGCCATACCACATTGGATAGGCCCAATCTCGTCTGATCTTGGAAGCTAAGCAGTGTTGGGCCTGGTTAGTACTTGGGTGGGAGACCACATGGGAACATCAGGTGATGTAGGTTTTTTCACATTACTGGCAAATTGTTTTTATTCTCTAGCTATTTAAATTGGAAACTTTTTCTTTTTATTGCCAGTACAGACATTTGGAAGAGGTCAAACAGACACAATAGCCATCACCTAAAGACTTACCACACTGTTTAGGCCCAATTCCAACTGCTTTTGGCAGCTAAACAGTGCTGAGCCTCTGTAGTAGTTTAATTTAAGACCCCCTGCTAATATCATGTCCTTTAGGTCTTTTTACATTACCAACACATGATTTTTTTCAGTAAGCCAATACAGTCAGGAAACTTTTTTATTAGCTTACCTGGTGATAGAAGTAGAAGAGGGAAAAAAAGTGCCGGTATCTCACCTACAGCCATACCACATTGGATAGGCCCAATCTTGTCTGATCTTGGAAGCTAAGCAGTGTTGGGCCTGGTTAGTACTTGGGTGGGAGACCACATTGGAACACCAGGTGCTGTAGGTTTTTTCACATTACTGGCAAATTGTTTTTATTCTCTAGCTATTTAAATTGGAAACTTTTTCTTTTTATTGCCAGTACAGACATTTGGAAGAGGTCAAACAGACACAATAGCCATCACCTAAAGACTTACCACACTGTTTAGGCCCAATTCCAACTGCTTTTGGCATCTAAACAGTGTTGAGCCTCTTTAGTAGTTTAATTTAAGACCCCCTGCTAATATCATGTCCTGTAGGTCTTTTTACATTACCAACACATGATTTTTTTCAGTATGCCAATACAGTTAGGAAACTTTTTTATTAGCTTACCTGGTGATAGAAGTAGAAGAGGGCAAAAAAGTGCCTGTATATCACCAACAGCCATACCACATTGGATAGGCCCAATCTCGTCTGATCTTGGAAGCTAAGCAGTGTTGGGCCTGGTTAGTCCTTGGGTGGGAGACCACATGGGAACATCAGGTGATGTAGGTTTTTTCACATTACTGGCAAATTGTTTTTTTTCTCTAGCTATTTAAATTGGAAACTTTTTCTTTTTATTGCCAGTACAGACATTTGGAAGAGGTCAAACAGACACAATAGCCATCACCTAAAGACTTACCACACTGTTTAGGCCCAATTCCAACTGCTTTTGGCAGCTAAACAGTGTTGAGCCTCTTTAGTAGTTTAATTTAAGACCCCCTGCTAATATCATGTCCTGTAGGTCTTTTTACATTACCAACACATGATTTTTTTCAGTATGCCAATACAGTTAGGAAACTTTTTTATTAGCTTACCTGGTGATAGAAGTAGAAGAGGGTAAAAAAGTGCCTGTATCTCACCTACAGCCATACCACATTGGATAGGCCCAATCTCGTCTGATCTTGGAAGCTAAGCAGTGTTGGGCCTGGTTAGTACTTGGGTGGGAGACCACATGGGAACATCAGGTGATGTAGGTTTTTTCACATTACTGGCAAATTGTTTTTATTCTCTAGCTATTTAAATTGGAAACTTTTTCTTTTTATTGCCAGTACAGACATTTGGAAGAGGTCAAACAGACACAATAGCCATCACCTAAAGACTTACCACACTGTTTAGGCCCAATTCCAACTGCTTTTGGCAGCTAAACAGTGCTGAGCCTCTGTAGTAGTTTAATTTAAGACCCCCTGCTAATATCATGTCCTTTAGGTCTTTTTACATTACCAACACATGATTTTTTTCAGTAAGCCAATACAGTCAGGAAACTTTTTTATTAGCTTACCTGGTGATAGAAGTAGAAGAGGGAAAAAAAGTGCCGGTATCTCACCTACAGCCATACCACATTGGATAGGCCCAATCTTGTCTGATCTTGGAAGCTAAGCAGTGTTGGGCCTGGTTAGTACTTGGGTGGGAGACCACATTGGAACACCAGGTGCTGTAGGTTTTTTCACATTACTGGCAAATTGTTTTTATTCTCTAGCTATTTAAATTGGAAACTTTTTCTTTTTATTGCCAGTACAGACATTTGGAAGAGGTCAAACAGACACAATAGCCATCACCTAAAGACTTACCACACTGTTTAGGCCCAATTCCAACTGCTTTTGGCAGCTAAACAGTGTTGAGCCTCTGTAGTAGTTTAATTTAAGACCCCCTGCTAATATCATGTCCTGTAGGTCTTTTTACATTACCAACACATGATTTTTTTTCAGTAAGCCAATACAGTTAGGAAACTTTTTTATTAGCTTACATGGTGATAGAAGTAGAAGAGAGCAAAAAAGTGCCTGTATCTCACCTACAGCCATACCACATTGGATAGGCCCAATCTCATCTGATCTTGGAAGCTAAGCTGTGTTGGGCCTGGTTAGTACTTGGGTGGGAGACCACATGGGAACATCAGGTGCTGTAGGTTTTTCACATTACTGGCAAATTGTTTTTATTCTCTAGCTATTTAAATTGGAAACGTTATCTTTTTATTGCCAGCACAGACATTTGGAAGAGGTCAAACAGACACAATAGCCATCACCTAAAGACTTACCATACTGTTAAGGCCCAATTCCAACTGCTTTTGGCAGCTAAACAGTGTTGAGCCTCTTTAGTAGTTTAATTTAAGACCCCCTGCTAATAACATGTCCTGTAGGTCTTTTTACATTATCAACTCATGATTTTTTTTTAGTAAGCCAATACAGTTAGGAAACTTTTTTATTAGCTTACCTGGTGACAGAAGTAGAAGAGGGCAAAAAAGTGCCTGTATCTCACCTACAGCCATACCACGTTAGATAGGCCCAATCTCGTCTGATCTTGGAAGCTAAGCAGTGTTGGTCCTGGTTAGTACTTGGGTGGGAGACCACATGGGAACACCAGGTGCTGTAGGTTTTTTCACATTACTGGCAAATTGTTTTTATTCTCTAGCTATTTAAATTGGAAACTTTTTCTTTTTATTGCCAGCACTGACATTTGGAAGAGGTCAAACAGACACAATAGCCATCACCTAAAGGCTTACCACACTGTTTAGGCCCAATTCCAACTGCTTTTGGCAGCTAAACAGTGTTGAGCCTCTTTAGTAGTTTAATTTAAGACCCCCTGCTAATATCATGTCCTGTAGGTCTTTTTACATTACCAACACATGATTTTTTTCAGTAAGCCAATACAGTTAGGAAACTTTTGTATTAGCTTACCTGGTGATAGAAGTAGAAGAGGGCAAAAAAGTGCCTGTATCTCACCTACAACCATACCACATTGGATAGGCCCAATCTCGTCTGATCTTGGAAGCTAAGCAGTGTTGGGCCTGGTTAGTACTTGGGTGGGAGACCACATGGGAACACCAGGTGCTGTAGGTTTTTCCACATTACTGGCAAATTGTTTTTATTCTCTAGCTATTTAAATTGGAAACTTTTTCTTTTTATTGCCAGTACAGACATTTGGAAGAGGTCAAACAGACACAATAGCCATCACCTAAAGACTTACCACACTGTTTAGGCCCAATTCCAACTGCTTTTGGCAGCTAAACAGTGTTGAGCCTCTTTAGTAGTTTAATTTAAGACCCCCTGCTAATATCATGTCCTGTAGGTCTTTTTACATTACCAACACATGATTTTTTTCAGTATGCCAATACAGTAAGGAAACTTTTTTATTAGCTTACCTGGTGATAGAAGTAGAAGAGGGCAAAAAAGTGCCTGTATCTCATTTGCAGCCATACCACATTGGATAGGCCCAATCTCGTCTGATCTTGGAAGCTAAGCAGTGTTGGGTCTGGTTAGTACTTGGGTGGGAGACCACATTGGAACACCAGGTGCTGTAGGTTTTTTCACATTACTGGCAAATTGTTTTTATTCTCTAGCTATTTAAATTGGAAACTTTTTCTTTTTATTGCCAGTACAGACATTTGGAAGAGGTCAAACAGACACAATAGCCATCACCTAAAGACTTACCACACTGTTTAGGCCCAATTCCAACTGCTTTTGGCAGCTAAACAGTGTTGAGCCTCTTTAGTAGTTTAATTTAAGACCCCCTGCTAATATCATGTCCTGTAGGTCTTTTTACATTACCAACACATGATATTTTTCAGTAAGCCAATACAGTTAGGAAACTTTTTTATTACCTTACCTGGTTATAGAAGTAGAAGAGGGCAAAAAAGTGCCTGTATCTCACCTACAGCCATACCACATTGGATAGGCCCAATCTCGTCTGATGTTGGAAGCTAAGCAGTGTTGGGCCTGGTTAGTACTTGGGTGGAAGACCACATGGGAACACCAGGTGCTGTAGGTTTTTTTACATAACTGGCCAATTGTTTTTATTCTCTAGCTATTTAAATTGGAAACGTTTTCTTTTTATTGCCAGTACAGACATTTGGAAGAGGTCAAACAGACACAATAGCCATCACCTAAAGACTTACCACACTGTTTAGGCCCAATTCCAACTGCTTTTGGCAGCTAAACAGTGTTGAGCCTCTTTAGTAGTTTAATATAAGACCCCCTGCTAATATCATGTCCTGTAGGTCTTTTTACATTACCAACACATGATTTTTTTCAGTAAGCCAATACAGTTAGGAAACTTTTTTATTAGCTTACCTGGTGATAGAAGTAGAAGAGGGCAAAAAAGTGCCTGTATCTCACCTACAGCCATACCACATTGGATAGGCCCAATCTCGCCTGATGTTGGAAGCTAAGCAGTGTTGGGCCTGGTTAGTACTTGGGTGGGAGACCACATGGGAACACCAGGTGCTGTAGGTTTTTTTCACATTACTGGCAAATTGTTTTTATTCTCTAGCTATTTAAATTGGAAACGTTTTCTTTTTATTGCCAGTACAGACATTTGGAAGAGGTCAAACAGACACAATAGCCATCACCTAAAGACTTACCACACTGTTTAGGCCCAATTCCAACTGCTTTTGGCAGCTAAACAGTGTTGAGCCTCTTTAGTAGTTTAATTTAAGACCCCCTGCTAATAACATGTCCTGTAGGTCTTTTTACATTACCAACACATGTTTTTTTTCAGTAAGCCAATACAGTTAGGAAACTTTTTTATTAGCTTACCTGGTGATAGAAGTAGAAGAGGGCAAAAAAGTGCCTGTATCTCACCTACAGCCATACCGTATTGGATAGGCCCAATCTCGTCTGATCTTGGAAGCTAAGCAGTGTTGGGCCTGGTTAGTACTTGGGTGGGAGACCACATTGGAACACCAGGTGCTGTAGGTTTTTTCACATTACTGGCAAATTGTTTTTATTCTCTAGCTATTTAAATTGGAAACTTTTTCTTTTTATTGCCAGTACAGACATTTGGAAGAGGTCAAACAGACACAATAGCCATCACCTAAAGACTTACCACACTGTTTAGGCCCAATTCCAACTGCTTTTGGCAGCTAAACAGTGTTGAGCCTCTTTAGTAGTTTAATTTAAGACCCCCTGCTAATATCATGTCCTGTAGGTCTTTTTACATTACCAACACATGATTTTTTTCAGTATGCCAATACAGTTAGGAAACTTTTTTATTAGCTTACCTGGTGATAGAAGTAAAAGAGGGCAAAAAAGTGCCTGTATCTCACCTACAGCAATACCTCATTGGATAGGCCCAATCTCGTCTGATCTTGGAAGCTAAGCAGTGTTGGGCCTTGTTAGTACTTAGGTGGGAGACCACATGGGAACATCACGTGATGTAGGTTTTTTCGCATTAATGGCAAATTGTTTTTATTCTCTAGCTATTTAAATTGGAAACTTTTTCTTTTTATTGCCAGTACAGACATTTGGAAGAGGTCAAACAGACACAATAGCCATCACCTAAAGACTAACCACACTGTTTAGGCCCTATTCCAACTGCTTTTGTCAGCTAAACAGTGTTGAGCCTCTTTAGTAGTTTAATTTAAGACTCCCTGCTAATATCATGTCCTATAGGTCTTTTTACATTACCAACACATGATTTTTTTCAGTAAGCCAATACAGTTAGGAAACTTTTGTATTAGCTTACCTGGTGATAGAAGTAGAAGAGGGCAAAAAAGTGTCTGTATCTCACCTACAACCATACCACATTGGATAGGCCTGATCTTGGAAGCTAAGCAGTGTTGGACCTGGTTAGTACTTGGGTGGGAGACCACATGGGAACACCAGGTGCTGTAGGTTTTTTCACATTACTGGCAAATTGTTTTTATTCTCTAGCTATTTAAATTGGAAACTTTTTCTTTTTATTGCCAGTACAGACATTTGGAAGAGGTCAAACAGACACAATAGCCATCACCTAAAGACTTACCACACTGTTTAGGCCCAATTCCAACTGCTTTTGGCAGCTAAACAGTGTTGAGCCTCTTTAGTAGTTTAATTTAAGACCCCCTGCTAATATCATGTCCTGTAGGTCTTTTTACATTACCAACACATGATTTTTTTCAGTATGCCAATACAGTTAGGAAACTTTTTTATTAGCTTACCTGGTGATAGAAGTAGAAGAGGGCAAAAAAGTGCCTGTATCTCACCTACAGCCATACCACATTGGATAGGCCCAATCTTGTCTGATCTTTGAAGCTAAGCAGTGTTGGGCCTGGTTAGTACTTGGGTGGGAGACCACATGGGAACATCAGGTGATGTAGGTTTTTTCACATTACTGGCAAATTGTTTTTATTCTCTACCTATTTAAATTGGAAACTTTTTCTTTTTATTGCCAGTACAGACATTTGGAAGAGGTCAAACAGACACAATAGCCATCACCTAAAGACTTACCACACTGTTTAGGCCCAATTCCAACTGCTTTTGGCATCTAAACAGTGTTGAGCCTCTTTAGTAGTTTAATTTAAGACCCCCTGCTAATATCATGTCCTGTAGGTCTTTTTACATTACCAACACATGATTTTTTTCAGTATGCCAATACAGTTAGGAAACTTTTTTATTAGCTTACCTGGTGATAGAAGTAGAAGAGGGCAAAAAAGTGCCTGTATCTCACCTACAGCTATACCACATTGGATAGGCCCAATCTCGTCTGATCTTGGAAGCTAAGCAGTGTTGGGCCTGGTTAGTACTTAGGTGGGAGACCACATGGGAACATCAGGTGATGTAGGTTTTTTCACATTACTGGCAAATTGTTTTTATTCTCTAGCTATTTAAATTGGAAACTTTTTCTTTTTATTGCCAGTACAGACATTTGGAAGAGGTCAAACAGACACAATAGCCATCACCTAAAGACTTACCACACTGTTTAGGCCCTATTCCAACTGCTTTTGTCAGCTAAACAGTGTTGAGCCTCTTTAGTAGTTTAATTTAAGACTCCCTGCTAATATAATTTCCTGTAGGTCTTTTTACATTACCAACACATGATTTTTTTCAGTAAGCCAATACAGTTAGGAAACTTTTGTATTAGCTTACCTGGTGATAGAAGTAGAAGAGGGCAAAAAAGTGCTTGTATCTCACCTACAGCCATACCACATTGGATAGGCCCAATCTCGTCTGACCTTAGAAGCTAAGCAGTGTTGGGACCGTTTAGTACTTGGGTTGGAGTCCACCTGGGAACACCAGGTGCTGTAGGTTTTTTCACATTACTGGCAAATTGTTTTTATTCTCTAGCTATTTAAATTGGAAACTTTTTCTTTTTATTGCCAGTACAGACATTTGGAAGAGGTCAAACAGACACAATAGCCATCACCTAAAGACTTACCACACTGTTTAGGCCCAATTCCAACTGCTTTTGGCAGCTAAACAGTGTTGAGCCTCTTTAGTAGTTTAATTTAAGACCCCCTGCTAATATCATGTCCTTTAGGTCTTTTTACATTACCAACACATGATTTTTTTCAGTAAGCCAATACAGTCAGGAAACTTTTTTATTAGCTTACCTGGTGATAGAAGTAGAAGAGGGAAAAAAAGTGCCGGTATCTCACCTACAGCCATACCACATTGGATAGGCCCAATCTCGTCTGATCTTGGAAGCTAAGCAGTGTTGGGCCTGGTTAGTACTTGGGTGGGAGACCACATTGGAACACCAGGTGCTGTAGGTTTTTTCACATTACTGGCAAATTGTTTTTATTCTCTAGCTATTTAAATTGGAAACTTTTTCTTTTTATTGCCAGTACAGACATTTGGAAGAGGTCAAACAGACACAATAGCCATCACCTAAAGACTTACCACACTGTTTAGGCCCAATTCCAACTGCTTTTGGCAGCTAAACAGTGTTGAGCCTCTTTAGTAGTTTAATTTAAGACCCCCTGCTAATATCATGTCCTGTAGGTCTTTTTACATTACCAACAAATGATTTTTTTTCAGTAAGCCAATACAGTTAGGAAACTTTTTTATTAGCTTACATGGTGATAGAAGTAGAAGAGAGCAAAAAAGTGCCTGTATCTCACCTACAGCCATACCTCATTGGATAGGTCCAATCTCATCTGATCTTGGAAGCTAAGCTGTGTTGGGCCTGGTTAGTACTTGGGTGGGAGACCACATGGGAACACCAGGTGCTGTAGGTTTTTTCACATTACTGGCAAATTGTTTTTATTCTCTAGCTATTTAAATTGGAAACTTTTTCTTTTTATTGCCAGTACAGACATTTGGAAGAGGTCAAACAGACACAATAGCCATCACCTAAAGACTTACCACACTGTTTAGGCCCAATTCCAACTGCTTTTGGCAGCTAAACAGTGTTGAGCCTCTTTAGTAGTTTAATTTAAGACCCCCTGCTAATAACATGTCCTGTAGGTCTTTTTACATTACCAACACAAGATTTTTTTCAGTAAGCCAATACAGTTAGGAAACTTTTGTATTAGCTTCCCTGTTGATAGAAGTAGAAGAGGGCAAAAAAGTGCCTGTATCTCACCTACAGCCATACCACATTGGATAGGCCCAATCTCGTCTGATCTTGGAAGCTAAGCAGTGTTGGGCCTGGTTAGTACTTGGGTGGGAGACCACATGGGAACACCAGGTGCTGTAGGTTTTTTCACATTACTGGCAAATTGTTTTTATTCTCTAGCTATTTAAATTGGAAAAAAAATCTTTTTATTGCCAGCACTGACATTTGGAAGAGGTCAAACAGACACAATAGCCATCACCTAAAGACTTACCATACTGTTTAGGCCCAATTCCAACTGCATTTGGCAGCTAAACAGTGTTGAGCCTCTTTAGTAGTTTAATTTAAGACCCCCTGCTAATAACATGTCCTGTAGGTCTTTTTACATTACCAACACAAGATTTTTTTCAGTAAGCCAATACAGTTAGGAAACTTTTGTATTAGCTTCCCTGTTGATAGAAGTAGAAGAGGGCAAAAAAGTGCCTGTATCTCACCTACAGCCATACCACATTGGATAGGCCCAATCTCGTCTGATCTTGGAAGCTAAGCAGTGTTGGGCCTGGTTAGTACTTGGGTGGGAGACCACATGGGAACACCAGGTGCTGTAGGTTTTTTCACATTACTGGCAAATTGTTTTTATTCTCTAGCTATTTAAATTGGAAAAAAAATCTTTTTATTGCCAGCACTGACATTTGGAAGAGGTCAAACAGACACAATAGCCATCACCTAAAGACTTACCATACTGTTTAGGCCCAATTCCAACTGCATTTGGCAGCTAAACAGTGTTGAGCCTCTTTAGTAGTTTAATTTAAGACCCCCTGCTAATAACATGTCCTGTAGGTCTTTTTACATTACCAACACATGATTTTTTTCAGTAAGCCAATACAGTTAGGAAACTTTTTTATTAGCTTACCTGGTGATAGAAGTAGAAGAGGGCAAAAAAGTGCCTGTATCTCACCTACAGCCATACCACATTGGATAGGCCCAATCTCGTCTGATCTTGAAAGCTAAGCAGTGTTGGGCCTGGTTAGTACTTGGGTGGGAGACCACATGGGAACACCAGGTGCTGTAGGTTTTTTCACATTACTGGCCAATTGTTTTTATTCTCTAGCTATTTAAATTGGAAACTTTTTCTTTTTATTGCCAGTACAGACATTTGGAAGAGGTCAAACAGACACAATAGCCATCACCTAAAGACTTACCACACTGTTTATGCCCAATTCCAACTGCTTTTGGCAGCTAAACAGTGTTGAGCCTCTTTAGTAGTTTAATTTAAGACCCCCTGCTAATATCATGTCCTGTAGGTCTTTTTACATTACCAACACATGATTTTTTTCAGTAAGCCAATACAGTTAGGAAACTTTTGTATTAGCTTACCTGGTGATAGAAGTAGAAGAGGGCAAAAAAGTGCCTGTATCTCACCTACAGCCATACCACATTGGATAGGCCCAATCTCGTCTGATCTTGGAAGCTAAGCAGTGTTGGGCCTGGTTAGTACTTGGGTGGGAGACCACATGGGAACACCAGGTGCTGTAGGTTTTTTCACATTACTGGCAAATTGTTTTTATTCTCTAGCTATTTAAATTGGAAACTTTTTCTTTTTATTGCTAGCACTGACATTTGGAAGAGGTCAAACAGACACAATAGCAATCACCTAAAGACTTACCACACTGTTTAGGCCCAATTCCAACTGCTTTTGGCAGCTAAACAGTGTAGAGCCTCTTTAGTAGTTTAATTTAAGACCCCCTGCTAATATCATGTCCTGTAGGTCTTTTTACATTACCAACACATGATTTTTTGCAGTAAGCCAATACAGTTAGGAAACTTTTTTATTAGCTTACCTGGTGATAGAAGTAGAAGAGAGCAAAAAAGTGCCTGTATCTAACCTACAGCCATACCACATTGGATAGGCCCAATCTCGTCTGATCTTGGAAGCTAAGCAGTGTTGGGCCTGGTTAGTACTTGGGTGGGAGACCACATGGGAACACCAGGTGCTGTAGGTTTTTTCACATTACTGGCAAATTGTTTTTATTCTCTAGCTATTTAAATTGGAAACTTTTTCTTTTTATTGCCAGTACAGACATTTGGAAGAGGTCAAACAGACACAATAGCCATCACCTAATGACTTACCACACTGTTTAGGCCCAATTCCAACTGCTTTTGGCAGCTAAACAGTGTTGAGCCTCTTTAGTAGTTTAATTTAAGACCCCCTGCTAATATCATGTCCTGTAGGTCTTTTTACATTACCAACACATGATTTTTTTCAGTAAGCCAATACAGTTAGGAAACTTTTGTATTAGCTTACCTGGTGATAGAAGTAGAAGAGGGCAAAAAAGTGCCTGTATCTCACCTACAGCCATACCACATTGGATAGGCCCAATCTCGTCTGATCTTGGAAGCTAAGCAGTGTTGGGCCTGGTTAGTACTTGGGTGGGAGACCACATGGGAACACCAGGTGCTGTAGGTTTTTTCACATTACTGGCAAATTGTTTTTATTCTCTAGCTATTTAAATTGGAAACTTTTTCTTTTTATTGCCAGTACAGACATTTGGAAGAGGTCAAACAGACACAATAGCCATCACCTAAAGACTTACCACACTGTTTAGGCCCAATTCCAACTGCTTTTGGCAGCTAAACAGTGTTGAGCCTCTTTAGTAGTTTAATTTAAGACCCCCTGCTAATATCATGTCCTGTAGGTCTTTTTACATTACCAACACATGATTTTTTGCAGTAAGTCAATACAGTTAGGAAACTTTTTTATTAGCTTACCTGGTGATAGAAGTAGAAGAGGGCAAAAAAGTGCCTGTATCTCACCTACAGCCATACCACACTGGATAGGCCCAATCTCATCTGATCTTGGAAGCTAAGCAGTGTTGGGACTGTTTAGTACTTGGGTGGGAGACCACATGGGAACACCAGGTGCTGTAGGTTTTTTCACATTACTGGCAAATTGTTTTTATTCTCTAGCTATTTAAATTGGAAAAAATGTCTTTTTATTGCCAGCACTGACATTTGGAAGAGGTCAAACAGACACAATAGCCATCACCTAAAGACTTACCATACTGTTTAGGTCCAATTCCAACTGCATTTGGCAGCTAAACAGTGTTGAGCCTCTTTAGTAGTTTAATTTAAGACCCCCTGCTAATATCATGTCCTGTAGGTCTTTTTACATTACCAACACATGATTTTTTTCAGTAAGCCAATACAGTTAGGAAACTTTTGTATTAGCTTACCTGGTGATAGAAGTAGAAGAGGGCAAAAAAGTGCCTGTATCGCACCTACAGCCATACCACATTGGATAGGCCCAATCTCGTCTGATCTTGGAAGCTAAGCAATGTTGGGCCTGGTTAGTACTTGGGTGGGAGACCACATGGGAACACCAGGTGCTGTAGGTTTTTTCACATTACTGGCAAATTGTTTTTATTCTCTAGCTATTTAAATTGGAAACTTTTTCTTTTTATTGCCAGTACAGACATTTGGAAGAGGTCAAACAGACACAATAGCCATCACCTAAAGACTTACCACACTGTTTAGGCCCAATTCCAACTGCTTTTGGCAGCTAAACAGTGTTGAGCCTCTTTAGTAGTTTAATTTAAGACCCCCTGCTAATATCATGTCCTGTAGGTCTTTTTACATTACCAACACATGATTTTTTTCAGTAAGCCAATACAGTTAGGAAACTTTTGTATTAGCTTACCTGGTGATAGAAGTAGAAGAGGGCAAAAAAGTGCCTGTATCTCACCTACAGCCATACCACATTTGATAGGCCCAATCTCGTCTGATCTTGGAAGCTAAGCAGTGTTGGGCCTGGTTAGTACTTGGGTGGGAGACCACATGGGAACACCAGGTGCTGTAGGTTTTTTCACATTACTGGCAAATTGTTTTTATTCTCTAGCTATTTAAATTGGAAAAAATTTATTTTTATTGCCAGCACTGACATTTGGAAGAGGTCAAACAGACACAATAGCCATCACCTAAAGACTTACCATACTGTTTAGGCCCAATTCCAACTGCATTTGGCAGCTAAACAGTGTTGAGCCTCTTTAGTAGTTTAATTTAAGACCCCCTGCTAATAACATGTCCTGTAGGTCTTTTTACATTACCAACACATGATTTTTTTCAGTAAGCCAATACAGTTAGGAAACTTTTTTATTAGCTTACCTGGTGATAGAAGTAGAAGAGGGCAAAAAAGTGCCTGTATCTCACCTACAGCCATACTACATTGGATAGGCCCAATCTCGTCTGATCTTGGAAGCTAAGCAGTGTTGGGCCTGGTTAGTACTTGGGTGGGAGATCACATGGGAACACCAGGTGCTGTAGGTTTTTTCACATTACTGGCCAATTGTTTTTATTCTCTAGCTATTTAAATTGGAAACTTTTTCTTTTTATTGCCAGTACAGACATTTGGAAGAGGTCAAACAGACACAATAGCCATCACCTAAAGACTTACCACACTGTTTATGCCCAATTCCAACTGCTTTTGGCAGCTAAACAGTGTTGAGCCTCTTTAGTAGTTTAATTTAAGACCCCCTGCTAATATCATGTCCTGTAGGTCTTTTTACATTACCAACACATGATTTTTTTCAGTAAGCCAATACAGTTAGGAAACTTTTGTATTAGCTTACCTGGTGATAGAAGTAGAAGAGGGCAAAAAAGTGCCTGTATCTCACCTACAGCCATACCACATTGGATAGGCCCAATCTCATCTGATCTTGGAAGCTAAGCAGTGTTGGGCCTGGTTAGTACTTGGGTGGGAGACCACATGGGAACACCAGGTGCTGTAGGTTTTTTCACATTACTGGCAAATTGTTTTTATTCTCTAGCTATTTAAATTGGAAACTTTTTCTTTTTATTGCTAGCACTGACATTTGGAAGAGGTCAAACAGACACAATAGCAATCACCTAAAGACTTACCACACTGTTTATGCCCAATTCCAACTGCTTTTGGCAGCTAAACAGTGTAGAGCCTCTTTAGTAGTTTAATTTAAGACCCCCTGCTAATATCATGTCCTGTAGGTCTTTTTACATTACCAACACATGATTTTTTGCAGTAAGCCAATACAGTTAGGAAACTTTTTTATTAGCTTACATGGTGATAGAAGTAGAAGAGAGCAAAAAAGTGCCTGTATCTAACCTACAGCCATACCACATTGGATAGGCCCAATCTCGTCTGATCTTGGAAGCAAAACAGTGTTGGGCCTGGTTAGTACTTGGGTGGGAGACCACATGGGAATACCAGGTGCTGTAGGTTTTTTCATATTACTGGCAAATTGTTTTTATTCTCTAGCTATTTAAATTGGAAACTTTTTCTTTTTATTGCCAGTACAGACATTTGGAAGAGGTCAAACAGACACAATAGCCATCACCTAATGACTTACCACACTGTTTAGGCCCAATTCCAACTGCTTTTGGCAGCTAAACAGTGTTGAGCCTCTTTAGTAGTTTAATTTAAGACCCCCTGCTAATATCATGTCCTGTAGGTCTTTTTACATTACCAACACATGATTTTTTTCAGTAAGCCAATACAGTTAGGAAACTTTTGTATTAGCTTACCTGGTGATAGAAGTAGAAGAGGGCAAAAAAGTGCCTGTATCTCACCTACAGCCATACCACATTGGATAGGCCCAATCTCGTCTGATCTTGGAAGCTAAGCAGTGTTGGGCCTGGTTAGTACTTGGGTGGGAGACCACATGGGAACACCAGGTGCTGTAGGTTTTTTCACATTACTGGCAAATTGTTTTTATTCTCTAGCTATTTAAATTGGAAAAAATTTATTTTTATTGCCAGCACTGACATTTGGAAGAGGTGAAACAGACACAATAGCCATCACCTAAAGACTTACCATACTGTTTAGGCCCAATTCCAACTGCATTTGGCAGCTAAACAGTGTTGAGCCTCTTTAGTAGTTTAATTTAAGACCCCCTGCTAATAACATGTCCTGTAGGTCTTTTTACATTACCAACACATGATTTTTTTCAGTAAGCCAATACAGTTAGGAAACTTTTTTATTAGCTTACCTGGTGATAGAAGTAGAAGAGGGCAAAAAAGTGCCTGTATCTCACCTACAGCCATACCACATTGGATAGGCCCAATCTCGTCTGATCTTGGAAGCTAAGCAGTGTTGGGCCTGGTTAGTACTTGGGTGGGAGACCACATGGGAACACCAGGTGCTGTAGGTTTTTTCACATTACTGGCCAATTGTTTTTATTCTCTAGCTATTTAAATTGGAAACTTTTTTCTTTTTATTGCCAGTACAGACATTTGGAAGAGGTCAAACAGACACAATAGCCATCACCTAAAGACTTACCACACTGTTTATGCCCAATTCCAACTGCTTTTGGCAGCTAAACAGTGTTGAGCCTCTTTAGTAGTTTAATTTAAGACCCCCCTGCTAATATCATGTCCTGTAGGTCTTTTTACATTACCAACACATGATTTTTTTCAGTAAGCCAATACAGTTAGGAAACTTTTGTATTAGCTTACCTGGTGATAGAAGTAGAAGAGGGCAAAAAAGTGCCTGTATCTCACCTACAGCCATACCACATTGGATAGGCCCAATCTCGTCTGATCTTGGAAGCTAAGCAGTGTTGGGCCTGGTTAGTACTTGGGTGGGAGACCACATGGGAACACCAGGTGCTGTAGGTTTTTTCACATTACTGGCAAATTGTTTTTATTCTCTAGCTATTTAAATTGGAAACTTTTTCTTTTTATTGCTAGCACTGACATTTGGAAGAGGTCAAACAGACACAATAGCAATCACCTAAAGACTTACCACACTGTTTAGGCCCAATTCCAACTGCTTTTGGCAGCTAAACAGTGTAGAGCCTCTTTAGTAGTTTAATTTAAGACCCCCTGCTAATATCATGTCCTGTAGGTCTTTTTACATTACCAACACATGATTTTTTGCAGTAAGCCAATACAGTTAGGAAACTTTTTTATTAGCTTACATGGTGATAGAAGTAGAAGAGAGCAAAAAAGTGCCTGTATCTAACCTACAGCCATACCACATTGGATAGGCCCAATCTCGTCTGATCTTGGAAGCTAAGCAGTGTTGGGCCTGGTTAGTACTTGGGTGGGAGACCACATGGGAACACCAGGTGCTGTAGTTTTTTCACATTACTGGCAAATTGTTTTTATTCTCTAGCTATTTAAATTGGAAACTTTTTCTTTTTATTGCCAGTACAGACATTTGGAAGAGGTCAAACAGACACAATAGCCATCACCTAATGACTTACCACACTGTTTAGGCCCAATTCCAACTGCTTTTGGCAGCTAAACAGTGTTGAGCCTCTTTAGTAGTTTAATTTAAGACCCCCTGCTAATATCATGTCCTGTAGGTCTTTTTACATTACCAACACATGATTTTTTTCAGTAAGCCAATATAGTTAGGAAACTTTTGTATTAGCCTACCTGGTGATAGAAGTAGAAGAGGGCAAAAAAGTGCCTGTATCTCACCTACAGCCATACCACTTTGGATAGGCCCAATCTCGTCTGATCTTGGAAGCTAAGCAGTGTTGAGCCTGGTTAGTACTTGGGTGGGAGACCACATGGGAACACCAGGTGCTGTAGGTTTTTTCACATTACTGGCAAATTGTTTTTATTCTCTAGCTATTTAAATTGGAAACTTTTTCTTTTTATTGCCAGTACAGACATTTGGAAGAGGTCAAACAGACACAATAGCCATCACCTAAAGACTTACCACACTGTTTAGGCCCAATTCCAACTGCTTTTGGCAGCTAAACAGTGTTGAGCCTCTTTAGTAGTTTAATTTAAGACCCCCTGCTAATAACATGTCCTGTAGGTCTTTTTACATTACCAACACATGATTTTTTTCAGTAAGCCAATACAGTTAGGAAACTTTTTTATTAGCTTACCTGGTGATAGAAGTAGAAGAGGGCAAAAAAGTGCCTGTATCTCACCTACAGCCATACCACATTGGATAGGCCCAATCTCATCTGATCTTGGAAGCTAAGCAGTGTTGGGCCTGTTTAGTACTTGGGTGGGAGACCACATGGGAACACCAGGTGCTGTAGGTTTTTTCACATTACTGGCAAATTGTTTTTATTCTCTAGCTATTTAAATTGGAAACTTTTTCTTTTTATTGCCATTACAGACATTTGGAAGAGGTCAAACAGACACAATAGCCATCACCTAAAGACTTACCACACTGTTTAGGCCCAATTCCAACTGCTTTTGGCAGCTAAACAGTGTTGAGCCTCTTTAGTAGTTTAATTTAAGACCCCCTGCTAATATCATGTCCTGTAGGTCTTTTTACATTACCAACACATGATTTTTTTCAGTAAGCCAATACAGTTAGGAAACTTTTGTATTAGCTGACCTGGTGATAGAAGTAGAAGAGGGCAAAAAAGTGCCTGTATCTCACCTACAGCCATACCACATTGGACAGGCCCAATCTCGTCTGATCTTGGAAGCTAAGCAGTGTTGGGCCTGGTTAGTACTTGGGTGGGAGACCACATGGGAACACCAGGTGCTGTAGGTTTTTTTCACATTACTGGCAAATTGTTTTTATTCTCTAGCTATTTAAATTGGAAAAAAATTCTTTTTATTGCCAGCACTGACATTTGGAAGAGGTCAAACAGACACAATAGCCATCACCTAAAGACTTACCATACTGTTTAGGCCCAATTCCAACTGCACTTGGCAGCTAAACAGTGTTGAGCCTCTTTAGAAGTTTAATTTAAGACCCCCTGCTAATAACATGTCCTGTAGGTCTTTTTACATTACCAACACATGATTTTTTTCAGTAAGCCAATACAGTTAGGAAACTTTTTTATTAGCTTACCTGGTGATAGAAGTAGAAGAGGGCAAAAAAGTGCCTGTATCTCACCTACAGCCATACCACATTGGATAGGCCCAATCTCGTCTGATCTTGGAAGCTAAGCAGTGTTGGGCCTGGTTAGTACTTGGGTGGGAGACCACATGGGAACACCAGGTGCTGTAGGTTTTTTCACATTACTGGCAAATTGTTTTTATTCTCTAGCTATTTAAATTGGAAACTTTTTCTTTTTATTGCCAGTACAGACATTTGGAAGAGGTCAAACAGACACAATAGCCATCACCTAAAGACTTACCACACTGTTTATGCCCAATTCCAACTGCTTTTGGCAGCTAAACAGTGTTGAGCCTCTTTAGTAGTTTAATTTAAGACCCCCTGCTAATATCATGTCCTGTAGGTCTTTTTACATTACCAACACATGATTTTTTTCAGTAAGCCAATACAGTTAGGAAACTTTTGTATTAGCTTACCTGGTGATAGAAGTAGAAGAGGGCAAAAAAGTGCCTGTATCTCACCTACAGCCATACCACATTGGATAGGCCCAATCTCGTCTGATCTTGGAAGCTAAGCAGTGTTGGGCCTGGTTAGTACTTGGGTGGGAGACCACATGGGAACACCAGGTGCTGTAGGTTTTTTCACATTACTGGCAAATTGTTTTTATTCTCTAGCTATTTAAATTGGAAACTTTTTCTTTTTATTGCTAGCACTGACATTTGGAAGAGGTCAAACAGACACAATAGCAATCACCTAAAGACTTACCACACTGTTTAGGCCCAATTCCAACTGCTTTTGGCAGCTAAACAGTGTTGAGCCTCTTTAGTAGTTTAATTTAAGACCCCCTGCTAATATCATGTCCTGTAGGTCTTTTTACATTACCAACACATGATTTTTTTCAGTAAGCCAATACAGTTAGGAAACTTTTGTATTAGCATACCTGGTGATAGAAGTAGAAGAGGGCAAAAAAGTGCCTGTATCTCACCTACAGCCATACCACATTGGATAGGCCCAATCTCGTCTGATCTTGGAAGCTAAGCAGTGTTGGGCCTGGTTAGTACTTGGGTGGGAGACCACATGGGAACACCAGGTGCTGTAGGTTTTTTCACATTACTGGCAAATTGTTTTTATTCTCTAGCTATTTAAATTGGAAAAAAATTCTTTTTATTGCCAGCACTGACATTTGGAAGAGGTCAAACAGACACAATAGCCATCACCTAAAGACTTACCATACTGTTTAGGCCCAATTCCAACTGCATTTGGCAGCTAAACAGTGTTGAGCCTCTTTAGTAGTTTAATTTAAGACCCCCTGCTAATAACATGTCCTGTAGGTCTTTTTACATTACCAACACATGATTTTTTTTCAGTAAGCCAATACAGTTAGGAAACTTTTGTATTAGCTTACCTGGTGATAGAAGTAGAAGAGGGCAAAAAAGTGCCTGTATCTCACCTACAGCCATACCACATTGGATAGGCCCAATCTCGTCTGATCTTGGAAGCTAAGCAGTGTTGGGCCTGGTTAGTACTTGGGTGGGAGACCACATGGGAACACCAGGTGCTGTAGGTTTTTTCACATTACTGGCCAATTGTTTTTATTCTCTAGCTATTTAAATTGGAAACTTTTTCTTTTTATTGCCAGTACAGACATTTGGAAGAGGTCAAACAGACACAATAGCCATCACCTAAAGACTTACCACACTGTTTATGCCCAATTCCAACTGCTTTTGGCAGCTAAACAGTGTTGAGCCTCTTTAGTAGTTTAATTAAAGACCCCCTGATAATATCATGTCCTGTAGGTCTTTTTACATTACCAACACATGATTTTTTTCAGTAAGCCAATACAGTTAGGAAACTTTTGTATTAGCTTACCTGGTGATAGAAGTAGAAGAGGGCAAAAAAGTGCCTGTATCTAACCTACAGCCATACCACATTGGATAGGCCCAATCTCGTCTGACCTTGGAAGCTAAGCAGTGTTTGTCCTGGTTAGTACTTGGGTGATAGACCACATGGGAACACCAGGTGCTGTAGGTTTTTTCACATTACTGGCAAATTGTTTTTATTCTCTAGCTATTTAAATTGGAAACTTTTTCTTTTTATTGCTAGCACTGACATTTGGAAGAGGTCAAACAGACACAATAGCAATCACCTAAAGACTTACCACACTGTTTAGGCCCAATTCCAACTGCTTTTGGCAGCTAAACAGTGTTGAGCCTCTTTAGTAGTTTAATTTAAGACCCCCTGATAATATTATGTCCTGTAGGTCTTTTTACATTACCAACACATGATTTTTTTCAGTAAGCCAATACAGTTAGGAAACTTTTGTATTAGCATACCTGGTGATAGAAGTAGAAGAGGGCAAAAAAGTGCCTGTATCTCACCTACAGCCATACCACATTGGATAGGCCCAATCTCGTCTGATCTTGGAAGCTAAGCAGTGTTGGGCCTGGTTAGTACTTGGGTGGGAGACCACATGGGAACACCAGGTGCTGTAGGTTTTTTCACATTACTGGCAAATTGTTTTTATTCTCTAGCTATTTAAATTGGAAAAAAATTATT
This sequence comes from Crinia signifera, assembly GCF_055691185.1. Classification (NCBI taxonomy): domain Eukaryota; kingdom Metazoa; phylum Chordata; class Amphibia; order Anura; family Myobatrachidae; genus Crinia; species Crinia signifera. Next base: position 73,461,278 of record NC_139226.1, read on the forward strand.
TTTATTGCCAGCACTGACATTTGGAAGAGGTCAAACAGACACAATAGCCATCACCTAAAGACTTACCATACTGTTTAGGCCCAATTCCAACTGCATTTGGCAGCTAAACAGTGTTGAGCCTCTTTAGTAGTTTAATTTAAGACCCCTTGCTAATAACATGTCCTGTAGGTCTTTTTACATTACCAACACATGATTTTTTTTCAGTAAGCCAATACAGTTAGGAAACTTTTTTATTAGCTTACATGGTGATAGAAGTAGAAGTTGGCAAAAAAGTGCCTGTATCTCACCTACAGCCATACCACATTGGATAGGCCCAATCTCGTCTGATCTTGGAAGCTAAGCAGTGTTGGGCCTGGTTAGTACTTGGGTGGGAGACCACATGGGAACACCAGGTGCTGTAGGTTTTTTCACATTACTGGCCAATTGTTTTTATTCTCTAGCTATTTAAATTGGAAACTTTTTCTTTTTATTGCCAGTACAGACATTTGGAAGAGGTCAAACAGACACAATAGCCATCACCTAAAGACTTACCACACTGTTTAGGCCCAATTCCAACTGCTTTTGGCAGCTAAACAGTGTTGAGCCTCTTTAGTAGTTTAATTAAAGACCCCCTGATAATATCATGTCCTGTAGGTCTTTTTACATTACCAACACATGATTTTTTTCAGTAAGCCAATACAGTTAGGAAACTTTTGTATTAGCTTACCTGGTGATAGAAGTAGAAGAGGGCAAAAAAGTGCCTGTATCTAACCTACAGCCATACCACATTGGATAGGCCCAATCTCGTCTGACCTTGGAAGCTAAGCAGTGTTTGTCCTGGTTAGTACTTGGGTGATAGACCACATGGGAACACCAGGTGCTGTAGGTTTTTTCACATTACTGGCAAATTGTTTTTATTCTCTAGCTATTTAAATTGGAAACTTTTTCTTTTTATTGCTAGCACTGACATTTGGAAGAGGTCAAACAGACACAATAGCAATCACCTAAAGACTTACCACACTGTTTAGGCCCAATTCCAACTGCTTTTGGCAGCTAAACAGTGTAGAGCCTCTTTAGTAGTTTAATTTAAGACCCCCTGCTAATATCATGTCCTGTAGGTCTTTTTACATTACCAACACATGATTTTTTGCAGTAAGCCAATACAGTTAGGAAACTTTTTTATTAGCTTACACGGTGATAGAAGTAGAAGAGAGCAAAAAAGTGCCTGTATCTAACCTACAGCCATACCACATTGGATAGGCCCAATCTCGTCTGATCTTGGAAGCTAAGCAGTGTTGGGCCTGGTTAGTTCTTTGGTGGGAGACCACATGGGAACACCAGGTGCTGTAGGTTTTTTCACATTACTGGCAAATTGTTTTTATTCTCTAGCTATTTAAATTGGAAACTTTTTATTTTTATTGCCAGTACAGACATTTGGAAGAGGTCAAACAGACACAATAGCCATCACCTAATGACTTACCACACTGTTTAGGCCCAATTCCAACTGCTTTTGGCAGCTAAACAGTGTTGAGCCTCTTTAGTAGTTTAATTTAAGACCCCCTGCTAATATCATGTCCTGTAGGTCTTTTTACATTACCAACACATGATTTTTTTCAGTAAGCCAATACAGTTAGGAAACTTTTGTATTAGCTTACCTGGTGATAGAAGTAGAAGAGGGCAAAAAAGTGCCTGTATCTCACCTACAGCCATACCACATTGGATAGGCCCAATCTCGTCTGATCTTGGAAGCTAAGCAGTGTTGGGCCTGGTTAGTACTTGGGTGGGAGACCACATGGGAACACCAGGTGCTGTAGGTTTTTTCACATTACTGGCAAATTGTTTTTATTCTCTAGCTATTTAAATTGGAAAAAATTTCTTTTTATTGCCAGCACTGACATTTGGAAGAGGTCAAACAGACACAATAGCCATCACCTAAAGACTTACCATACTGTTTAGGCCCAATTCCAACTGCATTTGGCAGCTAAACAGTGTTGAGCCTCTTTAGTAGTTTAATTTAAGACCCCCTGCTAATAACATGTCCTGTAGGTCTTTTTACATTACCAACACATGATTTTTTTCAGTAAGCCAATACAGTTAGGAAACTTTTTTATTAGCTTACCTGGTGATAGAAGTAGAAGAGGGCAAAAAAGTGCCTGTATCTCACCTACAGCCATACCACATTGGATAGGCCCAATCTCGTCTGATCTTGGAAGCTAAGCAGTGTTGGGCCCGGTTAGTACTTGGGTGGGAGACCACATGGGAACACCAGGTGCTGTAGGTTTTTTCACATTACTGGCCAATTGTTTTTATTCTCTAGCTATTTAAATTGAAAACTTTTTTCTTTTTATTGCCAGTACAGACATTTGGAAGAGGTCAACAGACACAATAGCCATCACCTAAAGACTTACCACACTGTTTATGCCCAATTCCAACTGCTTTTGGCAGCTAAACAGTGTTGAGCCTCTTTAGTAGTTTAATTTAAGACCCCCTGCTAATATCATGTCCTGTAGGTCTTTTTACATTACCAACACATGATTTTTTTCAGTAAGCCAATACAGTTAGGAAACTTTTGTATTAGCTTACCTGGTGATAGAAGTAGAAGAGGGCAAAAAAGTGCCTGTATCTCACCTACAGCCATACCACATTGGATAGGCCCAATCTCGTCTGATCTTGGAAGCTAAGCAGTGTTGGGCCTGGTTAGTACTTGGGTGGGAGACCACATGGGAACACCAGGTGCTGTAGGTTTTTTCACATTACTGGCCAATTGTTTTTATTCTCTAGCTATTTAAATTGAAAACTTTTTTCTTTTTATTGCCAGTACAGACATTTGGAAGAGGTCAACAGACACAATAGCCATCACCTAAAGACTTACCACACTGTTTATGCCCAATTCCAACTGCTTTTGGCAGCTAAACAGTGTTGAGCCTCTTTAGTAGTTTAATTTAAGACCCCCTGCTAATATCATGTCCTGTAGGTCTTTTTACATTACCAACACATGATTTTTTTCAGTAAGCCAATACAGTTAGGAAACTTTTGTATTAGCTTACCTGGTGATAGAAGTAGAAGAGGGCAAAAAAGTGCCTGTATCTCACCTAGAACCATACCACATTGGATAGGCCCAATCTCGTCTGATCTTGGAAGCTAAGCAGTGTTGGGCCTGGTTAGTACTTGGGTGGGAGACCACATGGGAACACCAGGTGCTGTAGGTTTTTTCACATTACTGGCAAATTGTTTTTATTCTCTAGCTATTTAAATTGGAAACTTTTTCTTTTTATTGCTAGCACTGACATTTGGAAGAGGTCAAACAGACACAATAGCAATCACCTAAAGACTTACCACACTGTTTAGGCCCAATTCCAACTGCTTTTGGCAGCTAAACAGTGTAGAGCCTCTTTAGTAGTTTAATTTAAGACCCCCTGCTAATATCATGTCCTGTAGGTCTTTTTACATTACCAACACATGATTTTTTGCAGTAAGCCAATACAGTTAGGAAACTTTTTTATTAGCTTACACGGTGATAGAAGTAGAAGAGAGCAAAAAAGTGCCTGTATCTAACCTACAGCCATACCACATTGGATAGGCCCAATCTCGTCTGATCTTGGAAGCTAAGCAGTGTTGCGCCTGGTTAGTACTTTGGTGGGAGACCACATGGGAACACCAGGTGCTGTAGGTTTTTTCACATTACTGGCAAATTGTTTTTATTCTCTAGCTATTTAAATTGGAAACTTTTTCTTTTTATTGCCAGTACAGACATTTGGAAGAGGTCAAACAGACACAATAGCCATCACCTAATGACTTACCACACTGTTTAGGCCCAATTCCAACTGCTTTTGGCAGCTAAACAGTGTTGAGCCTCTTTAGTAGTTTAATTTAAGACCCCCTGCTAATATCATGTCCTGTAGGTCTTTTTACATTACCAACACATGATTTTTTTCAGTAAGCCAATACAGTTAGGAAACTTTTGTATTAGCCTACCTGGTGATAGAAGTAGAAGAGGGCAAAAAAGTGCCTGTATTTCACCTACAGCCATACCACATTGGATAGGCCCAATCTCGTCTGATCTTGGAAGCTAAGCAGTGTTGGGCCTGGTTAGTACTTGGGTGGGAGACCACATGGGAACACCAGGTGCTGTAGGTTTTTTCACATTACTGGCAAATTGTTTTTATTCTCTAGCTATTTAAATTGGAAACTTTTTCTTTTTATTGCCAGTACAGACATTTGGAAGAGGTCAAACAGACACAATAGCCATCACCTAAAGACTTACCACACTGTTTAGGCCCAATTCCAACTGCTTTTGGCAGCTAAACAGTGTTGAGCCTCTTTAGTAGTTTAATTTAAGACCCCCTGCTAATATCATGTCCTGTAGGTCTTTTTACATTACCAACACATGATTTTTTTCAGTAAGCCAATACAGTTAGGAAACTTTTGTATTAGCTTACCTGGTGATAGAAGTAGAAGAGGGCAAAAAAGTGCCTGTATCTCACCTACAGCCATACCACATTGGATAGGCCCAATCTCGTCTGATCTTGGAAGCTAAGCAGTGTTGGGCCTGGTTAGTACTTGGGTGGGAGACCACATGGGAACACCAGGTGCTGTAGGTTTTTTCACATTACTGGCAAATTGTTTTTATTCTCTAGCTATTTAAATTGGAAAAAATTTCTTTTTATTGCCAGCACTGACATTTGGAAGAGGTCAAACAGACACAATAGCCATCACCTAAAGACTTACCATACTGTTTAGGCCCAATTCCAACTGCATTTGGCAGCTAAACAGTGTTGAGCCTCTTTAGTAGTTTAATTTAAGACCCCCTGCTAATATCATGTCCTGTAGGTCTTTTTACATTACCAACACATGATTTTTTGCAGTAAGCCAATACAGTTAGGAATCTTTTTTATTAGCTTACATGGTGATAGAAGTAGAAGAGAGCAAAAAAGTGCCTGTATCTAACCTACAGCCATACCACATTGGATAGGCCTAATCTCGTCTGATCTTGGAAGTTAAGCAGTGTTGGGCCTGGTTAGTACTTGGGTGGGAGACCACATGGGAACACCAGGTGTTGTAGATTTTATCACATTACTGGCAAATTGTTTTTATTCTCTAGCTATTTAAATTGGAAACTTTTTCTTTTTATTGCCAGTACAGACATTTGGAAGAGGTCAAACAGACACAATAGCCATCACCTAATGACTTACCACACTGTTTAGGCCCAATTCCAACTGCTTTTGGCAGCTAAACAGTGTTGAGCCTCTTTAGTAGTTTAATTTAAGACCCCCTGCTAATATCATGTCCTGTAGGTCTTTTTACATTACCAACACATGATTTTTTTCAGTAAGCCAATACACTTAGGAAACTTTTGTATTAGCTTACCTGGTGATAGAAGTAGAAGAGGGCAAAAAAGTGCCTGTATCTCACCTACAGCCATACCACATTGGATAGGCCCAATCTCGTCTGATCTTGGAAGCTAAGCAGTGTTGGGCCTGGTTAGTACTTGGGTGGGAGACCACATGGGAACACCAGGTGCTGTAGGTTTTTTCACATTACTGGCAAATTGTTTTTATTCTCTAGCTATTTAAATTGGAAACTTTTTCTTTTTATTGCCAGTACAAACATTTGGAAGAGGTCAAACAGACACAATAGCCATCACCTAAAGACTAACCACACTGTTTAGGCCCAATTCCAACTGCTTTTGGCAGCTAAACAGTGTTGAGCCTCTTTAGTAGTTTAATTTAAGACCCCCTGCTAATATCATGTCCTGTAGGTCTTTTTACATTACCAACACATGATTTTTTTCAGTAAGCCAATACAGTTAGGAAACTTTTGTATTAGCTTACCTGGTGATAGAAGTAGAAGAGGGCAAAAAAGTGCCTGTATCTCACCTACAGCCATACCACATTGGATAGGCCCAATCTCGTCTGATCTTGGAAGCTAAGCAGTGTTGGGCCTGGTTAGTACTTGGGTGGGAGACACATGGGAACACCAGGTGCTGTAGGTTTTTTCACATTACTGGCAAATTGTTTTTATTCTCTAGCTATTTAAATTGGAAAAAAAATATTTTTATTGCCAGCACTGCCATTTGAAAGAGGTCAAACAGACACAATAGCCATCACCTAAAGACTTACCATACTGTTTAGGCCCAATTCCAACTGCATTTGGCAGCTAAACAGTGTTGAGCCTCTTTAGTAGTTTAATTTAAGACCCCCTGCTAATAACATGTCCTGTAGGTCTTTTTACATTACCAACACATGATTTTTTTTCAGTAAGCCAATACAGTTAGGAAACTTTTTTATTAGCTTACCTGGTGATAGAAGTAGAAGAGGGCAAAAAAGTGCCTGTATCTCACCTACAGCCATACCACATTGGATAGGCCCAATCTCGTCTGATCTTGGAAGCTAAGCAGTGTTGGGCCTGGTTAGTACTTGGGTGGGAGACCACATGGGAACACCAGGTGCTGTAGGTTTTTTCACATTACTGGCCAATTGTTTTTATTCTCTAGCTATTTAAATTGGAAACTTTTTCTTTTTATTGCCAGTACAGACATTTGGAAGAGGTCAAACAGACACAATAGCCATCACCTAAAGACTTACCACACTGTTTATGCCCAATTCCAACTGCTTTTGGCAGCTAAACAGTGTTGAGCCTCTTTAGTAGTTTAATTTAAGACCCCCTGCTAATATCATGTCCTGTAGGTCTTTTTACATTACCAACACATGATTTTTTTCAGTAAGCCAATACAGTTAGGAAACTTTTGTATTAGCTTACCTGGTGATAGAAGTAGAAGAGGGCAAAAAAGTGCCTGTATCTCACCTACAGCCATACCACATTGGATAGGCCCAATCTCGTCTGATCTTGGAAGCTAAGCAGTGTTTGGCCTGGTTAGTACTTGGGTGGGAGACCACATGGGAACACCAGGTGCTGTAGGTTTTTTCACATTACTGGCAAATTGTTTTTATTCTCTAGCTATTTAAATTGGAAACTTTTTCTTTTTATTGCCAGTACAGACATTTGGAAGAGGTCAAACAGACACAATAGCCATCACCTAATGACTTACCACACTGTTTAGGCCCAATTCCAACTGCTTTTGGCAGCTAAACAGTGTTGAGCCTCTTTAGTAGTTTAATTTAAGACCCCCTGCTAATATCATGTCCTGTAGGTCTTTTTACATTACCAACACATGATTTTTTTCAGTAAGCCAATACAGTTAGGAAACTTTTGTATTAGCCTACCTGGTGATAGAAGTAGAAGAGGGCAAAAAAGTGCCTGTATCTCACCTACAGCCATACCACTTTGAATAGGCCCAATCTCGTCTGATCTTGGAAGCTAAGCAGTGTTGAGCCTGGTAAGTACTTGGGTGGAAGACCACATGGGAACATCAGGTGCTGTAGGTTTTTTCACATTACTGGCAAATTGTTTTTATTCTCTAGCTATTAAAATTGGAAACTTTTTCTTTTTATTGCCAGTACAGACATTTGGAAGAGGTCAAACAGACACAATAGCCATCACCTAAAGACTTACCACACTGTTTAGGCCCAATTCCAACTGCTTTTGGCAGCTAAACAGTGTTGAGCCTCTTTAGTAGTTTAATTTAAGACCCCCTGCTAATAACATGTCCTGTAGGTCTTTTTACATTACCAACACATGATTTTTTTCAGTAAGCCAATACAGTTAGGAAACTTTTTTATTAGCTTACCTGGTGATAGAAGTAGAAGAGGGCAAAAAAGGGCCTATATCTCACCTACAGCCATACCACATTGGATAGGCCCAATCTTGTCTGATCTTGGAAGCTAAGCAGTGTTGGGCCTGTTTAGTACTTGGGTGGGAGACCACATGGGAACACCAGGTGCTGTAGGGTTTTTCACATTACTGGCAAATTGTTTTTATTCTCTAGCTATTTAAATTGGAAACTTTTTCTTTTTATTGCTAGTACAGACATTTGGAAGAGGTCAAACAGACACAATAGCCATCACCTAAAGACTTACCACACTGTTTAGGCCCAATTCCAACTGCTTTTGGCAGCTAAACAGTGTTGAGCCTCTTTAGTAGTTTAATTTAAGACCCCCTGCTAATATCATGTCCTGTAGGTCTTTTTACATTACCAACACATGATTTTTTTCAGTAAGCCAATACAGTTAGGAAACTTTTGTATTAGCTTACCTGGTGATAGAAGTAGAAGAGGGCAAAAAAGTGCCTGTATCTCACCTACAGCCATACCACATTGGACAGGCCCAATCTCGTCTGATCTTGGAAGCTAAGCAGTGTTGGGCCTGGTTAGTACTTGGGTGGGAGACCACATGGGAACACCAGGTGCTGTAGGTTTTTTCACATTACTGGCAAATTGTTTTTATTCTCTAGCTATTTAAATTGGAAAAAAATTCTTTTTATTGCCAGCACTGACATTTGGAAGAGGTCAAACAGACACAATAGCCATCACCTAAAGACTTACCATACTGTTTAGGCCCAATTCCAACTGCATTTGGCAGCTAAACAGTGTTGAGCCTCTTTAGTAGTTTAATTTAAGACCCCCTGCTAATAACATGTCCTGTAGGTCTTTTTACATTACCAACACATGATTTTTTTCAGTAAGCCAATACAGTTAGGAAACTTTTTTATTAGCTTACCTGGTGATAGAAGTAGAAGAGGGCAAAAAAGTGCCTGTATCTCACCTACAGCCATACCACATTGGATAGGCCCAATCTCGTCTGATCTTGGAAGCTAAGCAGTGTTGGGCCTGGTTAGTACTTGGGTGGGAGACCACATGGGAACACCAGGTGCTGTAGGTTTTTTCACATTACTGGCAAATTGTTTTTATTCTCTAGCTATTTAAATTGAAAACTTTTTCTTTTTATTGCCAGTACAGACATTTGGAAGAGGTCAAACAGACACAATAGCCATCACCTAAAGACTTACCACACTGTTTATGCCCAATTCCAACTGCTTTTGGCAGCTAAACAGTGTTGAGCCTCTTTAGTAGTTTAATTTAAGACCCCCTGCTAATATCATGTCCTGTAGGTCTTTTTACATTACCAACACATGATTTTTTTCAGTAAGCCAATACAGTTAGGAAACTTTTGTATTAGCTTACCTGGTGATAGAAGTAGAAGAGGGCAAAAAAGTGCCTGTATCTCACCTACAGCCATACCACATTGGATAGGCCCAATCTCGTCTGATCTTGGAAGCTAAGCAGTGTTGGGCCTGGTTAGTACTTGGGTGGGAGACCACATGGGAACACCAGGTGCTGTAGGTTTTTTCACATTACTGGCAAATTGTTTTTATTCTCTAGCTATTTAAATTGGAAACTTTTTCTTTTTATTGCTAGCACTGACATTTGGAAGAGGTCAAACAGACACAATAGCAATCACCTAAAGACTTACCACACTGTTTAGGCCCAATTCCAACTGCTTTTGGCAGCTAAACAGTGTAGAGCCTCTTTAGTAGTTTAATTTAAGACCCCCTGCTAATATCATGTCCTGTAGGTCTTTTTACATTACCAACACATGATTTTTTGCAGTAAGCCAATACAGTTAGGAATCTTTTTTATTAGCTTACATGGTGATAGAAGTAGAAGAGAGCAAAAAAGTGCCTGTATCTAACCTACAGCCATACCACATTGGATAGGCCTAATCTCGTCTGATCTTGGAAGCTAAGCAGTGTTGGGCCTGGTTAGTACTTGGGTGGGAGACCACATGGGAACACCAGGTGCTGTAGGTTTTTTCACATTACTGGCAAATTGTTTTTATTCTCTAGCTATTTAAATTGGAAACTTTTTCTTTTTATTGCCAGTACAGACATTTGGAAGAGGTCAAACAGACACAATAGCCATCACCTAATGACTTACCACACTGTTTAGGCCCAATTCCAACTGCTTTTGGCAGCTAAACAGTGTTGAGCCTCTTTAGTAGTTTAATTTAAGACCCCCTGCTAATATCATGTCCTGTAGGTCTTTTTACATTACCAACACATGATTTTTTTCAGTAAGCCAATACACTTAGGAAACTTTTGTATTAGCTTACCTGGTGATAGAAGTAGAAGAGGGCAAAAAAGTGCCCGTATCTCACCTACAGCCATACCACATTGGATAGGCCCAATCTCGTCTGATCTTGGAAGCTAAGCAGTGTTGGGCCTGGTTAGTACTTGGGTGGGAGACCACATGGGAACACCAGGTGCTGTAGGTTTTTTCACATTACTGGCAAATTGTTTTTATTCTCTAGCTATTTAAATTGGAAACTTTTTCTTTTTATTGCCAGTACAGACATTTGGAAGAGGTCAAACAGACACAATAGCCATCACCTAAAGACTTACCACACTGTTTAGGCCCAATTCCAACTGCTTTTGGCAGCTAAACAGTGTTGAGCCTCTTTAGTAGTTTAATTTAAGACCCCCTGCTAATATCATGTCCTGTAGGTCTTTTTACATTACCAACACATGATTTTTTTCAGTAAGCCAATACAGTTAGGAAACTTTTGTATTAGCTTACCTGGTGATAGAAGTAGAAGAGGGCAAAAAAGTGCCTGTATCTCCCCTACAGCCATACCACATTGGATAGGCCCAATCTCGTCTGATCTTGGAAGCTAAGCAGTGTTGGGCCTGGTTAGTACTTGGGTGGGAGACCACATGGGAACACCAGGTGCTGTAGGTTTTTTCACATTACTGGCAAATTGTTTTTATTCTCTAGCTATTTAAATTGGAAAAAAATTCTTTTTATTGACAGCACTGACATTTGGAAGAGGTCAAACAGACACAATAGCCATCACCTAAAGACTTACCATACTGTTTAGGCCCAATTCCAACTGCATTTGGCAGCTAAACAGTGTTGAGCCTCTTTAGTAGTTTAATTTAAGACCCCCTGCTAATATCATGTCCTGTAGGTCTTTTTACATTACCAACACATGATTTTTTTTCAGTAAGCCAATACAGTTAGGAAACTTTTTTATTAGCTTACATGGTGATAGAAGTAGAAGAGGGCAAAAAAGTGCCTGTATCTCACCTACAGCCATACCACATTGGATAGGCCCAATCTCGTCTGATCTTGGAAGCTAAGCAGTGTTGGGCCTGGTTAGTACTTGGGTGGGAGACCACATGGGAACACCAGGTGCTGTAGGTTTTTTCACATTACTGGCCAATTGTTTTTATTCTCTAGCTATTTAAATTGGAAACTTTTTCTTTTTATTGCCAGTACAGACATTTGGAAGAGGTCAAACAGACACAATAGCCATCACCTAAAGACTTACCACACTGTTTATGCCCAATTCCAACTGCTTTTGGCAGCTAAACAGTGTTGAGCCTCTTTAGTAGTTTAATTAAAGACCCCCTGATAATATCATGTCCTGTAGGTCTTTTTACATTACCAACACATGATTTTTTTCAGTAAGCCAATACAGTTAGGAAACTTTTGTATTAGCTTACCTGGTGATAGAAGTAGAAGAGGGCAAAAAAGTGCCTGTATCTCACCTACAGCCATACCACATTGGATAGGCCCAATCTCGTCTGACCTTGGAAGCTAAGCAGTGTTTGGCCTGGTTAGTACTTGGGTGATAGACCACATGGGAACACCAGGTGCTGTAGGTTTTTTCACATTACTGGCAAATTGTTTTTATTCTCTAGCTATTTAAATTGGAAACTTTTTCTTTTTATTGCTAGCACTGACATTTGGAAGAGGTCAAACAGACACAATAGCAATCACCTAAAGACTTACCACACTGTTTAGGCCCAATTCCGACTGCTTTTGGCAGCTAAACAGTGTAGAGCCTCTTTAGTAGTTTAATTTAAGACCCCCTGCTAATATCATGTCCTGTAGGTCTTTTCACATTACCAACACATGATTTTTTGCAGTAAGCCAATACAGTTAGGAAACTTTTTTATTAGCTTACACGGTGATAGAAGTAGAAGAGAGCAAAAAAGTGCCTGTATCTAACCTACAGCCATACCACATTGGATAGGCCCAATCTCGTCTGATCTTGGAAGCTAAGCAGTGTTGGGCCTGGTTAGTACTTTGGTGGGAGACCACATGGGAACACCAGGTGCTGTAGGTTTTTTCACATTACTGGCAAATTGTTTTTATTCTCTAGCTATTTAAATTGGAAACTTTTTCTTTTTATTGCCAGTACAGACATTTGGAAGAGGTCAAACAGACACAATAGCCATCACCTAATGACTTACCACACTGTTTAGGCCCAATTCCAACTGCTTTTGGCAGCTAAACAGTGTTGAGCCTCTTTAGTAGTTTAATTTAAGACCCCCTGCTAATATCATGTCCTGTAGGTCTTTTTACATTACCAACACATGATTTTTTTCAGTAAGCCAGTACAGTTAGGAAACTTTTGTATTAGCCTACCTGGTGATAGAAGTAGAAGAGGGCAAAAAAGTTCCTGTATTTCACCTACAGCCATACCACATTGGATAGGCCCAATCTCGTCTGATCTTGGAAGCTAAGCAGTGTTGGGCCTGGTTAGTACTTGGGTGGGAGACCACATGGGAACACCAGGTGCTGTAGGTTTTTTCACATTACTGGCAAATTGTTTTTATTCTCTAGCTATTTAAATTGGAAACTTTTTCTTTTTATTGCCAGTACAGACATTTGGAAGAGGTCAAACAGACACAATAGCCATCACCTAAAGACTTACCACACTGTTTAGGCCCAATTCCAACTGCTTTTGGCAGCTAAACAGTGTTGAGCCTCTTTAGTAGTTTAATTTAAGACCCCCTGCTAATATCATGTCCTGTAGGTCTTTTTACATTACCAACACATGATTTTTTTCAGTAAGCCAATACAGTTAGGAAACTTTTGTATTAGCTTACATGGTGATAGAAGTAGAAGAGGGCAAAAAAGTGCCTGTATCTCACCTACAGCCATACCACATTGGATAGGCCCAATCTCGTCTGATCTTGGAAGCTAAGCAGTGTTGGGCCTGGTTAGTACTTGGGTGGGAGACCACATGGGAACACCAGGTGCTGTAGGTTTTTTCACATTACTGGCAAATTGTTTTTATTCTCTAGCTATTTAAATTGGAAAAAATTTCTTTTTATTGCCAGCACTGACATTTGGAAGAGGTCAAACAGACACAATAGCCATCACCTAAAGACTTACCATACTGTTTAGGCCCAATTCCAACTGCATTTGGCAGCTAAACAGTGTTGAGCCTCTTTAGTAGTTTAATTTAAGACCCCCTGCTAATAACATGTCCTGTAGGTCTTTTTACATTACCAACACATGATTTTTTTCAGTAAGCCAATACAGTTAGGAAACTTTTTTATTAGCTTACCTGGTGATAGAAGTAGAAGAGGGCAAAAAAGTGCCTGTATCTCACCTACAGCCATACCACATTGGATAGGCCCAATCTCGTCTGATCTTGGAAGCTAAGCAGTGTTGGGCCCGGTTAGTACTTGGGTGGGAGACCACATGGGAACACCAGGTGCTGTAGGTTTTTTCACATTACTGGCCAATTGTTTTTATTCTCTAGCTATTTAAATTGAAAACTTTTTTCTTTTTATTGCCAGTACAGACATTTGGAAGAGGTCAAACAGACACAATAGCCATCACCTAAAGACTTACCACACTGTTTATGCCCAATTCCAACTGCTTTTGGCAGCTAAACAGTGTTGAGCCTCTTTAGTAGTTTAATTTAAGACCCCCTGCTAATATCATGTCCTGTAGGTCTTTTTACATTACCAACACATGATTTTTTTCAGTAAGCCAATACAGTTAGGAAACTTTTGTATTAGCTTACCTGGTGATAGAAGTAGAAGAGGGCAAAAAAGTGCCTGTATCTCACCTACAGCCATACCACATTGGATAGGCCCAATCTCGTCTGATCTTGGAAGCTAAGCAGTGTTGGGCCTGGTTAGTACTTGGGTGGGAGACCACATGGGAACACCAGGTGCTGTAGGTTTTTTCACATTACTGGCAAATTGTTTTTATTCTCTAGCTATTTAAATTGGAAACTTTTTCTTTTTATTGCTAGCACTGACATTTGGAAGAGGTCAAACAGACACAATAGCAATCACCTAAAGACTTACCACACTGTTTAGGCCCAATTCCAACTGCTTTTGGCAGCTAAACAGTGTAGAGCCTCTTTAGTAGTTTAATTTAAGACCCCCTGCTAATATCATGTCCTGTAGGTCTTTTTACATTACCAACACATGATTTTTTGCAGTAAGCCAATACAGTTAGGAAACTTTTTTATTAGCTTACACGGTGATAGAAGTAGAAGAGAGCAAAAAAGTGCCTGTATCTAACCTACAGCCATACCACATTGGATAGGCCCAATCTCGTCTGATCTTGGAAGCTAAGCAGTGTTGGGCCTGGTTAGTACTTTGGTGGGAGACCACATGGGAACACCAGGTGCTGTAGGTTTTTTCACATTACTGGCAAATTGTTTTTATTCTCTAGCTATTTAAATTGGAAACTTTTTCTTTTTATTGCCAGTACAGACATTTGGAAGAGGTCAAACAGACATAATAGCCATCACCTAATGACTTACCACACTGTTTAGGCCCAATTCCAACTGCTTTTGGCAGCTAAACAGTGTTGAGCCTCTTTAGTAGTTTAATTTAAGACCCCCTGCTAATATCATGTCCTGTAGGTCTTTTTACATTACCAACACATGATTTTTTTCAGTAAGCCAATACAGTTAGGAAACTTTTGTATTAGCCTACCTGGTGATAGAAGTAGAAGAGGGCAAAAAAGTGCCTGTATTTCACCTACAGCCATACCACATTGGATAGGCCCAATCTCGTCTGATCTTGGAAGCTAAGCAGTGTTGGGCCTGGTTAGTACTTGGGTGGGAGACCACATGGGAACACCAGGTGCTGTAGGTTTTTTCACATTACTGGCAAATTGTTTTTATTCTCTAGCTATTTAAATTGGAAACTTTTTCTTTTTATTGCCAGTACAGACATTTGGAAGAGGTCAAACAGACACAATAGCCATCACCTAAAGACTTACCACACTGTTTAGGCCCAATTCCAACTGCTTTTGGCAGCTAAACAGTGTTGAGCCTCTTTAGTAGTTTAATTTAAGACCCCCTGCTAATATCATGTCCTGTAGGTCTTTTTACATTACCAACACATGATTTTTTTCAGTAAGCCAATACAGTTAGGAAACTTTTGTATTAGCTTACCTGGTGATAGAAGTAGAAGAGGGCAAAAAAGTGCCTGTATCTCACCTACAGCCATACCACATTGGATAGGCCCAATCTCGTCTGATCTTGGAAGCTAAGCAGTGTTGGGCCTGGTTAGTACTTGGGTGGGAGACCACATGGGAACACCAGGTGCTGTAGGTTTTTTCACATTACTGGCAAATTGTTTTTATTCTCTAGCTATTTAAATTGGAAAAAAATTATTTTTATTGCCAGCACTGACATTTGGAAGAGGTCAAACAGACACAATAGCCATCACCTAAAGACTTACCATACTGTTTAGGCCCAATTCCAACTGCATTTGGCAGCTAAACAGTGTTGAGCCTCTTTAGTAGTTTAATTTAAGACCCCCTGCTAATAACTTGTCCTGTAGGTCTTTTTACATTACCAACACATGATTTTTTTCAGTAAGCCAATACAGTTAGGAAACTTTTTTATTAGCTTACCTGGTGATAGAAGTAGAAGAGGGCAAAAAAGTGCCTGTATCTCACCTACAGCCATACCACATTGGATAGGCCCAATCTCGTCTGATCTTGGAAGCTAAGCAGTGTTGGGCCCGGTTAGTACTTGGGTGGGAGACCACATGGGAACACCAGGTGCTGTAGGTTTTTTCACATTACTGGCCAATTGTTTTTATTCTCTAGCTATTTAAATTGAAAACTTTTTTCTTTTTATTGCCAGTACAGACATTTGGAAGAGGTCAAACAGACACAATAGCCATCACCTAAAGACTTACCACACTGTTTATGCCCAATTCCAACTGCTTTTGGCAGCTAAACAGTGTTGAGCCTCTTTAGTAGTTTAATTTAAGACCCCCTGCTAATATCATGTCCTGTAGGTCTTTTTACATTACCAACACATGATTTTTTTCAGTAAGCCAATACAGTTAGGAAACTTTTGTATTAGCTTACCTGGTGATAGAAGTAGAAGAGGGCAAAAAAGTGCCTGTATCTCACCTACAGCCATACCACATTGGATAGGCCCAATCTCGTCTGATCTTGGAAGCTAAGCAGTGTTGGGCCTGGTTAGTACTTGGGTGGGAGACCACATGGGAACACCAGGTGCTGTAGGTTTTTTCACATTACTGGCAAATTGTTTTTATTCTCTAGCTATTTAAATTGGAAACTTTTTCTTTTTATTGCTAGCACTGACATTTGGAAGAGGTCAAACAGACACAATAGCAATCACCTAAAGACTTACCACACTGTTTAGGCCCAATTCCAACTGCTTTTGGCAGCTAAACAGTGTAGAGCCTCTTTAGTAGTTTAATTTAAGACCCCCTGCTAATATCATGTCCTGTAGGTCTTTTTACATTACCAACACATGATTTTTTGCAGTAAGCCAATACAGTTAGGAATCTTTTTTATTAGCTTACATGGTGATAGAAGTAGAAGAGAGCAAAAAAGTGCCTGTATCTAACCTACAGCCATACCACATTGGATAGGCCTAATCTCGTCTGATCTTGGAAGCTAAGCAGTGTTGGGCCTGGTTAGTACTTGGGTGGGAGACCACATGGGAACACCAGGTGCTGTAGATTTTTTCACATTACTGGCAAATTGTTTTTATTCTCTAGCTATTTAAATTGGAAACTTTTTCTTTTTATTGCCAGTACAGACATTTGGAAGAGGTCAAACAGACACAATAGCCATCACCTAATGACTTACCACACTGTTTAGGCCCAATTCCAACTGCTTTTGGCAGCTAAACAGTGTTGAGCCTCTTTAGTAGTTTAATTTAAGACCCCCTGCTAATATCATGTCCTGTAGGTCTTTTTACATTACCAACACATGATTTTTTTCAGTAAGCCAATACACTTAGGAAACTTTTGTATTAGCTTACCTGGTGATAGAAGTAGAAGAGGGCAAAAAAGTGCCTGTATCTCACCTACAGCCATACCACATTGGATAGGCCCAATCTCGTCTGATCTTGGAAGCTAAGCAGTGTTGGGCCTGGTTAGTACTTGGGTGGGAGACCACATGGGAACACCAGGTGCTGTAGGTTTTTTCACATTACTGGCAAATTGTTTTTATTCTCTAGCTATTTAAATTGGAAAAAAATTCTTTTTATTGCCAGCACTGACATTTGGAAGAGGTCAAACAGACACAATAGCCATCACCTAAAGACTTACCATACTGTTTAGGCCCAATTCCAACTGCATTTGGCAGCTAAACAGTGTTGAGCCTCTTTAGTAGTTTAATTTAAGACCCCCTGCTAATAACATGTCCTGTAGGTCTTTTTACATTACCAACACATGATTTTTTTCAGTAAGCCAATACAGTTAGGAAACTTTTTTATTAGCTTACCTGGTGATAGAAGTAGAAGAGGGCAAAAAAGTGCCTGTATCTCACCTACAGCCATACCACATTGGATAGGCCCAATCTCGTCTGATCTTGGAAGCTAAGCAGTGTTGGGCCTGGTTAGTACTTGGGTGGGAGACCACATGGGAACACCAGGTGCTGTAGGTTTTTTCACATTACTGGCAAATTGTTTTTATTCTCTAGCTATTTAAATTGGAAACGTTTACTTTTTATTGCCAGTACAGACATTTGGAAGAAGTCAAACAGACACAATAGCCATCACCTAAAGACTTACCACACTGTTTAGGACCAATTCCAACTGCTTTTGGCAGCTAAACAGTGTTGAGCCTCTTTAGTAGTTTAATTTAAGACCCCCTGCTAATATCATGTCCTGTAGGTCTTTTTACATTACCAACACAGAATTTTTTTCAGTAAGCCAATACAGATAGGAAACTTTTTTATTAGCTTACCTGGTGATAGAAGTAGAAGAGGGCAAAAAAGTGCCTGTATCTCACCTACAGCCATACCACATTGGATAGGCCCAATCTTGTCTGATCTTGGAAGCTAAGCAGTGTTGGGCCTGGTTAGTACTTGGGTGTGAGACCACATGGGAACACCAGGTGCTGTAGGTTTTTTCACATTACTGGCAAATTGTTTTTATTCTCTAGCTATTTAAATTGGAAACTTTTTCTTTTTATTGCCAGTACAGACATTTGGAAGAGGTCAAACAGACACAATAGCCATCAACTAATGACTTACCACACTGTTTAGGCCCAATTCCAACTGCTTTTGGCAGCTAAACAGTGTTGAGCCTCTTTAGTAGTTTAATTTAAGACCCCCTGCTAATATCATGTCCTGTAGGTCTTTTTACATTACCAACACATGATTTTTTTCAGTAAGCCAATACAGTTAGGAAACTTTTGTATTAGCCTACCTGGTGATAGAAGTAGAAGAGGGCAAAAAAGTGCCTGTATTTCACCTACAGCCATACCACATTGGATAGGCCCAATCTCGTCTGATCTTGGAAACTAAGCAGTGTTGGGCCTGGTTAGTACTTGGGTGGGAGACCACATGGGAACACCAGGTGCTGTAGGTTTTTTCACATTACTGGCAAATTGTTTTTATTCTCTAGCTATTTAAATTGGAAACTTTTTCTTTTTATTGCCAGTACAGACATTTGGAAGAGGTCAAACAGACACAATAGCCATCACCTAAAGACTTACCACACTGTTTAGGCCCAATTCCAACTGCTTTTGGCAGCTAAACAGTGTTGAGCCTCTTTAGTAGTTTAATTTAAGACCCCCTGCTAATATCATGTCCTGTAGGTCTTTTTACATTACCAACACATGATTTTTTTCAGTAAGCCAATACAGTTAGGAAACTTTTGTATTAGCTTACCTGGTGATAGAAGTAGAAGAGGGCAAAAAAGTGCCTGTATCTCACCTACAGCCATACCACATTGGATAGGCCCAATCTCGTCTGATCTTGGAAGCTAAGCAGTGTTGGGCCTGGTTAGTACTTGGGTGGGAGACCACATGGGAACACCAGGTGCTGTAGGTTTTTTCACATTACTGGCAAATTGTTTTTATTCTCTAGCTATTTAAATTGGAAAAAATTTATTTTTATTGCCAGCACTGACATTTGGAAGAGGTCAAACAGACACAATAGCCATCACCTAAAGACTTACCATACTGTTTAGGCCCAATTCCAACTGCATTTGGCAGCTAAACAGTGTTGAGCCTCTTTAGTAGTTTAATTTAAGACCCCCTGCTAATAACTTGTCCTGTAGGTCTTTTTACATTACCAACACATGATTTTTTTCAGTAAGCCAATACAGTTAGGAAACTTTTTTATTAGCTTACCTGGTGATAGAAGTAGAAGAGGGCAAAAAAGTGCCTGTATCTCACCTACAGCCATACCACATTGGATAGGCCCAATCTCGTCTGATCTTGGAAGCTAAGCAGTGTTGGGCCCGGTTAGTACTTGGGTGGGAGACCACATGGGAACACCAGGTGCTGTAGGTTTTTTCACATTACTGGCCAATTGTTTTTATTCTCTAGCTATTTAAATTGAAAACTTTTTTCTTTTTATTGCCAGTACAGACATTTGGAAGAGGTCAAACAGACACAATAGCCATCACCTAAAGACTTACCACACTGTTTATGCCCAATTCCAACTGCTTTTGGCAGCTAAACAGTGTTGAGCCTCTTTAGTAGTTTAATTTAAGACCCCCTGCTAATATCATGTCCTGTAGGTCTTTTTACATTACCAACACATGATTTTTTTCAGTAAGCCAATACAGTTAGGAAACTTTTGTATTAGCTTACCTGGTGATAGAAGTAGAAGAGGGCAAAAAAGTGCCTGTATCTCACCTACAGCCATACCACATTGGATAGGCCCAATCTCGTCTGATCTTGGAAGCTAAGCAGTGTTGGGCCTGGTTAGTACTTGGGTGGGAGACCACATGGGAACACCAGGTGCTGTAGGTTTTTTCACATTACTGGCAAATTGTTTTTATTCTCTAGCTATTTAAATTGGAAACTTTTTCTTTTTATTGCTAGCACTGACATTTGGAAGAGGTCAAACAGACACAATAGCAATCACCTAAAGACTTACCACACTGTTTAGGCCCAATTCCAACTGCTTTTGGCAGCTAAACAGTGTAGAGCCTCTTTAGTAGTTTAATTTAAGACCCCCTGCTAATATCATGTCCTGTAGGTCTTTTTACATTACCAACACATGATTTTTTGCAGTAAGCCAATACAGTTAGGAATCTTTTTTATTAGCTTACATGGTGATAGAAGTAGAAGAGAGCAAAAAAGTGCCTGTATCTAACCTACAGCCATACCACATTGGATAGGCCTAATCTCGTCTGATCTTGGAAGCTAAGCAGTGTTGGGCCTGGTTAGTACTTGGGTGGGAGACCACATGGGAACACCAGGTGCTGTAGATTTTTTCACATTACTGGCAAATTGTTTTTATTCTCTAGCTATTTAAATTGGAAACTTTTTCTTTTTATTGCCAGCACTGACATTTGGAAGAGGTCAAACAGACACAATAGCCATCACCTAAAGACTTACCATACTGTTTAGGCCCAATTCCAACTGCATTTGGCAGCTAAACAGTGTTGAGCCTCTTTAGTAGTTTCATTTAAGACCCCCTGCTAATAACATGTCCTGTAGGTCTTTTTACATTACCAACACATGATTTTTTTCAGTAAGCCAATACAGTTAGGAAACTTTTTTATTAGCTTACCTGGTGATAGAAGTAGAAGAGGGCAAAAAAGTGCCTGTATCTCACCTACAGCCATACCACATTGGATAGGCCCAATCTCGTCTGATCTTGGAAGCTAAGCAGTGTTGGGCCTGGTTAGTACTTGGGTGGGAGACCACATGGGAACACCAGGTGCTGTAGGTTTTTTCACATTACTGGCAAATTGTTTTTATTCTCTAGCTATTTAAATTGGAAACGTTTACTTTTTATTGCCAGTACAGACATTTGGAAGAAGTCAAACAGACACAATAGCCATCACCTAAAGACTTACCACACTGTTTAGGACCAATTCCAACTGCTTTTGGCAGCTAAACAGTGTTGAGCCTCTTTAGTAGTTTAATTTAAGACCCCCTGCTAATATCATGTCCTGTAGGTCTTTTTACATTACCAACACAGAATTTTTTTCAGTAAGCCAATACAGTTAGGAAACTTTTTTATTAGCTTACCTGGTGATAGAAGTAGAAGAGGGCAAAAAAGTGCCTGTATCTCACCTACAGCCATACCACATTGGATAGGCCCAATCTTGTCTGATCTTGGAAGCTAAGCAGTGTTGGGCCTGGTTAGTACTTGGGTGGGAGACCACATGGGAACACCAGGTGCTGTAGGTTTTTTCACATTACTGGCAAATTGTTTTTATTCTCTAGCTATTTAAATTGGAAACTTTTTCTTTTTATTGCCAGTACAGACATTTGGAAGAGGTCAAAAAGACACAATTGCCATCACCTAAAGACTTACCACACTGTTTAGGCCCAATTCCAACTGCTTTTGGCAGCTAAACAGTCTTGAGCCTCTTTAGTAGTTTAATTTAAGACCCCCTGCTAATATCATGTCCTGTAGGTCTTTTTACATTACCAACACATGATTTTTTGCAGTAAGCCAATACAGTTAGGAAACTTTTTTATTAGCTTACATGGTGATAGAAGTAGAAGAGAGCAAAAAAGTGCCTGTATGTAACCTACAGCCATACCACATTGGATAGGCCCAATCTCGTCTGATCTTGGAAGCTAAGCAGTGTTGGGCCTGGTTAGTACTTGTGTGGGAGACCACATGGGAACACCAGGTGCTGTAGGTTTTTTCACATTACTGGCAAATTGTTTTTATTCTCTAGCTATTTAAATTGGAAACTTTTTCTTTTTATTGCCAGCACTGACATTTGGAAGAGGTCAAACAGACACAATAGCCATCACCTAAAGACTTACCACACTGTTTAGGCCCAATTCCAACTGCTTTTGGCAGCTAAACAGTGTTGAGCCTCTTTAGTAGTTTAATTTAAGACCCCCTGCTAATATCATGTCCTGTAGGTCTTTTTACATTACCAACACATGATTTTTTGCAGTAAGCCAATACAGTTAGGAAACTTTTTTATTAGCTTACATGGTGATAGAAGTAGAAGAGAGCAAAAAAGTGCCTGTATGTAACCTACAGCCATACCACATTGGATAGGCCCAATCTCGTCTGATCTTGGAAGCTAAGCAGTGTTGGGCCTGGTTAGTACTTGGGTGGGAGACCACATGGGAACACCAGGTGCTGTAGGTTTTTTCACATTACTGGCAAATTGTTTTTATTCTCTAGCTATTTAAATTGGAAACTTTTTCTTTTTATTGCTAGCACTGACATTTGGAAGAGGTCAAACAGACACAATAGCAATCACCTAAAGACTTACCACACTGTTTAGGCCCAATTCCAACTGCTTTTGGCAGCTAAACAGTGTAGAGCCTCTTTAGTAGTTTAATTTAAGACCCCCTGCTAATATCATGTCCTGTAGGTCTTTTTACATTACCAACACATGATTTTTTGCAGTAAGCCAATACAGTTAGGAATCTTTTTTATTAGCTTACATGGTGATAGAAGTAGAAGAGAGCAAAAAAGTGCCTGTATCTAACCTACAGCCATACCACATTGGATAGGCCTAATCTCGTCTGATCTTGGAAGCTAAGCAGTGTTGGGCCTGGTTAGTACTTGGGTGGGAGACCACATGGGAACACCAGGTGCTGTAGATTTTTTCACATTACTGGCAAATTGTTTTTATTCTCTAGCTATTTAAATTGGAAACTTTTTCTTTTTATTGCCAGCACTGACATTTGGAAGAGGTCAAACAGACACAATAGCCATCACCTAAAGACTTACCATACTGTTTAGGCCCAATTCCAACTGCATTTGGCAGCTAAACAGTGTTGAGCCTCTTTAGTAGTTTCATTTAAGACCCCCTGCTAATAACATGTCCTGTAGGTCTTTTTACATTACCAACACATGATTTTTTTCAGTAAGCCAATACAGTTAGGAAACTTTTTTATTAGCTTACCTGGTGATAGAAGTAGAAGAGGGCAAAAAAGTGCCTGTATCTCACCTACAGCCATACCACATTGGATAGGCCCAATCTCGTCTGATCTTGGAAGCTAAGCAGTGTTGGGCCTGGTTAGTACTTGGGTGGGAGACCACATGGGAACACCAGGTGCTGTAGGTTTTTTCACATTACTGGCAAATTGTTTTTATTCTCTAGCTATTTAAATTGGAAACGTTTACTTTTTATTGCCAGTACAGACATTTGGAAGAAGTCAAACAGACACAATAGCCATCACCTAAAGACTTACCACACTGTTTAGGACCAATTCCAACTGCTTTTGGCAGCTAAACAGTGTTGAGCCTCTTTAGTAGTTTAATTTAAGACCCCCTGCTAATATCATGTCCTGTAGGTCTTTTTACATTACCAACACAGAATTTTTTTCAGTAAGCCAATACAGTTAGGAAACTTTTTTATTAGCTTACCTGGTGATAGAAGTAGAAGAGGGCAAAAAAGTGCCTGTATCTCACCTACAGCCATACCACATTGGATAGGCCCAATCTTGTCTGATCTTGGAAGCTAAGCAGTGTTGGGCCTGGTTAGTACTTGGGTGGGAGACCACATGGGAACACCAGGTGCTGTAGGTTTTTTCACATTACTGGCAAATTGTTTTTATTCTCTAGCTATTTAAATTGGAAACTTTTTCTTTTTATTGCCAGTACAGACATTTGGAAGAGGTCAAAAAGACACAATTGCCATCACCTAAAGACTTACCACACTGTTTAGGCCCAATTCCAACTGCTTTTGGCAGCTAAACAGTCTTGAGCCTCTTTAGTAGTTTAATTTAAGACCCCCTGCTAATATCATGTCCTGTAGGTCTTTTTACATTACCAACACATGATTTTTTGCAGTAAGCCAATACAGTTAGGAAACTTTTTTATTAGCTTACATGGTGATAGAAGTAGAAGAGAGCAAAAAAGTGCCTGTATGTAACCTACAGCCATACCACATTGGATAGGCCCAATCTCGTCTGATCTTGGAAGCTAAGCAGTGTTGGGCCTGGTTAGTACTTGTGTGGGAGACCACATGGGAACACCAGGTGCTGTAGGTTTTTTCACATTACTGGCAAATTGTTTTTATTCTCTAGCTATTTAAATTGGAAACTTTTTCTTTTTATTGCCAGCACTGACATTTGGAAGAGGTCAAACAGACACAATAGCCATCACCTAAAGACTTACCACACTGTTTAGGCCCAATTCCAACTGCTTTTGGCAGCTAAACAGTGTTGAGCCTCTTTAGTAGTTTAATTTAAGACCCCCTGCTAATATCATGTCCTGTAGGTCTTTTTACATTACCAACACATGATTTTTTGCAGTAAGCCAATACAGTTAGGAAACTTTTTTATTAGCTTACATGGTGATAGAAGTAGAAGAGAGCAAAAAAGTGCCTGTATGTAACCTACAGCCATACCACATTGGATAGGCCCAATCTCGTCTGATCTTGGAAGCTAAGCAGTGTTGGGCCTGGTTAGTACTTGGGTGGGAGACCACATGGGAACACCAGGTGCTGTAGGTTTTTTCACATTACTGGCAAATTGTTTTTATTCTCTAGCTATTTAAATTGGAAACTTTTTCTTTTTATTGCCAGCACTGACATTTGGAAGAGGTCAAACAGACACAATAGCCATCACCTAAAGACTTACCACACTGTTTAGGCCCAATTCCAACTGCTTTTGGCAGCTAAACAGTGTTGAGCCTCTTTAGTAGTTTAATTTAAGACCTCCTGCTAATATCATGTCCTGTAGGTCTTTTTACATTACCAACACATGATTTTTTGCAGTAAGCCAATACAGTTAGGAAACTTTTTTATTAGCTTACATGGTGATAGAAGTAGAAGAGAGCAAAAAAGTGCCTGTATCTAACCTACAGCCATACCACATTGGATAGGCCCAATCTCGTCTGATCTTGGAATCTAAGCAGTGTTGGGCCTGGTTAGTACTTGGGTGGGAGACCACATGGGAACACCAGGTGCTGTAGGTTTTTTCACATTACTGGCAAATTGTTTTTATTCTCTAGCTATTTAAATTGGAAACGTTTACTTTTTATTGCCAGTACAGACATTTGGAAGAAGTCAAACAGACACAATAGCCATCACCTAAAGACTTACCACACTGTTTAGGCCCAATTCCAACTGCTTTTGGCAGCTAAACAGTGTTGATCCTCTTTAGTAGTTTAATTTAAGACCCCCTGCTAATATCATGTCCTGTAGGTCTTTTTACATTACCAACACATGATTTTTTTCAGTAAGCCAATACAGTTAGGAAACTTTTGTATTAGCTTACCTGGTGATAGAAGTAGAAGAGGGCAAAAAAGTGCCTGTATCTCACCTACAGCCATACCACATTGGATAGGCCCGATCTCGTCTGATCTTGGAAGCTAAGCAGTGTTGGGCCTGGTTAGTACTTGGGTGGGAGACCACATGGGAACACCAGGTGCTGTAGGTTTTTTCACATTACTGGCAAATTGTTTTTATTCTCTAGCTATTTAAATTGGAAAAAAATTCTTTTTATTGCCAGCACTGACATTTGGAAGAGGTCAAACAGACACAATAGCCATCACCTAAAGACTTACCATACTGTTTAGGCCCAATTCCAACTGCATTTGGCAGCTAAACAGTGTAGAGCCTCTTTAGTAGTTTAATTTAAGACCCCCTGCTAATATCATGTCCTGTAGGTCTTTTTACATTACCAACACATGATTTTTTTCAGTAAGCCAATACAGTTAGGAAACTTTTTTATTAGCTTACATGGTGATAGAAGTAGAAGAGAGCAAAAAAGTGCCTGTATGTAACCTACAGCCATACCACATTGGATAGGCCCAATCTCGTCTGATCTTGGAAGCTAAGCAGTGTTGGGCCTGGTTAGTACTTGGGTGGGAGACCACATGGGAACACCAGGTGCTGTAGGTTTTTTCACATTACTGGCAAATTGTTTTTATTCTCTAGCTATTTAAATTGGAAACTTTTTCTTTTTATTGCCAGCACTGACATTTGGAAGAGGTCAAACAGACACAATAGCCATCACCTAAAGACTTACCACACTGTTTAGGCCCAATTCCAACTGTTTTTATCAGCTAAACAGTGTTGAGCCTCTTTAGTAGTTTAATTTAAGACCTCCTGCTAATATCAT
Organism: Crinia signifera; assembly: GCF_055691185.1. Taxonomy (NCBI): domain Eukaryota; kingdom Metazoa; phylum Chordata; class Amphibia; order Anura; family Myobatrachidae; genus Crinia; species Crinia signifera. Next base: position 73,487,426 of record NC_139226.1, read on the forward strand.
GTCCTGTAGGTCTTTTTACATTACCAACACATGATTTTTTGCAGTAAGCCAATACAGTTAGGAAACTTTTTTATTAGCTTACATGGTGATAGAAGTAGAAGAGAGCAAAAAAGTGCCTGTATCTAACCTACAGCCATACCACATTGGATAGGCCCAATCTCGTCTGATCTTGGAAGCTAAGCAGTGTTGGGCCTGGTTAGTACTTGGGTGGGAGACCACATGGGAACACCAGGTGCTGTAGGTTTTTTCACATTACTGGCAAATTGTTTTTATTCTCTAGCTATTTAAATTGGAAACTTTTTCTTTTTATTGCTAGCACTGACATTTGGAAGAGGTCAAACAGACACAATAGCAATCACCTAAAGACTTACCACACTGTTTAGGCCCAATTCCAACTGCTTTTGGCAGCTAAACAGTGTAGAGCCTCTTTAGTAGTTTAATTTAAGACCCCCTGCTCATATCATGTCCTGTAGGTCTTTTTACATTACCAACACATGATTTTTTGCAGTAAGCCAATACAGTTAGGAATCTTTTTTATTAGCTTACATGGTGATAGAAGTAGAAGAGAGCAAAAAAGTGCCTGTATCTAACCTACAGCCATACCACATTGGATAGGCCTAATCTCGTCTGATCTTGGAAGCTAAGCAGTGTTGGGCCTGGTTAGTACTTGGGTGGGAGACCACATGGGAACACCAGGTGCTGTAGATTTTTTCACATTACTGGCAAATTGTTTTTATTCTCTAGCTATTTAAATTGGAAACTTTTTCTTTTTATTGCCAGTACAGACATTTGGAAGAGGTCAAACAGACACAATAGCCATCACCTAATGACTTACCACACTGTTTAGGCCCAATTCCAACTGCTTTTGGCAGCTAAACAGTGTTGAGCCTCTTTAGTAGTTTAATTTAAGACCCCCTGCTAATATCATGTCCTGTAGGTCTTTTTACATTACCAACACATGATTTTTTTCAGTAAGCCAATACACTTAGGAAACTTTTGTATTAGCTTACCTGGTGATAGAAGTAGAAGAGGGCAAAAAAGTGCCTGTATCTCACCTACAGCCATACCACATTGGATAGGCCCAATCTCGTCTGATCTTGGAAGCTAAGCAGTGTTGGGCCTGGTTAGTACTTGGGTGGGAGACCACATGGGAACACCAGGTGCTGTAGGTTTTTTCACATTACTGGCAAATTGTTTTTATTCTCTAGCTATTTAAATTGGAAAAAAATTCTTTTTATTGCCAGCACTGACATTTGGAAGAGGTCAAACAGACACAATAGCCATCACCTAAAGACTTACCATACTGTTTAGGCCCAATTCCAACTGCATTTGGCAGCTAAACAGTGTTGAGCCTCTTTAGTAGTTTAATTTAAGACCCCCTGCTAATAACATGTCCTGTAGGTCTTTTTACATTACCAACACATGATTTTTTTCAGTAAGCCAATACAGTTAGGAAACTTTTTTATTAGCTTACCTGGTGATAGAAGTAGAAGAGGGCAAAAAAGTGCCTGTATCTCACCTACAGCCATACCACATTGGATAGGCCCAATCTCGTCTGATCTTGGAAGCTAAGCAGTGTTGGGCCTGGTTAGTACTTGGGTGGGAGACCACATGGGAACACCAGGTGCTGTAGGTTTTTTCACATTACTGGCAAATTGTTTTTATTCTCTAGCTATTTAAATTGGAAACGTTTACTTTTTATTGCCAGTACAGACATTTGGAAGAAGTCAAACAGACACAATAGCCATCACCTAAAGACTTACCACACTGTTTAGGACCAATTCCAACTGCTTTTGGCAGCTAAACAGTGTTGAGCCTCTTTAGTAGTTTAATTTAAGACCCCCTGCTAATATCATGTCCTGTAGGTCTTTTTACATTACCAACACAGAATTTTTTTCAGTAAGCCAATACAGTTAGGAAACTTTTTTATTAGCTTACCTGGTGATAGAAGTAGAAGAGGGCAAAAAAGTGCCTGTATCTCACCTACAGCCATACCACATTGGATAGGCCCAATCTTGTCTGATCTTGGAAGCTAAGCAGTGTTGGGCCTGGTTAGTACTTGGGTGGGAGACCACATGGGAACACCAGGTGCTGTAGGTTTTTTCACATTACTGGCAAATTGTTTTTATTCTCTAGCTATTTAAATTGGAAACTTTTTCTTTTTATTGCCAGTACAGACATTTGGAAGAGGTCAAAAAGACACAATTGCCATCACCTAAAGACTTACCACACTGTTTAGGCCCAATTCCAACTGCTTTTGGCAGCTAAACAGTGTTGAGCCTCTTTAGTAGTTTAATTTAAGACCCCCTGCTAATATCATGTCCTGTAGGTCTTTTTACATTACCAACACATGATTTTTTGCAGTAAGCCAATACAGTTAGGAAACTTTTTTATTAGCTTACATGGTGATAGAAGTAGAAGAGAGCAAAAAAGTGCCTGTATGTAACCTACAGCCATACCACATTGGATAGGCCCAATCTCGTCTGATCTTGGAAGCTAAGCAGTGTTGGGCCTGGTTAGTACTTGTGTGGGAGACCACATGGGAACACCAGGTGCTGTAGGTTTTTTCACATTACTGGCAAATTGTTTTTATTCTCTAGCTATTTAAATTGGAAACTTTTTCTTTTTATTGCCAGCACTGACATTTGGAAGAGGTCAAACAGACACAATAGCCATCACCTAAAGACTTACCACACTGTTTAGGCCCAATTCCAACTGCTTTTGGCAGCTAAACAGTGTTGAGCCTCTTTAGTAGTTTAATTTAAGACCCCCTGCTAATATCATGTCCTGTAGGTCTTTTTACATTACCAACACATGATTTTTTGCAGTAAGCCAATACAGTTAGGAAACTTTTTTATTAGCTTACATGGTGATAGAAGTAGAAGAGAGCAAAAAAGTGCCTGTATGTAACCTACAGCCATACCACATTGGATAGGCCCAATCTCGTCTGATCTTGGAAGCTAAGCAGTGTTGGGCCTGGTTAGTACTTGGGTGGGAGACCACATGGGAACACCAGGTGCTGTAGGTTTTTTCACATTACTGGCAAATTGTTTTTATTCTCTAGCTATTTAAATTGGAAACTTTTTCTTTTTATTGCCAGCACTGACATTTGGAAGAGGTCAAACAGAAACAATAGCCATCACCTAAAGACTTACCACACTGTTTAGGCCCAATTCCAACTGCTTTTGGCAGCTAAACAGTGTTGAGCCTCTTTAGTAGTTTAATTTAAGACCTCCTGCTAATATCATGTCCTGTAGGTCTTTTTACATTACCAACACATGATTTTTTGCAGTAAGCCAATACAGTTAGGAAACTTTTTTATTAGCTTACATGGTGATAGAAGTAGAAGAGAGCAAAAAAGTGCCTGTATCTAACCTACAGCCATACCACATTGGATAGGCCCAATCTCGTCTGATCTTGGAATCTAAGCAGTGTTGGGCCTGGTTAGTACTTGGGTGGGAGACCACATGGGAACACCAGGTGCTGTAGGGTTTTTTCACATTACTGGCAAATTGTTTTTATTCTCTAGCTATTTAAATTGGAAACGTTTACTTTTTATTGCCAGTACAGACATTTGGAAGAAGTCAAACAGACACAATAGCCATCACCTAAAGACTTACCACACTGTTTAGGCCCAATTCCAACTGCTTTTGGCAGCTAAACAGTGTTGATCCTCTTTAGTAGTTTAATTTAAGACCCCCTGCTAATATCATGTCCTGTAGGTCTTTTTACATTACCAACACATGATTTTTTTCAGTAAGCCAATACAGTTAGGAAACTTTTGTATTAGCTTACCTGGTGATAGAAGTAGAAGAGGGCAAAAAAGTGCCTGTATCTCACCTACAGCCATACCACATTGGATAGGCCCGATCTCGTCTGATCTTGGAAGCTAAGCAGTGTTGGGCCTGGTTAGTACTTGGGTGGGAGACCACATGGGAACACCAGGTGCTGTAGGTTTTTTCACATTACTGGCAAATTGTTTTTATTCTCTAGCTATTTAAATTGGAAAAAAATTCTTTTTATTGCCAGCACTGACATTTGGAAGAGGTCAAACAGACACAATAGCCATCACCTAAAGACTTACCATACTGTTTAGGCCCAATTCCAACTGCATTTGGCAGCTAAACAGTGTAGAGCCTCTTTAGTAGTTTAATTTAAGACCCCCTGCTAATATCATGTCCTGTAGGTCTTTTTACATTACCAACACATGATTTTTTTCAGTAAGCCAATACAGTTAGGAAACTTTTTTATTAGCTTACATGGTGATAGAAGTAGAAGAGAGCAAAAAAGTGCCTGTATGTAACCTACAGCCATACCACATTGGATAGGCCCAATCTCGTCTGATCTTGGAAGCTAAGCAGTGTTGGGCCTGGTTAGTACTTGGGTGGGAGACCACATGGGAACACCAGGTGCTGTAGGTTTTTTCACATTACTGGCAAATTGTTTTTATTCTCTAGCTATTTAAATTGGAAACTTTTTCTTTTTATTGCCAGCACTGACATTTGGAAGAGGTCAAACAGACACAATAGCCATCACCTAAAGACTTACCACACTGTTTAGGCCCAATTCCAACTGTTTTTATCAGCTAAACAGTGTTGAGCCTCTTTAGTAGTTTAATTTAAGACCTCCTGCTAATATCATGTCCTGTAGGTCTTTTTACATTACCAACACATGATTTTTTGCAGTAAGCCAATACAGTTAGGAAACTTTTTTATTAGCTTACATGGTGATAGAAGTAGAAGAGAGCAAAAAAGTGCCTGTATCTAACCTACAGCCATACCACATTGGATAGGCCCAATCTCGTCTGATCTTGGAAGCTAAGCAGTGTTGGGCCTGGTTAGTACTTGGGTGGGAGACCACATGGGAACACCAGGTGCTGTAGGTTTTTTCACATTACTGGCAAATTGTTTTTATTCTCTAGCTATTTAAATTGGAAACTTTTTCTTTTTATTGCCAGCACTGACATTTGGAAGAGGTCAAACAGACACAATAGCCATCACCTAAAGACTTACCACACTGTTTAGGCCCAATTCCAACTGCTTTTGGCAGCTAAACAGTGTAGAGCCTCTTTAGTAGTTTAATTTAAGACCCCCTGCTAATATCATGTCCTGTAGGTCTTTTTACATTACCAACACATGATTTTTTGCAGTAAGCCAATACAGTTAGGAAACTTTTTTATTAGCTTACATGGTGATAGAAGTAGAAGAGAGCAAAAAAGTGCCTGTATCTAGCCTACAGCAATACCACATTGGATAGGCCCAATCTCGTCTGATCTTGGAAGCTAAGCAGTGTTGGGCCTGGTTAGTACTTGGGTGGGAGACCACATGGGAACACCAGGTGCTGTAGGTTTTTTCACATTACTGGCAAATTGTTTTTATTCTCTAGCTATTTAAATTGGAAACGTTTACTTTTTATTGCCAGTACAGACATTTGGAAGAAGTCAAACAGACAGAATAGCCATCACCTAAAGACTTACCACACTGTTTAGGCCCAATTCCAACTGCTTTTGGCAGCTAAACAGTGTTGATCCTCTTTAGTAGTTTAATTTAAGACCCCCTGCTAATATCATGTCCTGTAGGTCTTTTTACATTACCAACACATGATTTTTTTCAGTAAGCCAATACAGTTAGGAAACTTTTGTATTAGCTTACCTGGTGATAGAAGTAGAAGAGGGCAAAAAAGTGCCTGTATCTCACCTACAGCCATACCATATTGGATAGGCCCAATCTCGTCTGATCTTGGAAGCTAAGCAGTGTTGGGCCTGGTTAGTACTTGGGTGGGAGACCACATGGGAACACCAGGTGCTGTAGGTTTTTTCACATTACTGGCAAATTGTTTTTATTCTCTAGCTATTTAAATTGGAAACTTTTTCTTTTTATTGCCAGCACTGACATTTGGAAGAGGTCAAACAGACACAATAGCCATCACCTAAAGACTTACCACACTGTTTAGGCCCAATTCCAACTGCTTTTGGCAGCTAAACAGTGTAGAGCCTCTTTAGTAGTTTAATTTAAGACCCCCTGCTAATATCATGTCCTGTAGGTCTTTTTACATTACCAACACATGATTTTTTGCAGTAAGCCAATACAGTTAGGAAACTTTTTTATTAGCTTACATGGTGATAGAAGTAGAAGAGAGCAAAAAAGTGCCTGTATCTAACCTACAGCCATACCACATTGGATAGGCCCAATCTCGTCTGATTTTGGAAGCTAAGCAGTGTTGGGCCTGGTTAGTACTTGGGTGGGAGACCACATGGGAACACCAGGTGCTGTAGGTTTTTTCACATTACTGGCAAATTGTTTTTATTCTCTAGCTATTTAAATTGGAAACTTTTTCTTTTTATTGCCAGCACTGACATTTGGAAGAGGTCAAACAGACACAATAGCCATCACCTAAAGACTTACCACACTGTTTAGGCCCAATTCCAACTGCTTTTGGCAGCTAAACAGTGTAGAGCCTCTTTAGTAGTTTAATTTAAGACCCCCTGCTAATATCATGTCCTGTAGGTCTTTTTACATTACCAACACATGATTTTTTGCAGTAAGCCAATACAGTTAGGAAACTTTTTTATTAGCTTACATGGTGATAGAAGTAGAAGAGAGCAAAAAAGTGCCTGTATCTAACCTACAGCCATACCACATTGGATAGGCCCAATCTCGTCTGATTTTGGAAGCTAAGCAGTGTTGGGCCTGGTTAGTACTTGGGTGGGAGACCACATGGGAACACCAGGTGCTGTAGGTTTTTTCACATTACTGGCAAATTGTTTTTATTCTCTAGCTATTTAAATTGGAAACTTTTTCTTTTTATTGCCAGTACAGACATTTGGAAGAGGTCAAACAGACACAATAGCCATCACCTAATGACTTACCACACTGTTTAGGCCCAATTCCAACTGCTTTTGGCAGCTAAACAATGTTGAGCCTCTTTAGTAGTTTAATTTAAGACGCCCTGCTAATATCATGTCCTGTAGGTCTTTTTACATTACCAACACATGATTTTTTTCAGTAAGCCAATACAGTTAGGAAACTTTTTTATTAGCTTACCTGGTGATAGAAGTAGAAGAGGGCAAAAAAGTGCCTGCATCTTACTACAGCCATACCACATTGGATAGTCCCAATCTCGTCTGATCTTGGAAGCTAAGCAGTGTTGGGCCTGGTTAGTACTTGGGTGGGAGACCACATGGGAACACCAGGTGCTGTAGGTTTTTTCACATTACTGGCAAATTGTTTTTATTCTCTAGCTATTTAAATTGGAAACGTTTACTTTTTATTGCCAGTACAGACATTTGGAAGAAGTCAAACAGACACAATAGCCATCAACTAAAGACTTAACACACTGTTTAGGCCCAATTCCAACTGCTTTTGGCAGCTAAACAGTGTTGAGCCTCTTTAGTAGTTTAATTTAAGACCCCCTGCTAATATCATGTCCTGTAGGTCTTTTTACATTACCAACACATAATTTTTTTCAGTAAGCCAATACAGTTAGGAAACTTTTTTATTAGCTTACCTGGTGATAGAAGTAGAAGAGGGCAAAAAAGTGCCTGTATCTCACCTACAGCCATACCACATTGGATAGGCCCGATTTCGTCTGATCTTGGAAGCTAAGCAGCGTTGGACCTGTTTAGTACTTGGGTGGGAGACCACATGTGAACACCAGGTGTTGTAGGTTTTTTCACATTACTGGCAAATTGTTTTTATTCTCTAGCTATTTAAATTGGAAACTTTTTCTTTTTATTGCCTTTACAGACATTTGGAAGAGGTCAAACAGACACAATAGCCATCACCTAAAGACTTACCACACTGTTTAGGCCCAATTCCAACTGCTTTTGGCAGCTAAACAGTGTTGAGCCTCTTTAGTAGTTTAATTTAAGACCCCCTGCTAATATCATGTCCTGTAGGTCTTTTTACATTACCAACACATAATTTTTTTTAGTAAGCAAATACAGTTAGGAAACTTTTTTATTAGCTTACCTGGTGATAGAAGTAGAAGAGGGCAAAAGAGTGCCTGTATCTCACCTACAGCCATACCACATTGGATAGGCCCAATCTCGTCTGATCTTGGAAGCTAAGCAGTGTTGGGCCTGTTTAGTACTTGGGTGGGAGACCACATGGGAACACCAGATGCTGTAGGTTTTTTCACATTACTGGCAAATTGTTTTTATTCTCTAGCTATTTAAATTGGAAACTTTTTCTTTTTATTGCCAGTACAGACATTTGGAAGAGGTCAAACAGACACTATAGCCATCACCTAAAGACTTACCACACTGTTTAGGCCCAATTCCAACTGCTTTTGGCAGCTAAACAGTGTTGATCCTCTTTAGTAGTTTAATTTAAGACCCCCTGCTAATATCATGTCCTGTAGGTCTTTTTACATTACCAACACATGATTTTTTTTCAGTAAGCCAATACAGTTAGGAAACTTTTGTATTAGCTTACCTGGTGATAGAAGTAGAAGAGGGCAAAAAAGTGCCTGTATCTCACCTACAGCCATACCACATTGGATAGGCCCAATCTCGTCTGGTCTTGGAAGCTAAGCAGTGTTGGGCCTGGTTAATACTTGGGTGGGAGACCACATGGGAACACCAGGTGCTGTAGGTTTTTTCACATTACTGGCAAATTGTTTTTATTCTCTAGCTATTTAAATTGGAAAAAAATTCTTTTTATTGCCAGCACTGACATTTGGAAGAGGTCAAACAGACACAATAGCCATCACCTAAAGACTTACCATACTGTTTAGGCCCAATTCTAGCTGCATTTGGCAGCTAAACAGTGTAGAGCCTCTTTAGTAGTTTAATTTAAGACCCCCTGCTAATATCATGTCCTGTAGGTCTTTTTACATTACCAACACATGATTTTTTTCAGTAAGCCAATACAGTTAGGAAACTTTTGTATTAGCTTACCTGGTGATAGAAGTAGAAGAGGGCAAAAAAGTGCCTGTATCTCACCTACAGCCATACCACATTGGATAGGCCCAATCTCGTCTGATCTTGGAAGCTAAGCAGTGTTGGGCCTGGTTAGTACTTGGGTGGGAGACCACATGGGAACACCAGGTGCTGTAGGTTTTTTCACATTACTGGCAAATTGTTTTTATTCTCTAGCTATTTAAATTGGAAAAAAAATATTTTTATTGCCAGCACTGCCATTTGAAAGAGGTCAAACAGACACAATAGCCATCACCTAAAGACTTACCATACTGTTTAGGCCCAATTCCAACTGCATTTGGCAGCTAAACAGTGTTGAGCCTCTTTAGTAGTTTAATTTAAGACCCCCTGCTAATAACATGTCCTGTAGGTCTTTTTACATTACCAACACATGATTTTTTTTCAGTAAGCCAATACAGTTAGGAAACTTTTTTATTAGCTTACCTGGTGATAGAAGTAGAAGAGGGCAAAAAAGTGCCTGTATCTCACCTACAGCCATACCACATTGGATAGGCCCAATCTCGTCTGATCTTGGAAGCTAAGCAGTGTTGGGCCTGGTTAGTACTTGGGTGGGAGACCACATGGGAACACCAGGTGCTGTAGGTTTTTTCACATTACTAGCCAATTGTTTTTATTCTCTAGCTATTTAAATTGGAAACTTTTTCTTTTTATTGCCAGTACAGACATTTGGAAGAGGTCAAACAGACACAATAGCCATCACCTAAAGACTTACCACACTGTTTATGCCCAATTCCAACTGCTTTTGGCAGCTAAACAGTGTTGAGCCTCTTTAGTAGTTTAATTTAAGACCCCCTGATAATATCATGTCCTGTAGGTCTTTTTACATTACCAACACATGATTTTTTTCAGTAAGCCAATACAGTTAGGAAACTTTTGTATTAGCTTACCTGGTGATAGAAGTAGAAGAGGGCAAAAAAGTGCCTGTATCTCACCTACAGCCATACCACATTGGATAGGCCCAATCTCGTCTGATCTTGGAAGCTAAGCAGTGTTTGGCCTGGTTAGTACTTGGGTGGGAGACCACATGGGAACACCAGGTGCTGTAGGTTTTTTCACATTACTGGCAAATTGTTTTTATTCTCTAGCTATTTAAATTGGAAACTTTTTCTTTTTATTGCCAGTACAGACATTTGGAAGAGGTCAAACAGACACAATAGCCATCACCTAATGACTTACCACACTGTTTAGGCCCAATTCCAACTGCTTTTGGCAGCTAAACAGTGTTGAGCCTCTTTAGTAGTTTAATTTAAGACCCCCTGCTAATATCATGTCCTGTAGGTCTTTTTACATTACCAACACATGATTTTTTTCAGTAAGCCAATACAGTTAGGAAACTTTTGTATTAGCCTACCTGGTGATAGAAGTAGAAGAGGGCAAAAAAGTGCCTGTATCTCACCTACAGCCATACCACTTTGAATAGGCCCAATCTCGTCTGATCTTGGAAGCAAAGCAGTGTTGAGCCTGGTTAGTACTTGGGTGGAAGACCACATGGGAACATCAGGTGCTGTAGGTTTTTTCACATTACTGGCAAATTGTTTTTATTCTCTAGCTTTTAAAATTGGAAACTTTTTCTTTTTATTGCCAGTACAGACATTTGGAAGAGGTCAAACAGACACAATAGCCATCACCTAAAGACTTACCACACTGTTTAGGCCCAATTCCAACTGCTTTTGGCAGCTAAACAGTGTTGAGCCTCTTTAGTAGTTTAATTTAAGACCCCCTGCTAATAACATGTCCTGTAGGTCTTTTTACATTACCAACACATGATTTTTTTCAGTAAGCCAATACAGTTAGGAAACTTTTTTATTAGCTTACCTGGTGATAGAAGTAGAAGAGGGCAAAAAAGTGCCTATATCTCACCTACAGCCATACCACATTGGATAGGCCCAATCTCGTCTGATCTTGGAAGCTAAGCAGTGTTGGGCCTGTTTAGTACTTGGGTGGGAGACCACATGGGCACACCAGGTGCTGTAGGGTTTTTCACATTACTGGCAAATTGTTTTTATTCTCTAGCTATTTAAATTGGAAACTTTTTCTTTTTATTGCCAGTACAGACATTTGGAAGAGGTCAAACAGACACAATAGCCATCACCTAAAGACTTACCACACTGTTTAGGCCCAATTCCAACTGCTTTTGGCAGCTAAACAGTGTTGAGCCTCTTTAGTAGTTTAATTTAAGACCCCCTGCTAATATCATGTCCTGTAGGTCTTTTTACATTACCAACACATAATTTTTTTCAGTAAGCCAATACAGTTAGGAAACTTTTGTATTAGCTTACCTGGTGATAGAAGTAGAAGAGGGCAAAAAAGTGCCTGTATCTCACCTACAGCCATACCACATTGGACAGGCCCAATCTCGTCTGATCTTGGAAGCTAAGCAGTGTTGGGCCTGGTTAGTACTTGGGTGGGAGACCACATGGGAACACCAGGTGCTGTAGGTTTTTTCACATTACTGGCAAATTGTTTTTATTCTCTAGCTATTTAAATTGGAAAAAAATTCTTTTTATTGCCAGCACTGACATTTGGAAGAGGTCAAACAGACACAATAGCCATCACCTAAAGACTTACCATACTGTTTAGGCCCAATTCCAACTGCATTTGGCAGCTAAACAGTGTTGAGCCTCTTTAGTAGTTTAATTTAAGACCCCCTGCTAATAACATGTCCTGTAGGTCTTTTTACATTACCAACACATGATTTTTTTCAGTAAGCCAATACAGTTAGGAAACTTTTTTATTAGCTTACCTGGTGATAGAAGTAGAAGAGGGCAAAAAAGTGCCTGTATCTCGCCTACAGCCATACCACATTGGATAGGCCCAATCTTGTCTGATCTTGGAAGCTAAGCAGTGTTGGGCCTGGTTAGTACTTGGGTGGGAGACCACATGGGAACACCAGGTGCTGTAGGTTTTTTCACATTACTGGCAAATTGTTTTTATTCTCTAGCTATTTAAATTGGAAACGTTTACTTTTTATTGCCAGTACAGACATTTGGAAGAAGTCAAACAGACACAATAGCCATCACCTAAAGACTTACCACACTGTTTAGGACCAATTCCAACTGCTTTTGGCAGCTAAACAGTGTTGAGCCTCTTTAGTAGTTTAATTTAAGACCCCCTGCTAATATCATGTCCTGTAGGTCTTTTTACATTACCAACACAGAATTTTTTTCAGTAAGCCAATACAGTTAGGAAACTTTTTTATTAGCTTACCTGGTGATAGAAGTAGAAGAGGGCAAAAAAGTGCCTGTATCTCACCTACAGCCATACCACATTGGATAGGCCCAATCTTGTCTGATCTTGGAAGCTAAGCAGTGTTGGGCCTGGTTAGTACTTGGGTGGGAGACCACATGGGAACACCAGGTGCTGTAGGTTTTTTCACATTACTGGCAAATTGTTTTTATTCTCTAGCTATTTAAATTGGAAACTTTTTCTTTTTATTGCCAGTACAGACATTTGGAAGAGGTCAAAAAGACACAATTGCCATCACCTAAAGACTTACCACACTGTTTAGGCCCAATTCCAACTGCTTTTGGCAGCTAAACAGTGTTGAGCCTCTTTAGTAGTTTAATTTAAGACCCCCTGCTAATATCATGTCCTGTAGGTCTTTTTACATTACCAACACATGATTTTTTGCAGTAAGCCAATACAGTTAGGAAACTTTTTTATTAGCTTACATGGTGATAGAAGTAGAAGAGAGCAAAAAAGTGCCTGTATGTAACCTACAGCCATACCACATTGGATAGGCCCAATCTCGTCTGATCTTGGAAGCTAAGCAGTGTTGGGCCTGGTTAGTACTTGTGTGGGAGACCACATGGGAACACCAGGTGCTGTAGGTTTTTTCACATTACTGGCAAATTGTTTTTATTCTCTAGCTATTTAAATTGCAAACTTTTTCTTTTTATTGCCAGCACTGACATTTGGAAGAGGTCAAACAGACACAATAGCCATCACCTAAAGACTTACCACACTGTTTAGGCCCAATTCCAACTGCTTTTTGCAGCTAAACAGTGTTGAGCCTCTTTAGTAGTTTAATTTAAGACCTCCTGCTAATATCATGTCCTGTAGGTCTTTTTACATTACCAACACATGATTTTTTGCAGTAAGCCAATACAGTTAGGAAACTTTTTTATTAGCTTACATGGTGATAGAAGTAGAAGAGAGCAAAAAAGTGCCTGTATCTAACCTACAGCCATACCACATTGGATAGGCCCAATCTCGTCTGATCTTGGAATCTAAGCAGTGTTGGGCCTGGTTAGTACTTGGGTGGGAGACCACATGGGAACACCAGGTGCTGTAGGTTTTTTCACATTACTGGCAAATTGTTTTTATTCTCTAGCTATTTAAATTGGAAACGTTTACTTTTTATTGCCAGTACAGACATTTGGAAGAAGTCAAACAGACACAATAGCCATCACCTAAAGACTTACCACACTGTTTAGGCCCAATTCCAACTGCTTTTGGCAGCTAAACAGTGTTGATCCTCTTTAGTAGTTTAATTTAAGACCCCCTGCTAATATCATGTCCTGTAGGTCTTTTTACATTACCAACACATGATTTTTTTCAGTAAGCCAATACAGTTAGGAAACTTTTGTATTAGCTTACCTGGTGATAGAAGTAGAAGAGGGCAAAAAAGTGCCTGTATCTCACCTACAGCCATACCACATTGGATAGGCCCGATCTCGTCTGATCTTGGAAGCTAAGCAGTGTTGGGCCTGGTTAGTACTTGGGTGGGAGACCACATGGGAACACCAGGTGCTGTAGGTTTTTTCACATTACTGGCAAATTGTTTTTATTCTCTAGCTATTTAAATTGGAAAAAAATTATTTTTATTGCCAGCACTGACATTTGGAAGAGGTCAAACAGACACAATAGCCATCACCTAAAGACTTACCATACTGTTTAGGCCCAATTCCAACTGCATTTGGCAGCTAAACAGTGTAGAGCCTCTTTAGTAGTTTAATTTAAGACCCCCTGCTAATATCATGTCCTGTAGGTCTTTTTACATTACCAACACATGATTTTTTTCAGTAAGCCAATACAGTTAGGAAACTTTTTTATTAGCTTACATGGTGATAGAAGTAGAAGAGAGCAAAAAAGTGCCTGTATGTAACCTACAGCCATACCACATTGGATAGGCCCAATCTCGTCTGATCTTGGAAGCTAAACAGTGTTGGGCCTGGTTAGTACTTGGGTGGGAGACCACATGGGAACACCAGGTGCTGTAGGTTTTTTCACATTACTGGCAAATTGTTTTTATTCTCTAGCTATTTAAATTGGAAACTTTTTCTTTTTATTGCCAGCACTGACATTTGGAAGAGGTCAAACAGACACAATAGCCATCACCTAAAGACTTACCACACTGTTTAGGCCCAATTCCAACTGTTTTTATCAGCTAAACAGTGTTGAGCCTCTTTAGTAGTTTAATTTAAGACCTCCTGCTAATATCATGTCCTGTAGGTCTTTTTACATTACCAACACATGATTTTTTGCAGTAAGCCAATACAGTTAGGAAACTTTTTTATTAGCTTACATGGTGATAGAAGTAGAAGAGAGCAAAAAAGTGCCTGTATCTAACCTACAGCCATACCACATTGGATAGGCCCAATCTCGTCTGATCTTGGAAGCTAAGCAGTGTTGGGCCTGGTTAGTACTTGGGTGGGAGACCACATGGGAACACCAGGTGCTGTAGGTTTTTTCACATTACTGGCAAATTGTTTTTATTCTCTAGCTATTTAAATTGGAAACTTTTTCTTTTTATTGCCAGCACTGACATTTGGAAGAGGTCAAACAGACACAATAGCCATCACCTAAAGACTTACCACACTGTTTAGGCCCAATTCCAACTGCTTTTGGCAGCTAAACAGTGTAGAGCCTCTTTAGTAGTTTAATTTAAGACCCCCTGCTAATATCATGTCCTGTAGGTCTTTTTACATTACCAACACATGATTTTTTGCAGTAAGCCAATACAGTTAGGAAACTTTTTTATTAGCTTACATGGTGATAGAAGTAGAAGAGAGCAAAAAAGTGCCTGTATCTAACCTACAGCAATACCACATTGGATAGGCCCAATCTCGTCTGATCTTGGAAGCTAAGCAGTGTTGGGCCTGGTTAGTACTTGGGTGGGAGACCACATGGGAACACCAGGTGCTGTAGGTTTTTTCACATTACTGGCAAATTGTTTTTATTCTCTAGCTATTTAAATTGGAAACTTTTTCTTTTTATTGCCAGCACTGACATTTGGAAGAGGTCAAACAGACACAATAGCCATCACCTAAAGACTTACCACACTGTTTAGGCCCAATTCCAACTGCTTTTGGCAGCTAAACAGTGTTGAGCCTCTTTAGTAGTTTAATTTAAGACCCCCTGCTAATATCATGTCATGTAGGTCTTTTTACATTACCAACACATGATTTTTTGCAGTAAGCCAATACAGTTAGGAAACTTTTTTATTAGCTTACATGGTGATAGAAGTAGAAGAGAGCAAAAAAGTGCCTGTAGCTAACCTACAGCCGTACCACATTGGATAGGCCCAATCTCGTCTGATCTTGGAAGCTAAGCAGTGTTGGGCCTGTTTAGTACTTGGGTGGGAGACCACATGGGAACACCAGGTGCTGTAGGTTTTTTCACATTACTGGCAAATTGTTTTTATTCTCTAGCTATTTAAATTGGAAACGTTTACTTTTTATTGCCAGTACAGACATTTGGAAGAAGTCAAACAGACACAATAGCCATCAACTAAAGACTTAACACACTGTTTAGGCCCAATTCCAACTGCTTTTGGCAGCTAAACAGTGTTGAGCCTCTTTAGTAGTTTAATTTAAGACCCCCTGCTAATATCATGTCCTGTAGGTCTTTTTACATTACCAACACATAATTTTTTTCAGTAAGCCAATACAGTTAGGAAACTTTTTTATTAGCTTACCTGGTGATAGAAGTAGAAGAGGGCAAAAAAGTGCCTGTATCTCACCTACAGCCATACCACATTGGATAGGCCCAATCTCGTCTGATCTTGGAAGCTAAGCAGTGTTGGGCCTGTTTAGTACTTGGGTGGGAGACCACATGTGAACACCAGGTGCTGTAGGTTTTTTCACATTACTGGCAAATTGTTTTTATTCTCTAGCTATTTAAATTGGAAACTTTTTCTTTTTATTGCCAGTACAGACATTTGGAAGAGGTCAAACAGACACAATAGCCATCACCTAATGACTTACCACACTGTTTAGGCCCAATTCCAACTGCTTTTGGCAGCTAAACAATGTTGAGCCTCTTTAGTAGTTTAATTTAAGACGCCCTGCTAATATCATGTCCTGTAGGTCTTTTTACATTACCAACACATGATTTTTTTCAGTAAGCCAATACAGTTAGGAAACTTTTTTATTAGCTTACCTGGTGATAGAAGTAGAAGAGGGCAAAAAAGTGCCTGCATCTTACTACAGCCATACCACATTGGATAGTCCCAATCTCGTCTGATCTTGGAAGCTAAGCAGTGTTGGGACTGGTTAGTACTTGGGTGGGAGACCACATGGGAACACCAGGTGCTGTAGGTTTTTTCACATTACTGGCAAATTGTTTTTATTCTCTAGCTATTTAAATTGGAAACGTTTACTTTTTATTGCCAGTACAGACATTTGGAAGAAGTCAAACAGACACAATAGCCATCAACTAAAGACTTAACACACTGTTTAGGCCCAATTCCAACTGCTTTTGGCAGCTAAACAGTGTTGAGCCTCTTTAGTAGTTTAATTTAAGACCCCCTGCTAATATCATGTCCTGTAGGTCTTTTTACATTACCAACACATAATTTTTTTCAGTAAGCCAATACAGTTAGGAAACTTTTTTATTAGCTTACCTGGTGATAGAAGTAGAAGAGGGCAAAAAAGTGCCTGTATCTCACCTACAGCCATACCACATTGGATAGGCCCAATCTCGTCTGATCTTGGAAGCTAAGCAGCGTTGGACCTGTTTAGTACTTGGGTGGGAGACCACATGGGAACACCAGGTGTTGTAGGTTTTTTCACATTACTGGCAAATTGTTTTTATTCTCTAGCTATTTAAATTGGAAACTTTTTCTTTTTATTGCCAGTACAGACATTTGGAAGAGGTCAAACAGACACAATAGCCATCACCTAAAGACTTACCACACTGTTTAGGCCCAATTCCAACTGCTTTTGGCAGCTAAACAGTGTTGAGCCTCTTTAGTAGTTTAATTTAAGACCCCCTGCTAATATCATGTCCTGTAGGTCTTTTTACATTACCAACACATGATTTTTTTTCAGTAAGCCAATACAGTTAGGAAACTATCCTGGTGATAGAAGTAGAAGATGGCAAAAAAGTGCCTGTATCTCACCTACAGCCATAACACATTGGATAGGCCCAATCTCGTCTGATCTTGGAAGCTAAGCAGTGTTGGGCCTGGTTAGTACTTGGGTGGGAGACCACATGGGAACACCAGGTGCTGTAGGTTTTTTCACATTACTGGCAAATTGTTTTTATTCTCTAGCTATTTAAATTGGAAACGTTTACTTTTTATTGCCAGTACAGACATTTGGAAGAAGTCAAACAGACACAATAGCCATCACCTAAAGACTTACCACACTGTTTAGGCCCAATTCCAACTGCTTTTGGCAGCTAAACAGTCTTGAGCCTCTTTAGTAGTTTAATTTAAGACCCCCTGCTAATATCATGTCCTGTAGGTCTTTTTACATTACCAACACATAATTTTTTTTAGTAAGCAAATACAGTTAGGAAACTTTTTTATTAGCTTACCTGGTGATAGAAGTAGAAGAGGGCAAAAGAGTGCCTGTATCTCACCTACAGCCATACCACATTGGATAGGCCCAATCTTGTCTGATCTTGGAAGCTAAGCAGTGTTGGGCCTGTTTAGTACTTGGGTGGGAGACCACATGGGAACACCAGGTGCTGTAGGTTTTTTCACATTACTGGCAAATTGTTTTTATTCTCTAGCTATTTAAATTGGAAACTTTTTCTTTTTATTGCCAGTACAGACATTTGGAAGAGGTCAAACAGACACTATAGCCATCACCTAAAGACTTACCACACTGTTTAGGCCCAATTCCAACTGCTTTTGGCAGCTAAACAGTGTTGATCCTCTTTAGTAGTTTAATTTAAGACCCCCTGCTAATATCATGTCCTGTAGGTCTTTTTACATTACCAACACATGATTTTTTTCAGTAAGCCAATACAGTTAGGAAACTTTTGTATTAGCTTACCTGGTGATAGAAGTAGAAGAGGGCAAAAAAGTGCCTGTATCTCACCTACAGCCATACCACATTGGATAGGCCCAATCTCGTTTGATCTTGGAAGCTAAGCAGTGTTGGGCCTGGTTAGTACTTGGGTGGGAGACCACATGGGAACACCAGGTGCTGTAGGTTTTTTCACATTACTGGCAAATTGTTTTTATTCTCTAGCTATTTAAATTGGAAAATAATTCTTTTTATTGCCAGCACTGACATTTGGAAGAGGTCAAACAGACACAATAGCCATCACCTAAAGACTTACCATACTGTTTAGGCCCAATTCCAACTGCATTTGGCAGCTAAACAGTGTAGAGCCTCTTTAGTAGTTTAATTTAAGACCCCCTGCTAATATCATGTCCTGTAGGTCTTTTTACATTACCAACACATGATTTTTTTCAGTAAGCCAATACAGTTAGGAAACTTTTTTATTAGCTTACATGGTGATAGAAGTAGAAGAGAGCAAAAAAGTGCCTGTATCTAACCTACAGCCATACCACATTGGATAGGCCCAATCTCGTCTGATCTTGGAAGCTAAGCAGTGTTGGGCCTGGTTAGTACTTGGGTGGGAGACCACATGGGAACACCAGGTGCTGTAGGTTTTTTCACATTACTGGCAAATTGTTTTTATTCTCTAGCTATTTAAATTGGAAACTTTTTCTTTTTATTGCCAGCACTGACATTTGGAAGAGGTCAAACAGACACAATAGCCATCACCTAAAGACTTACCACACTGTTTAGGCCCAATTCCAACTGCTTTTGGCAGCTAAACAGTGTTGAGCCTCTTTAGTAGTTTAATTTAAGACCCCCTGCTAATATCATGTCCTGTAGGTCTTTTTACATTACCAACACATGATTTTTTGCAGTAAGCCAATACAGTTAGGAAACTTTTTTATTAGCTTACATGGTGATAGAAGTAGAAGAGAGCAAAAAAGTGCCTGTATCTAACCTACAGCCATACCACATTGGATAGGCCCAATCTCGTCTGATCTTGGAAGCTAAGCAGTGTTGGGCCTGGTTAGTACTTGGGTGGGAGTCCACATGGGAACACCAGGTGCTGTAGGTTTTTTCACATTACTGGCAAATTGTTTTTATTCTCTAGCTATTTAAATTGGAAACTTTTTCTTTTTATTGCCAGTACAGACATTTGGAAGAGGTCAAACAGACAAAATAGCCATCACCTAATGACTTACCACACTGTTTAGGCCCAATTCCAACTGCTTTTGGCAGCTAAACAATGTTGAGCCTCTTTAGTAGTTTAATTTAAGACGCCCTGCTAATATCATGTCCTGTAGGTCTTTTTACATTACCAACACATGATTTTTTTCAGTAAGCCAATACAGTTAGGAAACTTTTTTATTAGCTTACCTGGTGATAGAAGTAGAAGAGGGCAAAAAAGTGCCTGCATCTTACTACAGCCATACCACATTGGATAGTCCCAATCTCGTCTGATCTTGGAAGCTAAGCAGTGTTGGGCCTGGTTAGTACTTGGGTGGGAGACCACATGGGAACACCAGGTGCTGTAGGTTTTTTCACATTACTGGCAAATTGTTTTTATTCTCTAGCTATTTAAATTGGAAATGTTTACTTTTTATTGCCAGTACAGACATTTGGAAGAAGTCAAACAGACACAATAGCCATCAACTAAAGACTTAACACACTGTTTAGGCCCAATTCCAACTGCTTTTGGCAGCTAAACAGTGTTGATCCTCTTTAGTAGTTTAATTTAAGACCCCCTGCTAATATCATGTCCTGTAGGTCTTTTTACATTACCAACACATAATTTTTTTCAGTAAGCCAATACAGTTAGGAAACTTTTTTATTAGCTTACCTGGTGATAGAAGTAGAAGAGGGCAAAAAAGTGCCTGTATCTCACCTACAGCCATACCACATTGGATAGGCCCAATCTCGTCTGATCTTGGAAGCTAAGCAGCGTTGGACCTGTTTAGTACTTGGGTGGGAGACCACATGGGAACACCAGGTGTTGTAGGTTCTTTCACATTACTGGCAAATTGTTTTTATTCTCTAGCTATTTAAATTGGAAACTTTTTCTTTTTATTGCCAGTACAGACATTTGGAAGAGGTCAAACAGACACAATAGCCATCACCTAAAGACTTACCACACTGTTTAGGCCCAATTCCAACTGCTTTTGGCAGCTAAACAGTGTTGAGCCTCTTTAGTAGTTTAATTTAAGACCCCCTGCTAATATCATGTCCTGTAGGTCTTTTTACATTACCAACACATGATTTTTTTTCAGTAAGCCAATACAGTTAGGAAACTATCCTGGTGATAGAAGTAGAAGATGGCAAAAAAGTGCCTGTATCTCACCTACAGCCATACCACATTGGATAGGCCCAATCTCGTCTGATCTTGGAAGCTAAGCAGTGTTGGGCCTGGTTAGTACTTGGGTGGGAGACCACATGGGAACACCAGGTGCTGTAGGTTTTTTCACATTACTGGCAAATTGTTTTTATTCTCTAGCTATTTAAATTGGAAACGTTTACTTTTTATTGCCAGTACAGACATTTGGAAGAAGTCAAACAGACACAATAGCCATCACCTAAAGACTTACCACACTGTTTAGGCCCAATTCCAACTGCTTTTGGCAGCTAAACAGTGTTGAGCCTCTTTAGTAGTTTAATTTAAGACCCCCTGCTAATATCATGTCCTGTAGGTCTTTTTACATTACCAACACATAATTTTTTTTAGTAAGCAAATACAGTTAGGAAACTTTTTTATTAGCTTACCTGGTGATAGAAGTAGAAGAGGGCAAAAGAGTGCCTGTATCTCACCTACAGCCATACCATATTGGATAGGCCCAATCTCGTCTGATCTTGGAAGCTAAGCAGTGTTGGGCCTGTTTAGTACTTGGGTGGGAGACCACATGGGAACACCAGGTGCTGTAGGTTTTTTCACATTACTGGCAAATTGTTTTTATTCTCTAGCTATTTAAATTGGAAACTTTTTCTTTTTATTGCCAGTACAGACATTTGGAAGAGGTCAAACAGACACTATAGCCATCACCTAAAGACTTACCACACTGTTTAGGCCCAATTCCAACTGCTTTTGGCAGCTAAACAGTGTTGATCCTCTTTAGTAGTTTAATTTAAGACCCCCTGCTAATATCATGTCCTGTAGGTCTTTTTACATTAGCAACACATGATTTTTTTCAGTAAGCCAATACAGTTAGGAAACTTTTGTATTAGCTTACCTGGTGATAGAAGTAGAAGAGGGCAAAAAAGTGCATGTATCTCACCTACAGCCATACCACATTGGATAGGCCCAATCTCGTCTGATCTTGGAAGCTAAGCAGTGTTGGGCCTGGTTAGTACTTGGGTGGGAGACCACATGGGAACACCAGGTGCTGTAGGTTTTTTCACATTACTGGCAAATTGTTTTTATTCTCTAGCTATTTAAATTGGAAAAAAATTCTTTTTATTGCCAGCACTGACATTTGGAAGAGGTCAAACAGACACAATAGCCATCACCTAAAGACTTACCATACTGTTTAGGCCCAATTCCAACTGCATTTGGCAGCTAAACAGTGTAGAGCCTCTTTAGTAGTTTAATTTAAGACCCCCTGCTAATATCATGTCCTGTAGGTCTTTTTACATTACCAACACATGATTTTTTTCAGTAAGCCAATACAGTTAGGAAACTTTTTTATTAGCTTACATGGTGATAGAAGTAGAAGAGAGCAAAAAAGTGCCTGTATCTAACCTACAGCCATACCACATTGGATAGGCCCAATCTCGTCTGATCTTGGAAGCTAAGCAGTGTTGGGCCTGGTTAGTACTTGGGTGGGAGACCACATGGGAACACCAGGTGCTGTAGGTTTTTTCACATTACTGGCAAATTGTTTTTATTCTCTAGCTATTTAAATTGGAAACTTTTTCTTTTTATTGCCAGCACTGACATTTGGAAGAGGTCAAACAGACACAATAGCCATCACCTAAAGACTTACCACACTGTTTAGGCCCAATTCCAACTGCTTTTGGCAGCTAAACAGTGTAGAGCCTCTTTAGTAGTTTAATTTAAGACCCCCTGCTAATATCATGTCCTGTAGGTCTTTTTACATTACCAACACATG
This sequence comes from Crinia signifera, assembly GCF_055691185.1. Taxonomy (NCBI): domain Eukaryota; kingdom Metazoa; phylum Chordata; class Amphibia; order Anura; family Myobatrachidae; genus Crinia; species Crinia signifera. The sequence goes on from NC_139226.1 coordinate 73,509,709, forward strand.
ATTTTTTGCAGTAAGCCAATACAGTTAGGAAACTTTTTTATTAGCTTACATGGTGATAGAAGTAGAAGAGAGCAAAAAAGTGCCTGTATCTAACCTACAGCCATACCACATTGGATAGGCCCAATATCGTCTGATCTTGGAAGCTAAGCAGTGTTGGGCCTGGTTAGTACTTGGGTGGGAGACCACATGGGAACACCAGGTGCTGTAGGTTTTTTCACATTACTGGCAAATTGTTTTTATTCTCTAGCTATTTAAATTGGAAACTTTTTCTTTTTATTGCCAGCACTGACATTTGGAAGAGGTCAAACAGACACAATAGCCATCACCTAATGACTTACCACACTGTTTAGGCCCAATTCCAACTGCTTTTGGCAGCTAAACAATGTTGAGCCTCTTTAGTAGTTTAATTTAAGACGCCCTGCTAATATCATGTCCTGTAGGTCTTTTTACATTACCAACACATGATTTTTTTCAGTAAGCCAATACAGTTAGGAAACTTTTTTATTAGCTTACCTGGTGATAGAAGTAGAAGAGGGCAAAAAAGTGCCTGCATCTTATTACAGCCATACCACATTGGATAGTCCCAATCTTGTCTGATCTTGGAAGCTAAGCAGTGTTGGGCCTGGTTAGTACTTGGGTGGGAGACCACATGGGAACACCAGGTGCTGTAGGTTTTTTCACATTACTGGCAAATTGTTTTTATTCTCTAGCTATTTAAATTGGAAACGTTTACTTTTTATTGCCAGTACAGACATTTGGAAGAAGTCAAACAGACACAATAGCCATCAACTAAAGACTTAACACACTGTTTAGGCCCAATTCCAACTGCTTTTGGCAGCTAAACAGTGTTGAGCCTCTTTAGTAGTTTAATTTAAGACCCCCTGCTAATATAATGTCCTGTAGGTCTTTTTACATTACCAACACATGATTTTTTGCAGTAAGCCAATACAGTTAGGAAACATTTTTATTAGCTTACATGGTGATAGAAGTAGAAGAGAGCAAAAAAGTGCCTGTATCTAACCTACAGCCATACCACATTGGATAGGCCCAATCTCGTCTGATCTTGGAAGCTAAGCAGTGTTGGGCCTGGTTAGTACTTGGGTGGGAGTCCACATGGGAACACCAGGTGCTGTAGGTTTTTTCACATTACTGGCAAATTGTTTTTATTCTCTAGCTATTTAAATTGGAAACTTTTTCTTTTTATTGCCAGTACAGACATTTGGAAGAGGTCAAACAGACACAATAGCCATCACCTAATGACTTACCACACTGTTTAGGCCCAATTCCAACTGCTTTTGGCAGCTAAACAATGTTGAGCCTCTTTAGTAGTTTAATTTAAGACGCCCTGCTAATATCATGTCCTGTAGGTCTTTTTACATTACCAACACATGATTTTTTTCAGTAAGCCAATACAGTTAGGAAACTTTTTTATTAGCTTACCTGGTGATAGAAGTAGAAGAGGGCAAAAAAGTGCTTGTATCTTACTACAGCCATACCACATTGGATAGTCCCAATCTCGTCTGATCTTGGAAGCTAAGCAGTGTTGGGCCTGGTTAGTACTTGGGTGGGAGACCACATGGGAACACCAGGTGCTGTAGGTTTTTTCACATTACTGGCAAATTGTTTTTATTTTCTAGCTATTTAAATTGGAAACGTTTACTTTTTATTGCCAGTACAGACATTTGGAAGAAGTCAAACAGACACAATAGCCATCAACTAAAGACTTAACACACTGTTTAGGCCCAATTCCAACTGCTTTTGGCAGCTAAACAGTGTTGAGCCTCTTTAGTAGTTTAATTTAAGACCCCCTGCTAATATCATGTCCTGTAGGTCTTTTTACATTACCAACACATAATTTTTTTCAGTAAGCCAATACAGTTAGGAAACTTTTTTATTAGCTTACCTGGTGATAGAAGTAGAAGAGGGCAAAAAAGTGCCTGGATCTCACCTACAGCCATACCACATTGGATAGGCCCAATCTCGTCTGATCTTGGAAGCTAAGCAGCGTTGGACCTGTTTAGTACTTGGGTGGGAGACCACATGGGAACACCAGGTGTTGTAGGTTTTTTCACATTACTGGCAAATTGTTTTTATTCTCTAGCTATTTAAATTGGAAACTTTTTCTTTTTATTGCCAGTACAGACATTTGGAAGAGGTCAAACAGACACAATAGCCATCACCTAAAGACTTACCACACTGTTTAGGCCCAATTCCAACTGCTTTTGGCAGCTAAACAGTGTTGAGCCTCTTTAGTAGTTTAATTTAAGACCCCCTGCTAATATCATGTCCTGTAGGTCTTTTTACATTACCAACACATGATTTTTTTTCAGTAAGCCAATACAGTTAGGAAACTTTTTTATTAGCTTACCTGGTGATAGAAGTAGAAGAGGGCAAAAAAGTGCCTGCATCTTACTACAGCCATACCACATTGGATAGTCCCAATCTCGTCTGATGTTGGAAGCTAAGCAGTGTTGGGCCTGGTTAGTACTTGGTTGGGAGACCACATGGGAACACCAGGTGCTGTAGGTTTTTTCACATTACTGGCAAATTGTTTTTATTCTCTAGCTATTTAAATTGGAAACGTTTACTTTTTATTGCCAGTACAGACATTTGGAAGAAGTCAAACAGACACAATAGCCATCAACTAAAGACTTAACACACTGTTTAGGCCCAATTCCAACTGCTTTTGGCAGCTAAACAGTGTTGAGCCTCTTTAGTAGTTTAATTTAAGACCTCCTGCTAATATCATGTCCTGTAGGTCTTTTTACATTACCAACACATAATTTTTTTCAGTAAGCCAATACAGTTAGGAAACTTTTTTATTAGCTTACCTGGTGATAGAAGTAGAAGAGGGCAAAAAAGTGCCTGTATCTCACCTACGGCCATACCACATTGGATAGGCCCAATCTCGTCTGATCTTGGAAGCTAAGCAGCGGTGGACCTTTTTAGTACTTGGGTGGGAGACCACATGGGAACACCAGGTGTTGTAGGTTTTTTCACATTACTGGCAAATTGTTTTTATTCTCTAGCTATTTAAATTGGAAACTTTTTCTTTTTATTGCCAGTACAGACATTTGGAAGAGGTCAAACAGACACAATAGCCATCACCTAAAGACTTACCACACTGTTTAGGCCCAATTCCTACTGCTTTTGGCAGCTAAACAGTGTTGAGCCTCTTTAGTAGTTTAATTTAAGACCCCCTGCTAATATCATGTCCTGTAGGTCTTTTTACATTACCAACACATGATTTTTTTTCAGTAAGCCAATACAGTTAGGAAACTATCCTGGTGATAGAAGTAGAAGATGGCAAAAAAGTGCCTGTATCTCACCTACAGCCATACCACATTGGATAGGCCCAATCTCGTCTGATCTTGGAAGCTAAGCAGTGTTGGGCCTGGTTAGTACTTGGGTGGGAGACCACATGGGAACACCAGGTGCTGTAGGTTTTTTCACATTACTGGCAAATTGTTTTTATTCTCTAGCTATTTAAATTGGAAACTTTTTCTTTTTATTGCCAGTACAGACATTTGGAAGAGGTCAAACAGACACTATAGCCATCACCTAAAGACTTACCACACTGTTTAGGCCCGATTCCAACTGCTTTTGGCAGCTAAACAGTGTTGATCCTCTTTAGTAGTTTAATTTAAGACCCCCTGCTAATATCATGTCCTGTAGGTCTTTTTACATTACCAACACATGATTTTTTTCAGTAAGCCGATACAGTTAGGAAACTTTTGTATTAGCTTACCTGGTGATAGAAGTAGAGGAGGGCAAAAAAGTGCCTGTATCTCACCTACAGCCATACCACATTGGATAGGCCCAATCTCGTCTGATCTTGGAAGCTAAGCAGTGTTGGGCCTGGTTAGTACTTGGGTGGGAGACCACATGGGAACACAAGGTGCTGTAGGTTTTTTCACATTACTGGCAAATTGTTTTTATTCTCTAGCTATTTAAATTGGAAAAAATTTCTTTTTATTGCCAGCACTGACATTTGGAAGAGGTCAAACAGACACAATAGCCATCACCTAAAGACTTACCATACTGTTTAGGCCCAATTCCAACTGCATTTGGCAGCTAAACAGTGTAGAGCCTCTTTAGTAGTTTAATTTAAGACCCCCTGCTAATATCATGTCCTGTAGGTCTTTTTACATTACCAACACATGATTTTTTGCAGTAAGCCAATACAGTTAGGAAACTTTTTTATTAGCTTACATGGTGATAGAAGTAGAAGAGAGCAAAAAAGTGCCTGTATCTAACCTACAGCCATACCACATTGGATAGGCCCAATCTCGTCTGATCTTGGAAGCTAAGCAGTGTTGGGCCTGGTTAGTACTTGGGTGGGAGACCACATGGAAACACCAGGTGCTGTAGGTTTTTTCACATTACTGGCAAATTCTTTTTATTCTCTAGCTATTTAAATTGGAAACGTTTACTTTTTATTGCCAGTACAGACATTTGGAAGAAGTCAAACAGACACAATAGCCATCACCTAAAGACTTACCACACTGTTTAGGCCCAATTCCAACTGCTTTTGGCAGCTAAACAGTGTTGAGCCTCTTTAGTAGTTTAATTTAAGACCCCCTGCTAATATCATGTCCTGTAGGTCTTTTTACATTACCAACACATAATTTTTTTCAGTAAGCAAATACAGTTAGGAAACTTTTTTATTAGCTTACCTGGTGATAGAAGTAGAAGAGGGCAAAAAAGTGCCTGTATCTCACCTACAGCCATACCACATTGGATAGGCCCAATCTTGTCTGATCTTGGAAGCTAAGCAGTGTTGGGCCTGTTTAGTACTTGGGTGGGAGACCACTTGGGAACACCAGGTGCTGTAGGTTTTTTCACATTACTGGCAAATTGTTTTTATTCTCTAGCTATTTAAATTGGAAACTTTTTCTTTTTATTGCCAGTACAGACATTTGGAAGAGGTCAAACAGACACAATAGCCATCACCTAAAGACTTACCACACTGTTTAGGCCCAATTCCAACTGCTTTTGGCAGCTAAACAGTGTTGAGCCTCTTTAGTAGTTTAATTTAAGACCCCCTGCTAATATCATGTCCTGTAGGTCTTTTTACATTACCAACACATGATTTTTTTCAGTAAGCCAATACAGTTAGGAAACTTTTGTATTAGCTTACCTGGTGATAGAAGTAGAAGAGGGCAAAAAAGTGCCTGTATCTCACCTACAGCCATACCACATTGGATAGGCCCAATCTCGTCTGATCTTGGAAGCTAAGCAGTGTTGGGCCTGGTTAGTACTTGGGTGGGAGACCACATGGGAACACCAGGTGGTGTAGGTTTTTTCACATTACTGGCAAATTGTTTTTATTCTCTAGCTATTTAAATTGGAAAAAAATTCTTTTTATTGCCAGCACTGACATTTGGAAGAGGTCAAACAGACACAATAGCCATCACCTAAAGACTTACCATACTGTTTAGGCCCAATTCCAACTGCATTTGGCAGCTAAACAGTGTTGAGCCTCTTTAGTAGTTTAATTTAAGACCCCCTGCTAATAACATGTCCTGTAGGTCTTTTTACATTACCAACACATGATTTTTTTCAGTAAGCCAATACAGTTAGGAAACTTTTTTATCAGCTTACCTGGTGATAGAAGTAGAAGAGGGCAAAAAAGTGCCTGTATCTCACCTACAGCCATACCACATTGGATAGGCCCAATCTCGTCTGATCTTGGAAGCTAAGCAGTGTTGGGCCTGGTTAGTACTTGGGTGGGAGACCACATGGGAACACCAGGTGCTGTAGGTTTTTTCACATTACTGGCAAATTGTTTTTATTCTCTAGCTATTTAAATTGGAAACGTTTACTTTTTATTGCCAGTACAGACATTTGGAAGAAGTCAAACAGACACAATAGCCATCACCTAAAGACTTACCACACTGTTTAGGCCCAATTCCAACTGCTTTTGGCGGCTAAACAGTGTTGAGCCTCTTTAGTAGTTTAATTTAAGACCCCCTGCTAATATCATGTCCTGTAGGTCTTTTTACATTACCAACACATGATTTTTTTCAGTAAGCCAATACAGTTAGGAAACTTTTGTATTAGCTTACCTGGTGATAGAAGTAGAAGAGGGCAAAAAAGTGCCTGTATTTCACCTACAGCCATACCACATTGTATAGGCCCAATCTCGTCTGATCTTGGAAGCTAAGCAGTGTTGGGCCTGGTTAGTACTTGGGTGGGAGACCACATGGGAACACCAGGTGCTGTAGGTTTTTTCACATTACTGGCAAATTGTTTTTATTCTCTAGCTATTTAAATTGGAAACGTTTACTTTTTATTGCCAGTACAGACATTTGGAAGAAGTCAAACAGACACAATAGCCATCACCTAAAGACGTACCACACTGATTAGGCCCAATTCCAACTGCTTTTGGCAGCTAAACAGTGTTGAGCCTCTTTAGTAGTTTAATTTAAGACCCCCTGCTAATATCATGTCCTGTAGGTCTTTTTACATTACCAACACATGATTTTTTTCAGGAAGCCAATACAGTTAGGAAACTTTTGTATTAGCTTACCTGGTGATAGAAGTAGAAGAGGGCAAAAAAGTGCGTGTATCTCACCTACAGCCATACCACATTGGATAGGCCTGATCTCGTCTGATCTTGGAAGCTAAGCAGCGGTGGACCTGTTTAGTACTTGGGTGGAAGACCACATGGGAACACCAGGTGTTGTAGGTTTTTTCACATTACTGGCAAATTGTTTTTATTCTCTAGCTATTTAAATTGGAAACTTTTTCTTTTTATTGCCAGTACAGACATTTGGAAGAGGTCAAACAGACACAATAGCCATCACCTAAAGACTTACCACACTGTTTAGGCCCAATTCCTACTGCTTTTGGCAGCTAAACAGTGTTGAGCCTCTTTAGTAGTTTAATTTAAGACCCCCTGCTAATATCATGTCCTGTAGGTCTTTTTACATTACCAACACATGATTTTTTTTCAGTAAGCCAATACAGTTAGGAAACTATCCTGGTGATAGAAGTAGAAGATGGCAAAAAAGTGCCTGTATCTCACCTACAGCCATACCACATTGGATAGGTCCAATCTCGTCTGATCTTGGAAGCTAAGCAGTGTTGGGCCTGGTTAGTACTTGGGTGGGAGACCACATGGGAACACCAGGTGCTGTAGGTTTTTTCACATTACTGGCAAATTGTTTTTATTCTCTAGCTATTTAAATTGGAAACTTTTTCTTTTTATTGCCAGTACAGACATTTGGAAGAGGTCAAACAGACACTATAGCCATCACCTAAAGACTTACCACACTGTTTAGGCCCAATTCCAACTGCATTTGGCAGCTAAACAGTGTTGAGCCTCTTTAGTAGTTTAATTTTAGACCCCCTGCTAATATCATGTCCTGTAGATCTTTTTACATTACCAACACATGATTTTTTTCAGTAAGCCAATACAGTTAGGAAACTTTTGTATTAGCCTACCTGGTGATAGAAGTAGAAGAGGGCAAAAAAGTGCCTGTATCTCACCTACAGCCATACCACATTGGATAGGCCCAATCTCGTCTGATCTTGGAAGCTAAGCAGTGTTGGGCCTGGTTAGTACTTGGGTGGGAAACCACATGGGAACACCAGGTGCTGTAGGTTTTTTCACATTACTGGCAAATTGTTTTTATTCTCTAGCTATCTTAATTGGAAACGTTTACTTTTTATTGCCAGTACAGACATTTGGAAGAAGTAAAACAGACACAATAGCCATCACCTAAAGACTTACCACACTGTTTAGGCCCAATTCCAACTGCTTTTGGCAGCTAAACAGTGTTGAGCCTCTTTAGTAGTTTAATTTAAGACCCCCTGCTAATATCATGTCCTGTAGGTCTTTTTACATTACCAACACATAATTTTTTTCAGTAAGCAAATACAGTTAGGAAACTTTTTTATTAGCTTACATGGTGATAGAAGTAGAAGAGGGCAAAAAAGTGCCTGTATCTCACCTACAGCCATACCACATTGGATAGGCCCAATCTCGTCTGATCTTGGAAGCTAAGCAGTGTTGGGCCTGTTTAGTACTTGGGTGGGAGACCACATGGGAACGCCAGGTGCTGTAGGTTTTTTCACATTACTGGCAAATTGTTTTTATTCTCTAGCTATTTAAATTGGAAACTTTTTCTTTTTATTGCCAGTACAGACATTTGGAAGAGGTCAAACAGACACAATAGCCATCACCTAAAGACTTACCACACTGTTTAGGCCCAATTCCAACTGCTTTTGGCAGCTAAACAGTGTTGAGCCTCTTTAGTAGTTTAATTTAAGACCCCCTGCTAATATCATGTCCTGTAGGTCTTTTTACATTACCAACACATGATTTTTTTCAGTAAGCCAATACAGTTAGGAAACTTTTGTATTAGCTTACCTGGTGATAGAAGTAGAAGAGGGCAAAAAAGTGCCTGTATCTCACCTACAGCCATACCACATTGGATAGGCCCAATCTCGTCTGATCTTGGAAGCTAAGCAGTGTTGGGCCTGGTTAGTACTTGGGTGGGAGACCACATGGGAACACCAGGTGGTGTAGGTTTTTTCACATTACTGGCAAATTGTTTTTATTCTCTAGCTATTTAAATTGGAAAAAAAATCTTTTTATTGCCAGCACTGACATTTGGAAGTGGTCAAACAGACACAATAGCCATCACCTAAAGACTTACCATACTGTTTAGGCCCAATTCCAACTGCATTTGGCAGCTAAACAGTGTTGAGCCTCTTTAGTAGTTTAATTTAAGACCCCCTGCTAATAACATGTCCTGTAGGTCTTTTTACATTACCAACACATGATTTTTTTCAGTAAGCCAATACAGTTAGGAAACTTTTTTATCAGCTTACCTGGTGATAGAAGTAGAAGAGGGCAAAAAAGTGCCTGCATCTCACCTACAGCCATACCACATTGGATAGGCCCAATCTCGTCTGATCTTGGAAGCTAAGCAGTGTTGGGCCTGGTTAGTACTTGGGTGGGAGACCACATGGGAACACCAGGTGCTGTAGGTTTTTTCACATTACTGGCAAATTGTTTTTATTCTCTAGCTATTTAAATTGGAAACGTTTACTTTTTATTGCCAGTACAGACATTTGGAAGAAGTCAAACAGACACAATAGCCATCACCTAAAGACTTACCACACTGTTTAGGCCCAATTCCAACTGCTTTTGGCAGCTAAACAGTGTTGAGCCTCTTTAGTAGTTTAATTTAAGACCCCCTGCTAATATCATGTCCTGTAGGTCTTTTTACATTACCAACACATGATTTTTTTCAGTAAGCCAATACAGTTAGGAAACTTTTGTATTAGCTTACCTGGTGATAGAAGTAGAAGAGGGCAAAAAAGTGCCTGTATCTCACCTACAGCCATACCACATTGGATAGGCCCAATCTCGTCTGATCTTGGAAGCTAAGCAGTGTTGGGCCTGGTTAGTACTTGGGTGGGAGACCACATGGGAACACCAGGTGGTGTAGGTTTTTTCACATTACTGGCAAATTGTTTTTATTCTCTAGCTATTTAAATTGGAAAAAAAATCTTTTTATTGCCAGCACTGACATTTGGAAGTGGTCAAACAGACACAATAGCCATCACCTAAAGACTTACCATACTGTTTAGGCCCAATTCCAACTGCATTTGGCAGCTAAACAGTGTTGAGCCTCTTTAGTAGTTTAATTTAAGACCCCCTGCTAATAACATGTCCTGTAGGTCTTTTTACATTACCAACACATGATTTTTTTCAGTAAGCCAATACAGTTAGGAAACTTTTTTATCAGCTTACCTGGTGATAGAAGTAGAAGAGGGCAAAAAAGTGCCTGTATCTCACCTACAGCCATACCACATTGGATAGGCCCAATCTCGTCTGATCTTGGAAGCTAAGCAGTGTTGGGCCTGGTTAGTACTTGGGTGGGAGACCACATGGGAACACCAGGTGCTGTAGGTTTTTTCACATTACTGGCAAATTGTTTTTATTCTCTAGCTATTTAAATTGGAAACGTTTACTTTTTATTGCCAGTACAGACATTTGGAAGAAGTCAAACAGACACAATAGCCATCACCTAAAGACTTACCACACTGTTTAGGCCCAATTCCAACTGCTTTTGGCAGCTAAACAGTGTTGAGCCTCTTTAGTAGTTTAATTTAAGACCCCCTGCTAATATCATGTCCTGTAGGTCTTTTTACATTACCAACACATGATTTTTTTCAGTAAGCCAATACAGTTAGGAAACTTTTGTATTAGCTTACCTGGTGATAGAAGTAGAAGAGGGCAAAAAAGTGCGTGTATCTCACCTACAGCTATACCACATTGGATAGGCCTGATCTTGGGAGCTAAGCAGTGTTGGGCCTGGTTAGTACTTGGGTGGGAGACCACATGGGAACACCAGGTGCTGTAGGTTTTTTCACATTACTGGCAAATTGTTTTTATTCTCTAGCTATTTAAATTGGAAACGTTTACTTTTTATTGCCAGTACAGACATTTGGAAGAAGTCAAACAGACACAATAGCCATCACCTAAAGACTTACCACACTGATTAGGCCCAATTCCAACTGCTTTTGGCAGCTAAACAGTGTTGAGCCTCTTTAGTAGTTTAATTTAAGACCCCCTGCTAATATAATGTCCTGTAGGTCTTTTTACATTATCAACACATGATTTTTTTCAGTAAGCCAATACAGTTAGGAAACTTTTTTATTAGCTTACCTGGTGATAGAAGTAGAAGAGGGCAAAAAAGTGCCTGCATCTCACCTACAGCCATACCACATTGGATAGGCCCAATCTCGTCTGATCTTGGAAGCTTAGCAGTGTTGGGCCTGGTTAGTACTTGGGTGGGAGACCACATGGGAACACCAGGTGCTGTAAGTTTTTTCACATTAATGGCAATTTTTTTTTATTCTCTAGCTATTTAAATTGGAAACTTTTTCTTTTTATTGCCAGTACAGACATTTGGAAGAGGTCAAACAGACACAATAGCCATCACCTAATGACTTACCACACTGTTTAGGCCCAATTCCAACTGCTTTTGGCAGCTAAACAATCTTGAGCCTCTTTAGTAGTTTAATTTAAGACCCCCTGCTAATATCATGTCCTGTAGGTCTTTTTACATTACCAACACATGATTTTTTTCAGTAAGCCAATACAGTTAGGAAAATTTTTTATTAGCTTACCTGGTGATAGAAGTAGAAGAGGGCAAAAAAGTGCTTGTATCTTACTACAGCCATACCACATTGGATAGTCCCAATCTCGTCTGATCTTGGAAGCTAAGCAGTGTTGGGCCTGGTTAGTACTTGGGTGGGAGACCACATGGGAACACCAGGTGCTGTAGGTTTTTTCACATTACTGGCAAATTGTTTTTATTCTCTAGCTATTTAAATTGGAAACTTTTTCTTTTTATTGCCAGTACAGACATTTGGAAGAGGTCAAACAGACACAATAGCCATCACCTAAAGACTTACCACACTGTTTAGGCCCAATTCCAACTGCTTTTGGCAGCTAAACAGTGTTGAGCCTCTTTAGTAGTTTAATTTTAGACCCCCTGCTAATATCATGTCCTGTAGGTCTTTTTACATTACCAACACATGATTTTTTTCAGTAAGCCAATACAGTTAGGAAACTTTTGTATTAGCCTACCTGGTGATAGAAGTAGAAGAGGGCAAAAAAGTGCCTGTATCTCACCTACAGCCATACCACATTGGATAGGCCCAATCTCATCTGATCTTGGAAGCTAAGCAGTGTTGGGCCTGGTTAGTACTTGGGTGGGAGACCACATGGGAACACCAGGTGCTGTAGGTTTTTTCACATTACTGGCAAATTGTTTTTATTCTCTAGCTATTTAAATTGGAAACGTTTACTTTTTGTTGCCAGTACAGACATTTGGAAGAAGTCAAACAGACACAATAGCCATCACCTAAAGACTTACCACACTGTTTAGGCCCAATTCCAACTGCTTTTGGCAGCTAAACAGTGTTGAGCCTCTTTAGTAGTTTAATTTAAGACCCCCTGCTAATATCATGTCCTGTAGGTCTTTTTACATTACCAACACATAATTTTTTTCAGTAAGCAAATACAGTTAGGAAACTTTTTTATTAGCTTACCTGGTGATAGAAGTAGAAGAGGGCAAAAAAGTGCCTGTATCTCACCTACAGCCATACCACATTGGATAGGCCCAATCTCGTCTGATCTTGGAAGCTTAGCAGTATTGGGCCTGGTTAGTACTTGGGTGGGAGACCACATGGGAACACCAGGTGCTGTAAGTTTTTTCACATTAATGGCAAATTGTTTTTATTCTCTAGCTATTTAAATTGGAAACTTTTTCTTTTTATTGCCAGTACAGACATTTGGAAGAGGTCAAACAGACACAATAGCCATCACCTAATGACTTACCACACTGTTTAGGCCCAATTCCAACTGCTTTTGGCAGCTAAACAATCTTGAGCCTCTTTAGTAGTTTAATAAAAGACCCCCTGCTAATATCATGTCCTGTAGGTCTTTTTACATTACCAACACATGATTTTTTTCAGTAAGCCAATATAGTTAGGAAACTTTTTTATTAGCTTACCTGGTGATAGAAGTAGAAGAGGGCAAAAAAGTGCCTGTATCTTACTACAGCCATACCGCATTGGATAGTCCCAATCTCGTCTGATCTTGGAAGCTAAGCAGTGTTGGGCCTGGTTAGTACTTGGGTGGGAGACCACATGGGAACACCAGGTGCTGTAGGTTTTTTCACATTACTGGCAAATTATTTTTATTCTCTAGCTATTTAAATTGGAAACTTTTTCTTTTTATTGCCAGTACAGACATTTGGAAGAGGTCAAACAGACACAATAGCCATCACCTAATGACTTACCACACTGTTTAGGCCCAATTCCAACTGCTTTTGGCAGCTAAACAATCTTGAGCCTCTTTAGTAGTTTAATTTAAGACCCCCTGCTAATATCATGTCCTGTAGGTCTTTTTACATTACCAACACATGATTTTTTTTCAGTAAGCCAATATAGTTAGGAAACTTTTTTATTAGCTTACCTGGTGATAGAAGTAGAAGAGGGCAAAAAAGTGCCTGTATCTTACTACAGCCATACCACATTGGATAGTCCCAATCTCGTCTGATCTTGGAAGCTAAGCAGTGTTGGGCCTGGTTAGTACTTGGGTGGGAGACCACATGGGAACACCAGGTGCTGTAGGTTTTTTCACATTACTGGCAAATTGTTTTTATTCTCTAGCTATTTAAATTGGAAACGTTTACTTTTTATTGCCAGTACAGACATTTGGAAGAAGTCAAACAGACACAATAGCCATCACCTAAAGACTTACCACACTGTTTAGGCCCAATTCCAACTGCTTTTGGCAGCTAAACAGTGTTGAGCCTCTTTAGTAGTTTAATTTAAGACCCCCTGCTAATATCATGTCCTGTAGGTCTTTTTACATTACCAACACATAATTTTTTTCAGTAAGCCAATACAGTTAGGAAACTTTTTTATTAGCTTACCTGGTGATAGAAGTAGAAGAGGGCAAAAAAGTGCCTGTATCTCACCTACAGCCATACCACATTGGATAGGCCCAATCTCGTCTGATCTTGGAAGCTAAGCAGTGTTGGGCCTGTTTAGTACTTGGGTGGGAGACCACATGGGAACACCAGGTGCTGTAGGTTTTTTCACATTACTGGCAAATTGTTTTTAATCTCTAGCTATTTAAATTGGAAACTTTTTCTTTTTATTGCCAGTACAGACATTTGGAAGAGGTCAAACAGACACAATAGCCATCACCTAAAGACTTACCACACTGTTTAGGCCCAATTCCAACTGCTTTTGGCAGCTAAACAGTGTTGAGCCTCTTTAGTAGTTTAATTTAAGACCCCCTGCTAATATCATGTCCTGTAGGTCTTTTTACATTACCAACACATGATTTTTTTCAGTAAGCCAATACAGTTAGGAAACTTTTGTATTAGCTTACCTGGTGATAGAAGTAGAAGAGGGCAAAAAAGTGCCTGTATCTCACCTACAGCCATACCACATTGGATAGGCCCAATCTTGTCTGATCTTGGAAGCTAAGCAGTGTTGGGCCTGGTTAGTACTTGAATGGGAGACCACATGGGAACACCAGGTGCTGTAGGTTTTTTCACATTACTGGCAAATTGTTTTTATTCTCTAGCTATTTAAATTGGAAAAAAAATTATTTTTATTGCCAGCACTGACATTTGGAAGAGGTCAAACAGACACAATAGCCATCACCTAAAGACTTACCATACTGTTTAGGCCCAATTCCAACTGCATTTGGCAGCTAAACAGTGTTGAGCCTCTTTAGTAGTTTAATTTAAGACCCCCTGCTAATAACATGTCCTGTAGGTCTTTTTACATTACCAACACATGATTTTTTTCAGTAAGCCAATACAGTTAGGAAACTTTTTTATTAGCTTACCTGGTGATAGAAGTAGAAGAGGGCAAAAAAGTGCCTGTATCTCACCTACAGCCATACCACATTGGATAGGCTCAATCTCGTCTGATCTTGGAAGCTAAGCAGTGTTGGGCCTGGTTAGTACTTGGGTGGGAGACCACATGGGAACACCAGGTGCTGTAGGTTTTTTCACATTACTGGCAAATTGTTTTTATTCTCTAGCTATTTAAATTGGAAACGTTTACTTTTTATTGCCAGTACAGACATTTGGAAGAAGTCAAACCGACACAATAGCCATCACCTAAAGACTTACCACACTGTTTAGGCCCAATTCTAACTGCTTTGGCAGCTAAACAGTGTTGAGCCTCTTTAGTAGTTTAATTTAAGACCCCCTGCTAATATCATGTCCTGTAGGTCTTTTTACATTACCAACACATGATTTTTTTCAGTAAGCCAATACAGTTAGGAAACTTTTGTATTAGCTTACCTGGTGATAGAAGTAGAAGAGGGCAAAAAAGTGTGTGTGTCTCACCTACAGCCATACCACATTGGATAGGCCCAATCTTGTCTGATCTTGGGAGCTATGCAGTGTTGGGCCTGGTTAGTACTTGGGTGGGAGACCACATGGGAACACCAGGTGCTGTAGGTTTTTTCACATTACTGGCAAATTGTTTTTATTTTCTAGCTATTTAAATTGGAAACGTTTACTTTTTATTGCCAGTACAGACATTTGGAAGAAGTCAAACAGACACAATAGCCATCACCTAAAGACGTACCACACTGATTAGGCCCAATTCCAACTGCTTTTGGCAGCTAAACAGTGTTGAGCCTCTTTAGTAGTTTAATTTAAGACCCCCTGCTAATATAATGTCCTGTAGGTCTTTTTACATTACCAACACATGATTTTTTTCAGTAAGCCAATACAGTTAGGAAACTTTTTAATTAGCTTACCTGGTGATAGAAGTAGAAGAGGGCAAAAAAGTGCCTGCATCTCACCTACAGCCATACCACATTGGATAGGCCCAATCTCGTCTGATCTTGGAAGCTTAGCAGTGTTGGGCCTGGTTAGTACTTGGGTGGGAGACCACATGGGAACACCAGGTGCTGTAAGTTTTTTCACATTAATGGCAAATTGTTTTTATTCTCTAGCTATTTAAATTGGAAACTTTTTCTTTTTATTGCCAGTACAGACATTTGGAAGAGGTCAAACAGACACAATAGCCATCACCTAAAGACATACCACACTGTTTAGGCCCAATTCCAACTGCTTTTGGCAGCTAAACAATCTTGAGCCTCTTTAGTAGTTTAATTTAAGACCCCCTGCTAATATCATGTCCTGTAGGTCTTTTTACATTACCAACACATGATTTTTTTCAGTAAGCCAATACAGTTAGGAAACTTTTTTATTAGCTTACCTGGTGATAGAAGTAGAAGAGGGCAAAAAAGTGCCTGTATCTTACTACAGCCATACCACATTGGATAGTCCCAATCTCGTTTGATCTTGGAAGCTAAGCAGTGTTGGACCTGGTTAGTACTTGGGTGGGAGACCACATGGGAACACCAGGTGCTGTAGGTTTTTTCACATTACTGGCAAATTGTTTTTATTCTCTAGCAATTTAAATTGGAAACGTTTACTTTTTATTGCCAGTACAGACATTTGGAAGAAGTCAAACAGACACAATAGCCATCACCTAAAGACTTACCACACTGTTTAGGCCCAATTCCAACTGCTTTTGGCAGCTAAACAGTGTTGAGCCTCTTTAGTAGTTTAATTTAAGACCCCCTGCTAATATCATGTCCTGTAGGTCTTTTTACATTACCAACACATGATTTTTTTCAGTAAGCCAATACAGTTAGGAAACTTTTGTATTAGCCTACCTGGTGATAGAAGTAGAAGAGGGCAAAAAAGTGCCTGTATCTCACCTACAGCCATACCACATTGGATAGGCCCAATCTCGTCTGATCTTGGAAGCTAAGCAGTGTTGGGCCTGGTTAGTACTTGGGTGGGAGACCACATGGGAACACCAGGTGCTGTAGGTTTTTTCACATTACTGGCAAATTGTTTTTATTCTCTAGCTATTTAAATTGGAAACGTTTACTTTTTATTGCCAGTACAGACATTTGGAAGAAGTCAAACAGACACAATATCCATCACCTAAAGACTTACCACACTGTTTAGGCCCAATTCCAACTGCTTTTGGCAGCTAAACAGTGTTGAGCCTCTTTAGTAGTTTAATTTAAGACCCCCTGCTAATATCATGTCCTGTAGGTCTTTTTACATTACCAACACATAATTTTTTTCAGTAAGCAAATACAGTTAGGAAACTTTTTTATTAGCTTACCTGGTGATAGAAGTAGAAGAGGGCAAAAAAGTGCCTGTATCTCACCTACAGCCATACCACATTGGATAGGCCCAATCTCGTCTGATCTTGGAAGCTAAGCAGTGTTGGGCCTGTTTAGTACTTGGGTGGGAGACCACATGGGAACACCAGGTGCTGTATGTTTTTTCACATTACTGGCAAATTGTTTTTATTCTCTAGCTATTTAAATTGGAAACTTTTTCTTTTTATTGCCAGTACAGACATTTGGAAGAGGTCAAACAGACACAATAGCCATCACCTAAAGACTTACCACACTGTTTAGGCCCAATTCCAACTGCTTTTGGCAGCTAAACAGTGTTGAGCCTCTTTAGTAGTTTAATTTAAGACCCCCTGCTAATATCATGTCCTGTAGGTCTTTTTACATTACCAACACATGATTTTTTTCAGTAAGCCAATACAGTTAGGAAACTTTTGTTTTAGCTTACCTGGTGATAGAAGTAGAAGAGGGCAAAAAAGTGCCTGTATCTCACCTACAGCCATACCACTTTGGATAGTCCCAATCTCGTCTGATCTTGGAAGCTAAGCAGTGTTGGGCCTGGTTAGTACTTGGGTGGGAGACCACATGGGAACACCAGGTGCTGTAGGTTTTTTCACATTACTGGCAAATTGTTTTTATTCTCTAGCTATTTAAATTGGAAAAAAAAATTTTTTATTGCCAGCACTGACATTTGGAAGAGGTCAAACAGACACAATAGCCATCACCTAAAGACTTACCATACTGTTTAGGCCCAATTCCAACTGCATTTGGCAGCTAAAGAGTGTTGAGCCTCTTTAGTAGTTTAATTTAAGACCCCCTGCTAATAACATGTCCTGTAGGTCTTTTTACATTACCAACACATGATTTTTTTCAGTAAGCCAATACAGTTAGGAAACTTTTTTATTAGCTTACCTGGTGATAGAAGTAGAAGAGGGCAAAAAAGTGCCTGTATCTCACCTACAGCCATACCACATTGGATAGGCCCAATCTCGTCTGATCTTGGAAGCTAAGCAATGTTGGGCCTGGTTAGTACTTGGGTGGGAGACCACATGGGAACACCAGGTGCTGTAGGTTTTTTCACATTACTGGCAAATTGTTTTTATTCTCTAGCTATTTAAATTGGAAACGTTTACTTTTTATTGCCAGTACAGACATTTGGAAGAAGTCGAACAGACACAATAGCCATCACCTACAGACTTACTACACTGTTTAGGACCAATTCCAACTGCTTTTGGCAGCTAAACAGTTTTGAGCCTCTTTAGTAGTTTAATTTAAGACCCCCTGCTAATATCATGTCCTGTAGGTCTTTTTACATTACCAACACATAATTTTTTTCAGTAAGCCAATACAGTTAGGAAACTTTTGTATTAGCTTACCTGGTGATAGAAGTAGAAGAGGGCAAAAAAGTGCCTGTATCTCACCTACAGCCATACCACATTGGATAGGCCCAATCTCGTCTGATCTTGGAAGCTAAGCAGTGTTGGGCCTGGTTAGTACTTGGGTGGGAGACCACATGGGAACACCAGGTGGTGTAGGTTTTTTCACATTACTGGCAAATTGTTTTTATTCTCTAGCTATTTAAATTGGAAAAAAAATCTTTTTATTGCCAGCACTGACATTTGGAAGTGGTCAAACAGACACAATAGCCATCACCTAAAGACTTACCATACTGTTTAGGCCCAATTCCAACTGCATTTGGCAGCTAAACAGTGTTGAGCCTCTTTAGTAGTTTAATTTAAGACCCCCTGCTAATAACATGTCCTGTAGGTCTTTTTACATTACCAACACATGATTTTTTTCAGTAAGCCAATACAGTTAGGAAACTTTTTTATCAGCTTACCTGGTGATAGAAGTAGAAGAGGGCAAAAAAGTGCCTGTATCTCACCTACAGCCATACCACATTGGATAGGCCCAATCTCGTCTGATCTTGGAAGCTAAGCAGTGTTGGGCCTGGTTAGTACTTGGGTGGGAGACCACATGGGAACACCAGGTGCTGTAGGTTTTTTCACATTACTGGCAAATTGTTTTTATTCTCTAGCTATTTAAATTGGAAACGTTTACTTTTTATTGCCAGTACAGACATTTGGAAGAAGTCAAACAGACACAATAGCCATCACCTAAAGACTTACCACACTGTTTAGGCCCAATTCCAACTGCTTTTGGCAGCTAAACAGTGTTGAGCCTCTTTAGTAGTTTAATTTAAGACCCCCTGCTAATATCATGTCCTGTAGGTCTTTTTACATTACCAACACATGATTTTTTTCAGTAAGCCAATACAGTTAGGAAACTTTTGTATTAGCTTACCTGGTGATAGAAGTAGAAGAGGGCAAAAAAGTGCGTGTATCTCACCTACAGCCATACCACATTGGATAGGCCTGATCTTGGGAGCTAAGCAGTGTTGGGCCTGGTTAGTACTTGGGTGGGAGACCACATGGGAACACCAGGTGCTGTAGGTTTTTTCACATTACTGGCAAATTGTTTTTATTCTCTAGCTATTTAAATTGGAAACGTTTACTTTTTATTGCCAGTACAGACATTTGGAAGAAGTCAAACAGACACAATAGCCATCACCTAAAGACTTACCACACTGATTAGGCCCAATTCCAACTGCTTTTGGCAGCTAAACAGTGTTGAGCCTCTTTAGTAGTTTAATTTAAGACCCCCTGCTAATATAATGTCCTGTAGGTCTTTTTACATTACCAACACATGATTTTTTTCAGTAAGCCAATACAGTTAGGAAACTTTTTTATTAGCTTACCTGGTGATAGAAGTAGAAGAGGGCAAAAAAGTGCCTGCATCTCACCTACAGCCATACCACATTGGATAGGCCCAATCTCGTCTGATCTTGGAAGCTTAGCAGTGTTGGGCCTGGTTAGTACTTGGGTGGGAGACCACATGGGAACACCAGGTGCTGTAAGTTTTTTAACATTAATGGCAATTTTTTTTTATTCTCTAGCTATTTAAATTGGAAACTTTTTCTTTTTATTGCCAGTACAGACATTTGGAAGAGGTCAAACAGACACAAAAGCCATCACCTAATGACTTACCACACTGTTTAGGCCCAATTCCAACTGCTTTTGGCAGCTAAACAATCTTGAGCCTCTTTAGTAGTTTAATTTAAGACCCCCTGCTAATATCATGTCCTGTAGGTCTTTTTACATTACCAACACATGATTTTTTTCAGTAAGCCAATACAGTTAGGAAAAATTTTTATTAGCTTACCTGGTGATAGAAGTAGAAGAGGGCAAAAAAGTGCCTGTATCTTACTACAGCCATACCACATTGGATAGTCCCAATCTCGTCTGATCTTGGAAGCTAAGCAGTGTTGGGCCTGGTTAGTACTTGGGTGGGAGACCACATGGGAACACCAGGTGCTGTAGGTTTTTTCACATTACTGGCAAATTGTTTTTATTCTCTAGCTATTTAAATTGGAAACTTTTTCTTTTTATTGCCAGTACAGACATTTGGAAGAGGTCAAACAGACACAATAGCCATCACCTAAAGACTTACCACACTGTTTAGGCCCAATTCCAACTGCTTTTGGCAGCTAAACAGTGTTGAGCCTCTTTAGTAGTTTAATTTTAGACCCCCTGCTAATATCATGTCCTGTAGGTCTTTTTACATTACCAACACATGATTTTTTTCAGTAAGCCAATACAGTTAGGAAACTTTTGTATTAGCCTACCTGGTGATAGAAGTAGAAGAGGGCAAAAAAGTGCCTGTATCTCACCTACAGCCATACCACATTGGATAGGCCCAATCTCGTCTGATCTTGGAAGCTAAGCAGTGTTGGGCCTGGTTAGTACTTGGGTGGGAGACCACATGGGAACACCAGGTGCTGTAGGTTTTTTCACATTACTGGCAAATTGTTTTTATTCTCTAGCTATTTAAATTGGAAACTTTTTCTTTTTATTGCCAGTACAGACATTTGGAAGAGGTCAAACAGACACAATAGCCATCACCTAAAGACTTACCACACTGTTTAGGCCCAATTCCAACTGCTTTTGGCAGCTAAACAGTGTTGAGCCTCTTTAGTAGTTTAATTTTAGACCCCCTGCTAATATCATGTCCTGTAGGTCTTTTTACATTACCAACACATGATTTTTTTCAGTAAGCCAATACAGTTAGGAAACTTTTGTATTAGCCTACCTGGTGATAGAAGTAGAAGAGGGCAAAAAAGTGCCTGTATCTCACCTACAGCCATACCACATTGGATAGGCCCAATCTCGTCTGATCTTGGAAGCTAAGCAGTGTTGGGCCTGGTTAGTACTTGGGTGGGAGACCACATGGGAACACCAGGTGCTGTAGGTTTTTTCACATTACTGGCAAATTGTTTTTATTCTCTAGCTATTTAAATTGGAAACGTTTACTTTTTATTGCCAGTACAGACATTTGGAAGAAGTCAAACAGACACAATAGCCATCACCTAAAGACTTACCACACTGTTTAGGCCCAATTCCAACTGCTTTTGGCAGCTAAACAGTGTTGAGCCTCTTTAGTAGTTTAATTTAAGACCCCCTGCTAATATCATGTCCTGTAGGTCTTTTTACATTACCAACACATGATTTTTTTCAGTAAGCCAATATAGTTAGGAAACTTTTTTATTAGCTTACCTGGTGATAGAAGTAGAAGAGGGCAAAAAAGTGCCTGTATCTCACCTACAGCCATACCACATTGGATAGTCCCAATCTCATCTGATCTTGGAAGCTAAGCAGTGTTGGGCCTGGTTAGTACTTGGGTGGGAGACCACATGGGAACACCAGGTGCTGTAGGTTTTTTCACATTACTGGCAAATTATTTTTATTCTCTAGCTATTTAAATTGGAAACTTTTTCTTTTTATTGCCAGTACAGACATTTGGAAGAGGTCAAACAGACACAATAGCCATCACCTAATGACTTACCACACTGTTTAGGCCCAATTCCAACTGCTTTTGGCAGCTAAACAATCTTGAGCCTCTTTAGTAGTTTAATTTAAGACCCCCTGCTAATATCATGTCCTGTAGGTCTTTTTACATTACCAACACATGATTTTTTTCAGTAAGCCAATATAGTTAGGAAACTTTTTTATTAGCTTACCTGGTGATAGAAGTAGAAGAGGGCAAAAAAGTGCCTGTATCTTACTACAGCCATACCACATTGGATAGTCCCAATCTCGTCTGATCTTGGAAGCTAAGCAGTGTTGGGCCTGGTTAGTACTTGGGTGGGAGACCACATGGGAACACCAGGTGCTGTAGGTTTTTTCACATTACTGGCAAATTGTTTTTATTCTCTAGCTATTTAAATTGGAAACGTTTACTTTTTATTGCCAGTACAGACATTTGGAAGAAGTCAAACAGACACAATAGCCATCACCTAAAGACTTACCACACTGTTTAGGCCCAATTCCAACTGCTTTTGGCAGCTAAACAGTGTTGAGCCTCTTTAGTAGTTTAATTTAAGACCCCCTGCTAATATCATGTCCTGTAGGTCTTTTTACATTACCAACACATAATTTTTTTCAGTAAGCCAATACAGTTAGGAAACTTTTTTATTAGCTTACCTGGTGATAGAAGTAGAAGAGGGCAAAAAAGTGCCTGTATCTCACTTACAGCCATACCACATTGGATAGGCCCAATCTCGTCTGATCTTGGAAGCTAAGCAGTGTTGGGCCTGTTTAGTACTTGGGTGGGAGACCACATGGGAACACCAGGTGCTGTAGGTTTTTTCACATTACTGGCAAATTGTTTTTAATCTCTAGCTATTTAAATTGGAAACTTTTTCTTTTTATTGCCAGTACAGACATTTGGAAGAGGTCAAACAGACACAATAGCCATCACCTAAAGACTTACCACACTGTTTAGGCCCAATTCCAACTGCTTTTGGCAGCTAAACAGTGTTGAGCCTCTTTAGTAGTTTAATTTAAGACCCCCTGCTAATATCATGTCCTGTAGGTCTTTTTACATTACCAACACATGATTTTTTTCAGTAAGCCAATACAGTTAGGAAACTTTTGTATTAGCTTACCTGGTGATAGAAGTAGAAGAGGGCAAAAAAGTGCCTGTATCTCACCTACAGCCATACCACATTGGATAGGCCCAATCTTGTCTGATCTTGGAAGCTAAGCAGTGTTGGGCCTGGTTAGTACTTGAATGGGAGACCACATGGGAACACCAGGTGCTGTAGGTTTTTTCACATTACTGGCAAATTGTTTTTATTCTCTAGCTATTTAAATTGGAAAAAAAAATTATTTTTATTGCCAGCACTGACATTTGGAAGAGGTCAAACAGACACAATAGCCATCACCTAAAGACTTACCATACTGTTTAGGCCCAATTCCAACTGCATTTGGCAGCTAAACAGTGTTGAGCCTCTTTAGTAGTTTAATTTAAGACCCCCTGCTAATAACATGTCCTGTAGGTCTTTTTACATTACCAACACATGATTTTTTTCAGTAAGCCAATACAGTTAGGAAACTTTTTTATTAGCTTACCTGGTGATAGAAGTAGAAGAGGGCAAAAAAGTGCCTGTATCTCACCTACAGCCATACCACATTGGATAGGCTCAATCTCGTCTGATCTTGGAAGCTAAGCAGTGTTGGGCCTGGTTAGTACTTGGGTGGGAGACCACATGGGAACACCAGGTGCTGTAGGTTTTTTCACATTACTGGCAAATTGTTTTTATTCTCTAGCTATTTAAATTGGAAACGTTTACTTTTTATTGCCAGTACAGACATTTGGAAGAAGTCAAACAGACACAATAGCCATCACCTAAAGACTTACCACACTGTTTAGGCCCAATTCCAACTGCTTTTGGCAGCTAAACAGTGTTGAGCCTCTTTAGTAGTTTAATTTAAGACCCCCTGCTAATATCATGTCCTGTAGGTCTTTTTACATTACCAACACATGATTTTTTTCAGTAAGCCAATACAGTTAGGAAACTTTTGTATTAGCTTACCTGGTGATAGAAGTAGAAGAGGGCAAAAAAGTGTGTGTGTCTCACCTACAGCCATACCACATTGGATAGGCCCAATCTTGTCTGATCTTGGGAGCTAAGCAGTGTTGGGCCTGGTTAGTACTTGGGTGGGAGACCACATGGGAACACCAGGTGCTGTAGGTTTTTTCACATTACTGGCAAAATGTTTTTATTTTCTAGCTATTTAAATTGGAAACGTTTACTTTTTATTGCCAGTACAGACATTTGGAAGAAGTCAAACAGACACAATAGCCATCACCTAAAGACGTACCACACTGATTAGGCCCAATTCCAACTGCTTTTGGCAGCTAAACAGTGTTGAGCCTCTTTAGTAGTTTAATTTAAGACCCCCTGCTAATATAATGTCCTGTAGGTCTTTTTACATTACCAACACATGATTTTTTTCAGTAAGCCAATACAGTTAGGAAACTTTTTAATTAGCTTACCTGGTGATAGAAGTAGAAGAGGGCAAAAAAGTGCCTGCATCTCACCTACAGCCATACCACATTGGATAGGCCCAATCTCGTCTGATCTTGGAAGCTTAGCAGTGTTGGGCCTGGTTAGTACTTGGGTGGGAGACCACATGGGAACACCAGGTGCTGTAAGTTTTTTCACATTAATGGCAAATTGTTTTTATTCTCTAGCTATTTAAATTGGAAACTTTTTCTTTTTATTGCCAGTACAGACATTTGGAAGAGGTCAAACAGACACAATAGCCATCACCTAAAGACATACCACACTGTTTAGGCCCAATTCCAACTGCTTTTGGCAGCTAAACAATCTTGAGCCTCTTTAGTAGTTTAATTTAAGACCCCCTGCTAATATCATGTCCTGTAGGTCTTTTTACATTACCAACACATGATTTTTTTCAGTAAGCCAATACAGTTAGGAAACTTTTTTATTAGCTTACCTGGTGATAGAAGTAGAAGAGGGCAAAAAAGTGCCTGTATCTTACTACAGCCATACCACATTGGATAGTCCCAATCTCGTTTGATCTTGGAAGCTAAGCAGTGTTGGACCTGGTTAGTACTTGGGTGGGAGACCACATGGGAACACCAGGTGCTGTAGGTTTTTTCACATTACTGGCAAATTGTTTTTATTCTCTAGCAATTTAAATTGGAAACGTTTACTTTTTATTGCCAGTACAGACATTTGGAAGAAGTCAAACAGACACAATAGCCATCACCTAAAGACTTACCACACTGTTTAGGCCCAATTCCAACTGCTTTTGGCAGCTAAACAGTGTTGAGCCTCTTTAGTAGTTTAATTTAAGACCCCCTGCTAATATCATGTCCTGTAGGTCTTTTTACATTACCAACACATGATTTTTTTCAGTAAGCCAATACAGTTAGGAAACTTTTGTATTAGCCTACCTGGTGATAGAAGTAGAAGAGGGCAAAAAAGTGCCTGTATCTCACCTACAGCCATACCACATTGGATAGGCCCAATCTCGTCTGATCTTGGAAGCTAAGCAGTGTTGGGCCTGGTTAGTACTTGGGTGGGAGACCACATGGGAACACCAGGTGCTTTAGGTTTTTTCACATTACTGGCAAATTGTTTTTATTCTCTAGCTATTTAAATTGGAAACGTTTACTTTTTATTGCCAGTACAGACATTTGGAAGAAGTCAAACAGACACAATATCCATCACCTAAAGACTTACCACACTGTTTAGGCCCAATTCCAACTGCTTTTGGCAGCTAAACAGTGTTGAGCCTCTTTAGTAGTTTAATTTAAGACCCCCTGCTAATATCATGTCCTGTAGGTCTTTTTACATTACCAACACATAATTTTTTTCAGTAAGCAAATACAGTTAGGAAACTTTTTTATTAGCTTACCTGGTGATAGAAGTAGAAGAGGGCAAAAAAGTGCCTGTATCTCACCTACAGCCATACCACATTGGATAGGCCCAATCTCGTCTGATCTTGGAAGCTAAGCAGTGTTGGGCCTGTTTAGTACTTGGGTGGGAGACCACATGGGAACACCAGGTGCTGTATGTTTTTTCACATTACTGGCAAATTGTTTTTATTCTCTAGCTATTTAAATTGGAAACTTTTTCTTTTTATTGCCAGTACAGACATTTGGAAGAGGTCAAACAGACACAATAGCCATCACCTAAAGACTTACCACACTGTTTAGGCCCAATTCCAACTGCTTTTGGCAGCTAAACAGTGTTGAGCCTCTTTAGTAGTTTAATTTAAGACCCCCTGCTAATATCATGTCCTGTAGGTCTTTTTACATTACCAACACATGATTTTTTTCAGTAAGCCAATACAGTTAGGAAACTTTTGTTTTAGCTTACCTGGTGATAGAAGTAGAAGAGGGCAAAAAAGTGCCTGTATCTCACCTACAGCCATACCACTTTGGATAGGCCCAATCTCGTCTGATCTTGGAAGCTAAGCAGTGTTGGGCCTGGTTAGTACTTGGGTGGGAGACCACATGGGAACACCAGGTGCTGTAGGTTTTTTCACATTACTGGCAAATTGTTTTTATTCTCTAGCTATTTAAATTGGAAAAAAATTTTTTTTATTGCCAGCACTGACATTTGGAAGAGGTCAAACAGACACAATAGCCATCACCTAAAGACTTACCATACTGTTTAGGCCCAATTCCAACTGCATTTGGCAGCTAAAGAGTGTTGAGCCTCTTTAGTAGTTTAATTTAAGACCCCCTGCTAATAACATGTCCTGTAGGTCTTTTTACATTACCAACACATGATTTTTTTCAGTAAGCCAATACAGTTAGGAAACTTTTTTATTAGCTTACCTGGTGATAGAAGTAGAAGAGGGCAAAAAAGTGCCTGTATCTCACCTACAGCCATACCACATTGGATAGGCCCAATCTCGTCTGATCTTGGAAGCTAAGCAATGTTGGGCCTGGTTAGTACTTGGGTGGGAGACCACATGGGAACACCAGGTGCTGTAGGTTTTTTCACATTACTGGCAAATTGTTTTTATTCTCTAGCTATTTAAATTGGAAACGTTTACTTTTTATTGCCAGTACAGACATTTGGAAGAAGTCGAACAGACACAATAGCCATCACCTACAGACTTACTACACTGTTTAGGACCAATTCCAACTGCTTTTGGCAGCTAAACAGTGTTGAGCCTCTTTAGTAGTTTAATTTAAGACCCCCTGCTAATATCATGTCCTGTAGGTCTTTTTACATTAC
This sequence comes from Crinia signifera, assembly GCF_055691185.1. Taxonomy (NCBI): domain Eukaryota; kingdom Metazoa; phylum Chordata; class Amphibia; order Anura; family Myobatrachidae; genus Crinia; species Crinia signifera. Next base: position 73,536,564 of record NC_139226.1, read on the forward strand.
CAACACATAATTTTTTTCAGTAAGCCAATACAGTTAGGAAACTTTTTTATTAGCCTACCTGGTGATAGAAGTAGAAGAGGGCAAAAAAGTGCCTGTATCTCACCTACAGCCATACCACATTGGATAGGCCCAATCTCGTCTGATCTTGGAAGCTAAGCAGTGTTGGGCCTGGTTAGTACTTGGGTGGGAGACCACATGGGAACACCAGGTGCTGTAGGTTTTTTCACATTACTGGCAAATTGTTTTTATTCTCTAGCTATTTAAATTGGAAACGTTTACTTTTTATTGCCAGTACAGACATTTGGAAGAAGTCAAACAGACACAATATCCATCACCTAAAGACTTACCACACTGTTTAGGCCCAATTCCAACTGCTTTTGGCAGCTAAACAGTGTTGAGCCTCTTTAGTAGTTTAATTTAAGACCCCCTGCTAATATCATGTCCTGTAGGTCTTTTTACATTACCAACACATAATTTTTTTCAGTAAGCAAATACAGTTAGGAAACTTTTTTATTAGCTTACCTGGTGATAGAAGTAGAAGAGGGCAAAAAAGTGCCTGTATCTCACCTACAGCCATACCACATTGGATAGGCCCAATCTCGTCTGATCTTGGAAGCTAAGCAGTGTTGGGCCTGTTTAGTACTTGGGTGGGAGACCACATGGGAACACCAGGTGCTGTATGTTTTTTCACATTACTGGCAAATTGTTTTTATTCTCTAGCTATTTAAATTGGAAACTTTTTCTTTTTATTGCCAGTACAGACATTTGGAAGAGGTCAAACAGACACAATAGCCATCACCTAAAGACTTACCACACTGTTTAGGCCCAATTCCAACTGCTTTTGGCAGCTAAACAGTGTTGAGCCTCTTTAGTAGTTTAATTTAAGACCCCCTGCTAATATCATGTCCTGTAGGTCTTTTTACATTACCAACACATGATTTTTTTCAGTAAGCCAATACAGTTAGGAAACTTTTGTTTTAGCTTACCTGGTGATAGAAGTAGAAGAGGGCAAAAAAGTGCCTGTATCTCACCTACAGCCATACCACTTTGGATAGGCCCAATCTCGTCTGATCTTGGAAGCTAAGCAGTGTTGGGCCTGGTTAGTACTTGGGTGGGAGACCACATGGGAACACCAGGTGCTGTAGGTTTTTTCACATTACTGGCAAATTGTTTTTATTCTCTAGCTATTTAAATTGGAAACGTTTACTTTTTATTGCCAGTACAGACATTTGGAAGAAGTCAAACAGACACAATATCCATCACCTAAAGACTTACCACACTGTTTAGGCCCAATTCCAACTGCTTTTGGCAGCTAAACAGTGTTGAGCCTCTTTAGTAGTTTAATTTAAGACCCCCTGCTAATATCATGTCCTGTAGGTCTTTTTACATTACCAACACATAATTTTTTTCAGTAAGCAAATACAGTTAGGAAACTTTTTTATTAGCTTACCTGGTGATAGAAGTAGAAGAGGGCAAAAAAGTGCCTGTATCTCACCTACAGCCATACCACATTGGATAGGCCCAATCTCGTCTGATCTTGGAAGCTAAGCAGTGTTGGGCCTGTTTAGTACTTGGGTGGGAGACCACATGGGAACACCAGGTGCTGTATGTTTTTTCACATTACTGGCAAATTGTTTTTATTCTCTAGCTATTTAAATTGGAAACTTTTTCTTTTTATTGCCAGTACAGACATTTGGAAGAGGTCAAACAGACACAATAGCCATCACCTAAAGACTTACCACACTGTTTAGGCCCAATTCCAACTGCTTTTGGCAGCTAAACAGTGTTGAGCCTCTTTAGTAGTTTAATTTAAGACCCCCTGCTAATATCATGTCCTGTAGGTCTTTTTACATTACCAACACATGATTTTTTTCAGTAAGCCAATACAGTTAGGAAACTTTTGTTTTAGCTTACCTGGTGATAGAAGTAGAAGAGGGCAAAAAAGTGCCTGTATCTCACCTACAGCCATACCACTTTGGATAGGCCCAATCTCGTCTGATCTTGGAAGCTAAGCAGTGTTGGGCCTGGTTAGTACTTGGGTGGGAGACCACATGAGAACACCAGGTGCTGTAGGTTTTTTCACATTACTGGCAAATTGTTTTTATTCTCTAGCTATTTAAATTGGAAAAAAATTTTTTTTATTGCCAGCACTGACATTTGGAAGAGGTCAAACAGACACAATAGCCATCACCTAAAGACTTACCATACTGTTTAGGCCCAATTCCAACTGCATTTGGCAGCTAAAGAGTGTTGAGCCTCTTTAGTAGTTTAATTTAAGACCCCCTGCTAATAACATGTCCTGTAGGTCTTTTTACATTACCAACACATGATTTTTTTCAGTAAGCCAATACAGTTAGGAAACTTTTTTATTAGCTTACCTGGTGATAGAAGTAGAAGAGGGCAAAAAAGTGCCTGTATCTCACCTACAGCCATACCACATTGGATAGGCCCAATCTCGTCTGATCTTGGAAGCTAAGCAATGTTGGGCCTGGTTAGTACTTGGGTGGGAGACCACATGGGAACACCAGGTGCTGTAGGTTTTTTCACATTACTGGCAAATTGTTTTTATTCTCTAGCTATTTAAATTGGAAACGTTTACTTTTTATTGCCAGTACAGACATTTGGAAGAAGTCGAACAGACACAATAGCCATCACCTACAGACTTACTACACTGTTTAGGACCAATTCCAACTGCTTTTGGCAGCTAAACAGTGTTGAGCCTCTTTAGTAGTTTAATTTAAGACCCCCTGCTAATATCATGTCCTGTAGGTCTTTTTACATTACCAACACATAATTTTTTTCAGTAAGCCAATACAGTTAGGAAACTTTTTTATTAGCTTACCTGGTGATAGAAGTAGAAGAGGGCAAAAAAGTGCCTGTATCTCACCTACAGCCATACCACATTGGATAGGCCCAATCTTGTCTGATCTTGGAAGCTAAGCAGTGTTGGGCCTGTTTAGTACTTTGGTGGGAGACCACATGGGAACACCAGGTGCTGTAGGTTTTTTCACATTACTGGCAAATTGTTTTTATTCTCTAGTAGGTTAAATTGGAAACTTTTTCTTTTTATTGCCAGTACAGACATTTGGAAGAGGTCAAACAGACACAATAGCCATCACCTAAAGACTTACCACACTGTTTAGGCCCAATTCCAACTGCTTTTGGCAGCTAAACAGTGTTGAGCCTCTTTAGTAGTTTAATTTAAGACCCCCTGCTAATATCATGTCCTGTAGGTCTTTTTACATTACCAACACATGATTTTTTTCAGTAAGCCAATACAGTTAGGAAACTTTTGTATTAGCTTACCTGGTGATAGAAGTAGAAGAGGGCAAAAAAGTGCCTGTATCTGACCTACAGCCATAAAACATTGTATAGGCCCAATCTCGTCTGATCTTGGAAGCTAAGCAGTGTTGGGCCTGGTTAGTACTTGGGTGGGAGACCACATGGGAACACCAGGTGCTGTAGGTTTTTTCACATTACTGGCAAATTGTTTTTATTCTCTAGCTATTTAAATTGGAAACGTTTACTTTTTATTGCCAGTACAGACATTTGGAAGAAGTCAAACAGACACAATAGCACTCACCTAAAGTCGTACCACACTGATTAGGCCCAATTCCAACTGCTTTTGGCAGCTAAACAGTGTTGAGCCTCTTTAGTAGTTTAATTTAAGACCCCCTGCTAATATCATGTCCTGTAGGTCTTTTTACATTACCAACACATAATTTTTTTCAGTAAGCCAATACAGTTAGGAAACTTTTTTATTAGCTTACCTGGTGATAGAAGTAGAAGAGGGCAAAAAAGTGCCTGTATCTCACCTACAGCCATACCACATTGGATAGGCCCAATCTTGTCTGATCTTGGAAGCTAAGCAGTGTTGGGCCTGTTTAGTACTTTGGTGGGAGATCACATGGGAACACCAGGTGCTGTAGGTTTTTTCACATTACTGGCAAATTGTTTTTATTCTCTAGTAGGTTAAATTGGAAACTTTTTCTTTTTATTGCCAGTACAGACATTTGGAAGAGGTCAAACAGACACAATAGCCATCACCTAAAGACTTACCACACTGTTTAGGCCCAATTCTAACTGCTTTTGGCAGCTAAACAGTGTTGAGCCTCTTTAGTAGTTTAATTTAAGACCCCCTGCTAATATCATGTCCTGTAGGTCTTTTTACATTACCAACACATGATTTTTTTCAGTAAGCCAATACAGTTAGGAAACTTTTGTATTAGCTTACCTGGTGATAGAAGTAGAAGAGGGCAAAAAAGTGCCTGTATCTCACCTACAGCCATACCACATTGTATAGGCCTAATCTCGTCTGATCTTGGAAGCTAAGCAGTGTTGGGCCTGGTTAGTACTTGGGTGGGAGACCACATGGGAACACCAGGTGCTGTAGGTTTTTTCACATTACTGGCAAATTGTTTTTATTCTCTAGCTATTTAAATTGGAAACGTTTACTTTTTATTGCCAGTACAGACATTTGGAAGAAGTCAAACAGACACAATAGCCATCACCTAAAGTCGTACCACACTGATTAGGCCCAATTCCAACTGCTTTTGGCAGCTAAACAGTGTTGAGCCTCTTTAGTAGTTTAATTTAAGACCCCCTGCTAATATCATGTCCTGTAGGTCTTTTTACATTACCAACACATAATTTTTTTCAGTAAGCCAATACAGTTAGGAAACTTTTTTATTAGCTTACCTGGTGATAGAAGTAGAAGAGGGCAAAAAAGTGCCTGTATCTCACCTAAAGCCATACCACATTGGATAGACCCAATCTCGTCTGATCTTGGAAGCTAAGCAGTGTTGGGCTTGTTTAGTACTTGGGTGGGAGACCACATGGGAAAACCAGGTGCTGTAGGTTTTTTAACATTACTGGCAAATTGTTTTTATTCTCTAGCTATTTTAATTGGAAAAAAAAAATCTTTTTATTGCCAGCACTGACATTTGGAAGAGGTCTAACAAACACAATAGCCATCACCTAAAGACTTACCATACTGTTTAGGCCCAATTCCAACTGCATTTGGCAGCTAAACAGTGTTGAGCCTCTTTAGTAGTTTAATTTAAGACCCCCTGCTAATAACATGTCCTGTAGGTCTTTTTACATTACCAACACATGATTTTTTTCAGTAAGCCAATACAGTTAGGAAACTTTTTTATTAGCTTACCTGGTGATAGAAGTAGAAGAGGGCAAAAAAGTGCCTGTATTTCACCTACAGCCATACCACATTGGATAGGCCCAATCTCGTCTGATCTTGGAAGCTAAGCAGTGTTGGGCCTGGTTAGTACTTGGGTGGGAGACCACATGGGAACACCAGGTGCTGTAGGTTTTTTTCACATTACTGGCAAATTGTTTTTATTCTCTAGCTATTTAAATTGGAAACTTTTTCTTTTTATTGCCAGCACAGACATTTGGAAGAGGTCAAACAGACACAATAGCCATCACCTAAAGACTTACCAAACTGTTTAGGCTCAATTCCAACTGCTTTTGGCAGCTAAACAGTGTTGAGCCTCTTTAGTAGTTTAATTTAAGACCCCCTGCTAATATCATGTCCTGTAGGTCTTTTTACATTACCAACACATGATTTTTTTTCAGTAAGCCAATACAGTTAGGAAACTTTTTTATTAGCTTACCTGGTGATAGAAGTAGAAGAGGGCAACAAAGTGCTTGTATCTCACTTACAGCCATACCACATTGGATAGGCCCTGATCTTGGAAGCAGAGAAGTGTTGGGCCTGGTTAGTACTAGGATGGGAGGCCACATGGGAACACCAGGTGCTGTAGGTTTTTTCACATTACTAGCAAATTGTTTTTATTCTCTAGCTATTTAAATTGGAAACTTTTTATTTTTATTGCCAGCACAGACATTTGGAAGAGGTCAAAAAGACACAATAGCCATCACCTAAAGACTTACCACACTGTTTAGGCCCAATTCCAACTGCTTTTGGCAGCTAAACAGTGTTGAGCCTCTTTAGTAGTTTAATTTAAGACCCCCTGCAAATATCATGTCCTGTAGGTCTTTTTACATTACCAACACATGATTTTTTTTCAGGAAGCCAATACAGTTAGGAAACTTTTGTATTAGCTTACCTGGTGATAGAAGTAGAAAAGGGCAAAAAAGTGCCTGTTTCTCACCTACAGCCATACCACATTGGATAGGCCCAATCTCGTCTGATCTTGGAAGCTAAGCAGTGTTGGGGCTTTTTAGTACTTGGGTGGGAGACCACATGGGAACACCAGGTGCTGTAGGTTTTTTCATATTACTGGCAAATTGTTTTTATTCTCTAGCTATTTAAATTGGAAACTTTTTCTTTTTATTGCCAGCACAGACATTTGGAAGAGGTCAAACAGACACAATAGCCATCACCTAAAGACTTACCACACTGTTTAGGCCCAATTCCAACTGCTTTTGGCAGCTAAACAGTGTTGAGCCTCTTTAGTAGTTTAATTTAAGACCCCCTGCTAATATCATGTCCTGTACGTCTTTTTACATTACCAACACATGATTTTTTTCAGTAAGCCAATACAGTTAGGAAACTTTTGTATTAGCTTACCTGGTGATAGAAGTAGAAGAGGGCAAAAAAGTGCCTGTATCTCACCTACAGCCATACCATATTGGATAGGCCCAAACTTGTTTGATCTTGGGAGCTAAGCAGTGTTGGGCCTGGTTAGTACTTGGGTGGGAGACCAAATGGGAACACCAGGTGCTGTAGGTTTTTTCACATTACTGGCAAATTGTTTTTATTCTCTAGCTATTTAAATTGGAAACATTTTCTTTTTATTGCCAGCACTGACATTTGGAAGAGGTCAAACAGACACAATAGCCATCACCTAAAAACTTACCATACTGTTTAGGCCCAATTCCAACTGCATTTGGCAGCTAAACAGTGTTGAGCCTCTTTAGTAGTTTAATTTAAGACCCCCTGCTAATAACATGTCCTGTAGGTCTTTTTACATTACCAACACATGATTTTTTTCAGTAAGCCAATACAGTTAGGAAACTTTTTTATTAGCTTACCTGGTGATAGAAGTAGAAGAGGGCAAAAAAGTGCCTGTATCTCACCTACAGCCATACCACATTGGATAGGCCCAATCTCATCTGATCTTGGAAGCTAAGCAGTGTTGGGCCTGGATAGTACTTGGGTGGGAGACCACATGGGAACACCAGGTGCTGTAGGTTTTTTCGAATTACTGGCAAATTGTTTTTATTCTCTAGCTATTTAAATTGGAAACGTTTACTTTTTATTGCCAGTACAGACATTTGGAAGAAGTCAAACAGACACAATAGCCATCACCTAAAGACTTACCACACTGTTTAGGACCAATTTCAACTGCTTTTGGCAGCTAAACAGTTTTGATCCTCTTTAGTAGTTTAATTTAAGACCCCCTGCTAATATCATGTCCTGTAGGTCTTTTTACATTACCAACACATAATATTTTTCGGTACTTGTGAGTTATCTGGGCGCCCGATTTTTGGTCGTATACGCATCGCGTCGCATCGCATGGCATCGTATGTTAACCAAATGGCATGCGATGCGACGCGACGAGATGACCACCCGAACCCGATTTTACATCGGGTACTATGTAAAGTGATCACGTCGCATCGCATGTTAACCACATGGCATGCGATGCGATGCGATGCGATACCACCCGATTTTTGCAGTGTAAAACCCCCAAGAAAGTGTCCCAAAAAGTGACACAATGTCAGTCCCATCCCCATTGTTAACGCCACTCCACTATCAACGTGAACCCGAAGCGTGGCGAGCGCAGCGAGCCCGCGAGGGGCGTCGGTACGCGTCCTACGACCTTTTCATGCCCTACTATCCACTAGGGCGTGGAGTGAGAATATAATAGTGTGGCGAGCGCAGCGAGCCACCGAGCCCGAAGCGTGGCGAGCGCAGCGAGCCCCGCGAGGGGACACAGATACCTTCACAGGTAAGCGCGTCCCTTCGCGGGCTTCACAGGTGTCCATGGCGACATGGACACCTGTGAAGCCCGCGAAGGGACGCGCTTACCTGTGAAGGTATCCGTGTCCCCTCGCGGGGCTCGCTGCGCTCGCCACGCTTCGGGCTCGGTGGCTCGCTGCGCTCGCCACACTATTATATTCTCACTCCACGCCCTAGTGGATAGTAGGGCATTAAAAGGTCGTAGGACGCGTACCGCCGCCCCTCGCGGGCTCGCTGCGCTCGCCACGCTTCGGGTTCACGTTGATAGTGGAGTGGCTGTGAGCATCCAATATCATTCATCCATATCATGCATATCTGACACATTAAGGACAACTGAATTAAAAGTAATAACTGTGTAATTAACATAAGAATGAAATAAATTAGAATAACAAATAATCATAAAGCACACAATAATCAATCAACATCATGATTTATCAACTAACGTGAGCGCATGCAGAATACGCTCAAATGTGTTGTCTCTCGCCAGGCATTTTCGCCACACGAACTCCTGCATGTAGGAATCTAGATGATGGCGGGCTGTGCCCCGCTGGCGTTTGTTGCGCCATTTTGCACACCCCCATAGTCGCTCAATGTTCTGTGTGTGTGCACCAGTCTCTGGGTCGACGAAGTTGAAGCGGTGATTTACCCGCAAGTGGCTGTAACCAGCCCGCTCCAGTTCACTGGTTTGGTAGGCGCGCCAGCAATCACTTACGATGGTGCTGCCAGGTGCCACGTGCTGCACAATTGCACCAATGAGAGTGGGTGCATCTCGTTTGGGAACTGCAACCATAAAACAGTCCCCTGTCTCCCGGCACACTCCTCCGAACACCCACTGCTGTGGGAGTACACTGCCAACATTGGCCTTGCGTTTTACAAACAGGGTTTCATCAACCTCCACCATTTTCCCTGGGCCTCCAATCTGCTGCTGTGGCTGTGCCATTAAATCACATTGGCATGCCTCCCGCATCAAGGCGTTGTAAAAAATGGTGCTTTTATTGCAGAGTTTTAAATTCTTTGCACAGAATTCGATTGATGTCAGTTCATCACACCAGCACCAGATAAACCGCAGGATCGTCATGAATGGGAGCCTGCACCCAGGATAGAATAGGGAGGCCCGCAGACTCTGTTTTTTGCTGCAGCTTTTAATATAGCAGCGCCATTTGCGCTCTTTCAGGGACAGGCGCATAGGGTGGCCATTTGGGCATGTGGCAGTAAATGGGAGCAGCCCTTTCTCCTGCAGGAATGCGACTGTCTCTTCCTCTGTTTTTGGGAGGCTGAAGATGCCATCAACCACAGCCATTTTGGCAATAATAGTGTAAGGGGTGAAATGGGGCAGGTGTAAGGGGCCAAATGGGGCAATATTGGGGTAAATGTCCAATAATTCACCTCAGAAATATGCAACAACGCTGTAAATCAATATCTCTCTCACTCAAACACTTGCTCTCTCCTCTGGAAACTACCTCACACTGATTTTCTGCCAGATGTGCCAGAGGGCGGGTTTAAAAATGGGCGGGAAGTGTAAACATCGCGTCGCGTCGCATCGCATCCCATTGTATACCATACAATAAGCATACGATGCGACGAGATACGATGCGATGGAAAATCGCGTCGCATCGCGTCGTATCGTATGCTTATTATAATGGCATGCGATGACCACATCGGGCGCCCGGATAACTCACAAGTACCTATTTTTCAGTAAGCCAATACAGTTAGGAAACTTTTTTATTAGCTTACCTGGTGATAGAAGTAGAAGAGGGCAAAAAAGTGCCTGTATCTCACCTACAGCCATACCACATTGGATAGGCCCAATCTCATCTGATCTTGGAAACTAAGCAGTGTTGGGCATGTTTAGTACTTGGGTGGGAGATCACATGGGAACACCAGGTGCTGTAGGTTTTTTCACATTACTGGCAAATTGTTTTTATTCTCTAGCTATTTAAATTGGAAACTTTTTCTTTTTATTTCAGCACTGACATTTGGAAGAGGTCAAACAGACACAATAGCCATCACCTAAAGACTTACCACACTGTTTAGGCCCAATTCCAACTGCTTTTGGCAGCTAAACAGTGTTGAGCCTCTTTAGTAGTTTAATTTAAGACCCCCTGCTAATATCATGTCCTGTAGGTCTTTTTACATTACCAACACATGATTTTTTTCAGTAAGCCAATACAGTTAGGAAACTTTTGTATTAGCTTACCTGGTGATAGAAGTAGAAGAGGGCAAAAAAGTGCTTGCATCTCACCTGCAGCCATACCACATTGGATAGGCCCAATCTTGTCTGATCTTGGTAGCTATGCAGTGTTGGGCCTGGTTAGTATTTGGGTGGGAGACCACATGGGAACACCAGGTGCTGTAGGTTTTTTCACATTACTGGCAAATTATTTTTATTCTCTAGCTATTTAAATTGGAAACTTTTTCTTTTTATTGCCAGTACAGACATTTGGAAGAGGTCAAACAGACACAATATCCATCACCTAATGACATACCACACTGTTTAGGCCCAATTACAACTGCTTTTGGCAGCTAAACAGTGTTGAGCCTCTTTAGTAGTTTAATTTAAGACCCCCTGCTAATAACATGTCCGGTAGGTCTTTTTACATTACCAACACATGATTTTTTTCAGTAAGCCAATACAGTTAGGAAACTTTTTTTATTAGCTTACCTGGTGATAGAAGTAGAAGAGGGCAAAAAAGTGCCTGTATCTCACCTACAGCCATACCACATTGGATAGGCCCAATCTCTTCTGATCTTGGAAGCTAAGCAGTGTTGGGCCTGGTTAGTACTTGGGTGGGAGACCACTTGGGAACACCAGGTGCTGTAGGTTTTTTCACATTACTGGCAAATTGTTTTTATTCTCTAGCTATTTAAATTGGAAACTTTTTCTTTTTATTTCCAGCACAGACATTTGGAAGAGGTCAAACAGACACAATAGCCATCACCTAAAGACTTACCACACTGTTTAGGCTCAATTCCAACTGCTTTTGGCAGCTAAACAGTGTTGAGCCTCTTTAGTAGTTTAATTTAAGACCCCTGCTAATATCATGTCCTGTAGGTCTTTTTACATTACCAACACATGATTTTTTTTCAGTAAGCCAATACAGTTAGGAAACTTTTTTATTAGCTTATCTGGTGATAGAAGTAGAAGAGGGCAGCAAAGTGCTTGTATCTCACTTACAGCCATACCACATTGGATAGGCCCTGATCTTGGAAGCAGAGAAGTGTTGGGCCTGGTTAGTACTAGGATGGGAGACCACATGGGAACACCAGGTGCTGTAGGTTTTTTCACATTACTGGCAAATTGTTTTTATTCTCTAGCTATTTAAATTGGAAACTTTTTCTTTTTATTGCCAGCACAGACATTTGGAAGAGGTCAAACAGACACAATAGCCATCACCTAAAGACTTACCACACTGTTTAGGCTCAATTCCAACTGCTTTTGGCAGCTAAACAGTGTTAAGCCTCTTTAGTAGTTTAATTTAAGACCCCCTGCTAATATAATGTCCTGTAGGTCTTTTTACATTACCAATACATTATTTTTTTCAGTAAGCCAATACAGTTAGGAAACTTTTGTATTAGCTTACCTGGTGATAGAAGTAGAAGAGGGCAAAAAAGTGTGTGTATCTCACCTACAGCCATACCAGATTGGATAGGCTGAATCTGGTCTGATCTTGGAAGCTAAGCAGTGTTGGGCCTGGATAGTACTTTGGTGGGAGACCACATGGGAACACCAGGTGCTGTAGGTTTTTTCACATTACTGGCAAATTGTTTTTATTCTCTAGCTATTTAAATTGGAAACGTTTACTTTTTATTGCCAGTACAGACATTTGGAAGAAGTCAAACAGACACAATAGCCATCACCTAAAGTCTTACCACACTGTTTAGGACCAATTCCAACTGCTTTTGGCAGCTAAACAGTTTTGATCCTCTTTAGTAGTTTAATTTAAGACCCCCTGCTAATATCATGTCCTGTAGGTCTTTTTACATTACCAACACATAATTTTTTTCAGTAAGCCAATACAGTTAGAAAACTTTTTTATTAGCTTACCTGGTGATAGAAGTAGAAGAGGGCAAAAAAGTGCCTGTATCTCACCTACAGCCATACCACATTGGATAGGCCCAATCTCATCTGATCTTGGAAGCTAAGCAGTGTTGGGCATGTTTAGTACTTGGGTGGGAGATCACATGGGAACACCAGGTGCTGTAGGTTTTTTCACATTATTGGCAAATTGTTTTTATTCTCTAGCTATTTAAATTGGAAACTTTTTCTTTTTATTGCCAGCACTGACATTTGGAAGAGGTCAAACAGACACAATAGCCATCACCTAAAGACTTACCACACTGTTTAGGCCCAATTCCAACTGCTTTTGGCAGCTAAACAGTGTTGAGCCTCTTTAGTAGTTTAATTTAAGACCCCCTGCTAATATCATGTCCTGTAGGTCTTTTTACATTACCAACACATGATTTTTTTCAGTAAGCCAATACAGTTAGGAAACTTTTGTATTAGCTTACCTGGTGATAGAAGTAGAAGAGGGCAAAAAAGTGCCTGCATCTCACCTACAGCCATACCACATTGGATAGGCATGATCTTGGAAGCAGAGAAGTGTTGGGACTGGTTAGTACTTGGGTGGGAGACCACATGGGAACACCAGGTGCTGTAGGTTTTTTCACATTACTGGCAAATTGTTTTTATTCTCTAGCTATTTAAATTGGAAACTTTTTCTTTTTATTGCCAGCACTGACATTTGGAAGAGGTCAAACAGACACAATAGCCATCACCTAAAGACTTACCACACTGTTTAGGCCCAATTCCAACTGCTTTTGGCAGCTAAACAGTGTTGAGCCTCTTTAGTAGTTTAATTTAAGACCCCCTGCTAATATCATGTCCTGTAGGTCTTTTTACATTACCAACACATGATTTTTTTCAGTAAGCCAATACAGTTAGGAAACTTTTGTATTAGCTTACCTGGTGATAGAAGTAGAAGAGGGCAAAAAAGTGCCTGCATCTCACCTCCAGCCATACCACATTGGATAGGCCCAATCTTGTCTGATCTTGGTAGCTATGCAGTGTTGGGCCTGGTTAGTACTTGGGTGGGAGATCACATGGGAACACCAGGTGCTGTAGGTTTTTTCACATTACTGGCAAATTGTTTTTATTCTCTAGCTATTTAAATTGGAAACTTTTTCTTTTTATTGCCAGTACAGACATTTGGAAGAGGTCAAACAGACACAATTGCCATCACCTAAAGACTTACCACACTGTTTAGGCCCAATTCCAACTGCTTTTGGCAGCTAAACAGTGTTGAGCCTCTTTAGTAGTTTAATTTAAGACCCCCTGCTAATATCATGTCCTTTAGGTCTTTTTACATTACCAACACATGATTTTTTACAGTAAGCCAATACAGTTAGGAAACTTTTTTATTAGCTTACATGGTGATAGAAGTAGAAGAGAACAAAAAAGTGCCTGTATCTAACCTACAGCCATACCACATTGGATAGGCCCAATCTCGTCTGATCTTGGAAGCTAAGCAGTGTTGGGCCTGGTTAGTACTTGGGTGGGAGACCACATGGGAACACCAGGGGCTGTAGGTTTTTTCACATTACTGGCAAATTGTTTTTATTCTCTAGCTATTTAAATTGGAAACTTTTTCTTTTTATTGCCAGTACAGACATTTGGAAGAGGTCAAACAGACACAATATCCATCACCTAATGACTTACCACACTGTTTAGGCCCAATTCCAACTGCTTTTGGCAGCTAAACAGTGTTGAGCCTCCTTAGTAGTTTAATTTAAGACCCCCTGCTAATAACATGTCCGGTAGGTCTTTTTACATTACCAACACATGATTTTTTTCAGTAAGCCAATACAGTTAGGAAACTTTTTTTATTAGCTTACCTGGTGATAGAAGTAGAAGAGGGCAAAAAAGTGCCTGTATCTCACCTACAGCCATACCACATTGGATAGGCCCAATCTCGTCTGATCTTGGAAGCTAAGCAGTGTTGGGCCTGGTTAGTACTTGGGTGGGAGACCACATGGGAACACCAAGTGCTGTAGGTTTTTTCACATTACTGGCAAATTGTTTTTATTCTCTAGCTATTTAAATTGGAAACTTTTTCTTTTTATTGCCAGCACAGACATTTGGAAGAGGTCAAACAGACACAATAGCCATCACCTAAAGACTTACCACACTGTTTAGGCTCAATTCCAACTGCTTTTGGCAGCTAAACAGTGTTGAGCCTCTTTAGTAGTTTAATTTAAGACCCCCTGCTAATATAATGTCCTGTAGGTCTTTTTACATTACCAATACATGATTTTTTTCAGTAAGCCAATACAGTTAGGAAACTTTTGTATTAGCTTACCTGGTGATAGAAGTAGAAGAGGGCAAAAAAGTGTGTGTATCTCACCTACAGCCATACCAGATTGGATAGGCTGAATCTGGTCTGATTTTGGGAGCTAAGCAGTGTTGGGGCTGGTTAGTACTTGGGTGGGAGACCACATGGGAACACCAGGTGCTGTAGGTTTTTTTCACATTACTGGCAAATTGTTTTTATTCTCTAGCTATTTAAATTGGAAACTTTTTCTTTTTATTGCCAGCACTGACATTTGGAAGAGGTCAAACAGACACAATAGCCATCACCTAAAGACTTACCACACTGTTTAGGCCCAATTCCAACTGCTTTTGTCAGCTAAACAGTGTTGAGCCTCTTTAGTAGTTTAATTTAAGACCCCCTGCTAATATAATGTCCTGTAGGTCTTTTTACATTACCAACACATGATTTTTTTCAGTAAGCCAATACAGTTAGGAAACTTTTTTATTAGCTTACCTGGTGATAGAAGTAGAAGAGGGCAAAAAAAGGCCTGCATCTCAACTACAGCCATACCACATTGGATAGGCCCAATCTCGTCTGATCTTGTAAGCTAAGCAGTGTTGGGCCTGGTTAGTACTTGGGTGGGAGACCACATGGGAACACCAGGTGCTGTAGGTTTTTTCACATTACTGGCAAATTGCTTTTATTCTCTAGCTATTTAAATTGGAAACTTTTTCTTTTTATTGCCAGTACAGACATTTGGAAGAGGTCAAACAGACACAATAGCCATCACCTAATGACTTACCACACTGTTTAGGCCCAATTCCAACTGCTTTTGGCAGCTAAACAGTGTTGAGCCTCTTTAGTAGTTTAATTTAAGACCCCCTGCTAATATCATGTCCTGTAGGTCTTTTTACATTACCAACACATGATTTTTTTCAGTAAGCCAATACAGTTAGGAAACTTTTTTATTAGCTTACCTGGTGACAGAAGTAGAAGAGGGCAAAAAAGTGCCTGTATCTCACCTACAGCCATACCACATTGGATAGGCCCAATCTCGTCTAATCTTGGAAGCTAAGCAGTGTTGGGGCTGGTTAGTACTTGGGTGGGAGACCACATGGGAACTCCAGGTGCTGTAGGTTTTTTCATATTACTGGCAAATTGTTTTTATTCTCTAGCTATTTAAATTGGAAACTTTTTCTTTTTATTGCCAGCACAGACATTTGGAAGAGGTCAAACAGACACAATAGCCATCACCTAAAGACTTACCACACTGTTTAGGCCCAATTCCAACTGCTTTTGGCAGCTAAACAGTGTTGAGCCTCTTTAGTAGTTTAATTTAAGACCCCCTGCTAATATCATGTCCTGTAGGTCTTTTTACATTACCAACACATGATTTTTTTCAGTAAGCCAATACAGTTAGGAAACTTTTGTATTAGCTTACCTGGTGATAGAAGTAGAAGAGGGCAAAAAAGTGTGTGTATCTCACCTACAGCCATACCACATTGGAAAGGCCCAATCTCGTCTAATCTTGGAAGCTAAGCAGTGTTGGGGCTGGTTAGTACTTGGGTGGGAGACCACATGGGAACACCAGGTGCTGTAGGTTTTTTCATATTACTGGCAAATTGTTTTTATTCTCTAGCTATTTAAATTGGAAACTTTTTCTTTTTATTGCCAGCACAGACATTTGGAAGAGGTCAAACAGACACAATAGCCATCACCTAAAGACTTACCACACTGTTTAGGCCCAATTCCAACTGCTTTTGGCAGCTAAACAGTGTTGAGCCTCTTTAGTAGTTTAATTTAAGACCCCCTGCTAATAGCATGTCCTGTAGGTCTTTTTACATTACCAACACATGATTTTTTTCAGTAAGCCAATACAGTTAGGATACTTTTGTATTAGCTTACCTGGTGATAGAAGTAGAAGAGGGCAAAAAAGTGCGTGTATCTCACCTACAGCCATACCACATTGGATAGACCCAATCTCGTCTGATCTTGGAAGCTAAGCAGTGTTGGGCCTGGTTAGTACTTGGGTGGGAGACCACATGGGAACACCAGGTGCTGTAGGTTTTTTCACATTACTGGCAAATTGTTTTTATTCTCTAGCTATTTAAATTGGAAACTTTTTCTTTTTATTGCCAGTACAGACATTTGGAAGAGGTCAAACAGACACAATAGCCATCACCTAATGACTTACCACACTGTTTAGGCCCAATTCCAACTGCTTTTGGCAGCTAAACAGTGTTGAGCCTCTTTAGTAGTTTAATTTAAGACCCCCTGCTAATATAATGTCCTGTAGGTCTTTTTACATTACCAACACATGATTTTTTTCAGTAAGCCAATACAGTTAGGAAACTTTTTTATTAGCTTACCTGGTGATAGAAGTAGAAGAGGGCAAAAAAGTGCCTGTATCTCACCTACAGCCATACCACATTGGGTAGGCCCAATCTCGTCTGATCTTGGAAGCTAAGCAGTGTTGGGGCTGGTTAGTACTTGGGTGGGAGACCACATGGGAACACCAGGTGCTGTAGGTTTTTTTCATATTACTGGCAAATTGTTTTTATTCTCTAGCTATTTAAATTGGAAACTTTTTCTTTTTATTGCCAGCACAGACATTTGGAAGAGGTCAAACAGACACAAAAGCCATCACCTAAAGACTTACCACACTGTTTAGGCCCAATTCCAACTGCATTTGGCAGCTAAACAGTGTTGAGCCTCTTTAGTAGTTTAATTTAAGACCCCCTGCTAATAACATGTCCTGTAGGTCTTTTTACATTACCAACACATGATTTTTTTCAGTAAGCCAATACAGTTAGGAAACTTTTTTATTAGCTTACCTGGTGATAGAAGTAGAAGAGGGCAAAAAAGTGCCTGTATCTCACCTACAGCCATACCACATTGGATAGGCCCAATCTCATCTGATCTTGGAAGCTAAGCAGTGTTGGGCCTGGTTAGTACTTGGGTGGGAGACCACATGGGAACACCAGGTGCTGTAGGTTTTTTCACATTACTGGCAAATTGTTTTTATTCTCTAGCTATTTAAATTGGAAACGTTTACTTTTTATTGCCAGTACAGACATTTGGAAGAAGTCAAACAGACACAATAGCCATCACCTAAAGACTTACCACACTGTTTAGGACCAATTCCAACTGCTTTTGGCAGCTAAACAGTGTTGAGCCTCTTTAGTAGTTTAATTTAAGACCCCCCTGCTAATATCATGTCCTGTAGGTCTTTTTACATTACCAACACATATTTTTTTTCAGTAAGCCAATACAGTTAGGAAACTTTTTTATTAGCTTACCTGGTGATAGAATTAGAAGAGGTCAAAAAAGTGCCTGTATCTCACCTACAGCCATACCACATTGGATAGGCCCAATCTCATCTGATCTTGGAAGCTAAGCAGTGTTGGGCCTGGTTAGTACTTGGGTGGGAGACCACATGGGAACACCAGGTGCTGTAGGTTTTTTCACATTACTGGCAAATTGTTTTTATTCTCTAGCTATTTAAATTGGAAACGTTTACTTTTTATTGCCAGTACAGACATTTGGAAGAAGTCAAACAGACACAATAGCCATCACCTAAAGACTTACCACACTGTTTAGGACCAATTCCAACTGCTTTTGGCAGCTAAACAGTGTTGAGCCTCTTTAGTAGTTTAATTTAAGACCCCCCTGCTAATATCATGTCCTGTAGGTCTTTTTACATTACCAACACATATTTTTTTTCAGTAAGCCAATACAGTTAGGAAACTTTTTTATTAGCTTACCTGGTGATAGAATTAGAAGAGGTCAAAAAAGTGCCTGTATCTCACCTACAGCCATACCACATTGGATAGGCACAATCTCGTCTGATCTTGGAAGCTAAGCAGTGTTGGGCCTGTTTAGTACTTGGGTGGGAGACCACATGGGAACACCAGGTGCTGTAGGTTGTTTCACATTACTGGCAAATTGTTTTTATTCTCTAGCTATTTAAATTGGAAACTTTTTTCTATTTATTGCCAGTACAGACATTTGGAAGAGGTCAAAAAGACACAATAGCCATCACCTAAAGACTTACCACACTGTTTAGGCCCAATTCCAACTGCTTTTGGCAGCTAAACAGTGTTGAGCCTCTTTAGTAGTTTAATTTAAGACCCCCTGCTAATATCATGTCCTGTAGGTCTTTTTACATTACCAACACATGATTTTTTTCAGTAAGCCAATACAGTTAGGAAACTTTTTTATTAGCTTACCTGGTGATAGAAGTAGAAGAGGGCAAAAAAGTGCCTGCATCTCACCTACAGCCATACCACATTGGATAGGCCCAATCTCGTCTGATCTTGGAAGCTAAGCAGTGTTGGGCCTGGTTAGTACTTGGGTGGGAGACCACATGGGAACACCAGGTGCTGTAGGTTTTTTCACATTACTGGCAAATTGTTTTTATTCTCTAGCTATTTAAATTGGAAACTTTTTCTTTTTATTGCCAGCACAGACATTTGGAAGAGGTCAAACAGACACAATAGCCATCACCTAAAGACTTACCACACTGTTTAGGCTCAATTCCAACTGCTTTTGGCAGCTAAACAGTGTTGAGCCTCTTTAGTAGTTTAATTTAAGACCCCCTGCTAATATAATGTCCTGTAGGTCTTTTTACATTACCAATACATGATTTTTTTCAGTAAGCCAATACAGTTAGGAAACTTTTGTATTAGCTTACCTGGTGATAGAAGTATAAGAGGGCAAAAAAGTGTGTGTATCTCACCTACAGCAATACCAGATTGGATAGGCTGAATCTGGTCTGATTTTGGGAGCTAAGCAGTGTTGGGCCTGGTTAGTACTTGGGTGGGAGACCACATGGGAACACCAGGTGCTGTAGGTTTTTTTCACATTACTGGCAAATTGTTTTTATTCTCTAGCTATTTAAATTGGAAACTTTTTCTTTTTATTGCCAGCACTGACATTTGGAAGAGGTCAAACAGACACAATAGCCATCACCTAAAGACTTACCACACTGTTTAGGCCCAATTCCAACTGCTTTTGGCAGCTAAACAGTGTTGAGCCTCTTTAGTAGTTTAATTTAAGACCCCCTGCTAATATCATGTCCTGTAGGTCTTTTTACATTACCAACACATGATTTTTTTTCAGTAAGCCGATACAGTTAGGAAACTTTTTTATTAGCTTATCTGGTGATAGAAGTAGAAGAGGGCAACAAAGTGCTTGTATCTCACTTACAGCCATACCACATTGGATAGGCCCTGATCTTGGAAGCAGAGAAGTGTTGGGCCTGGTTAGTACTAGGATGGGAGACCACATGGGAACACCAGGTGCTGTAGGTTTTTTCACATTACTGGCAAATTGTTTTTATTCTCTAGCTATTTAAATTGGAAACTTTTTCTTTTTATTGCCAGCACAGACATTTGGAAGAGGTCAAACAGACACAATAGCCATCACCTAAAGACTTACCACACTGTTTAGGCTCAATTCCAACTGCTTTTGGCAGCTAAACAGTGTTGAGCCTCTTTAGTAGTTTAATTTAAGACCCCCTGCTAATATAATGTCCTGTAGGTCTTTTTACATTACCAATACATGATTTTTTTCAGTAAGCCAATACAGTTAGGAAACTTTTGTATTAGCTTACCTGGTGATAGAAGTAGAAGAGGGCAAAAAAGTGTGTGTATCTCACCTACAGCCATACCAGATTGGATAGGCTGAATCTGGTCTGATCTTGGAAGCTAAGCAGTGTTGGGCCTGGATAGTACTTGGGTGGGAGACCACATGGGAACACCAGGTGCTGTAGGTTTTTTCACATTACTGGCAAATTGTTTTTATTCTCTAGCTATTTAAATTGGAAACGTTTACTTTTTATTGCCAGTACAGACATTTGGAAGAAGTCAAACAGACACAATAGCCATCACCTAAAGTCTTACCACACTGTTTAGGACCAATTCCAACTGCTTTTGGCAGCTAAACAGTTTTGATCCTCTTTAGTAGTTTAATTTAAGACCCCCTGCTAATATCATGTCCTGTAGGTCTTTTTACATTACCAACACATAATTTTTTTCAGTAAGCCAATACAGTTAGGAAACTTTTTTATTAGCTTACCTGGTGATAGAAGTAGAAGAGGGCAAAAAAGTGCCTGTATCTCACCTACAGCCATACCACATTGGATAGGCCCAATCTCATCTGATCTTGGAAGCTAAGCAGTGTTGGGCATGTTTAGTACTTGGGTTGGAGATCACATGGGAACACCAGGTGCTGTAGGTTTTTTCACATTACTGGCAAATTGTTTTTATTCTCTAGCTATTTAAATTGGAAACTTTTTCTTTTTATTGCCAGCACTGACATTTGGAAGAGGTCAAACAGACACAATAGCCATCACCTAAAGACTTACCACACTGTTCAGGCCCAATTCCAACTGCTTTTGGCAGCTAAACAGTGTTGAGCCTCTTTAGTAGTTTAATTTAAGACCCCCTGCTAATATCATGTCCTGTAGGTCTTTTTACATTACCAACACATGATTTTTTTCAGTAAGCCAATACAGTTAGGAAACTTTTGTATTAGCTTACCTGGTGATAGAAGTAGAAGAGGGCAAAAAAGTGCCTGCATCTCACCTACAGCCATACCACATTGGATAGGCATAATCTTGGAAGCAGAGAAGTGTTGGGACTGGTTAGTACTTGGGTGGGAGACCACATGGGAACACCAGGTGCTGTAGGTTTTTTCACATTACTGGCAAATTGTTTTTATTCTCTAGCTATTTAAATTGGAAACTTTTTCTTTTTATTGCCAGCACTGACATTTGGAAGAGGTCAAACAGACACAATAGCCATCACCTAAAGACTTACCACACTGTTTAGGCCCAATTCCAACTGCTTTTGGCAGCTAAACAGTGTTGAGCCTCTTTAGTAGTTTAATTTAAGACCCCCTGCTAATATCATGTCCTGTAGGTCTTTTTACATTACCAACACATGATTTTTTTCAGTAAGCCAATACAGTTAGGAAACTTTTGTATTAGCTTACCTGGTGATAGAAGTAGAAGAGGGCAAAAAAGTGCCTGTATCTCACCTACAGCCATACCACATTGGATAGGCCCAATCTCATCTGATCTTGGAAGCTAAGCAGTGTTGGGCATGTTTAGTACTTGGGTGGGAGATCACATGGGAACACCAGGTGCTGTAGGTTTTTTCACATTATTGGCAAATTGTTTTTATTCTCTAGCTATTTAAATTGGAAACTTTTTCTTTTTATTGCCAGCACTGACATTTGGAAGAGGTCAAACAGACACAATAGCCATCACCTAAAGACTTACCACACTGTTTAGGCCCAATTCCAACTGCTTTTGGCAGCTAAACAGTGTTGAGCCTCTTTAGTAGTTTAATTTAAGACCCCCTGCTAATATCATGTCCTGTAGGTCTTTTTACATTACCAACACATGATTTTTTTCAGTAAGCCAATACAGTTAGGAAACTTTTGTATTAGCTTACCTGGTGATAGAAGTAGAAGAGGGCAAAAAAGTGCCTGCATCTCACCTACAGCCATACCACATTGGATAGGCATGATCTTGGAAGCAGAGAAGTGTTGGGACTGGTTAGTACTTGGGTGGGAGACCACATGGGAACACCAGGTGCTGTAGGTTTTTTCACATTACTGGCAAATTGTTTTTATTCTCTAGCTATTTAAATTGGAAACTTTTTCTTTTTATTGCCAGCACTGACATTTGGAAGAGGTCAAACAGACACAATAGCCATCACCTAAAGACTTACCACACTGTTTAGGCCCAATTCCAACTGCTTTTGGCAGCTAAACAGTGTTGAGCCTCTTTAGTAGTTTAATTTAAGACCCCCTGCTAATATCATGTCCTGTAGGTCTTTTTACATTACCAACACATGATTTTTTTCAGTAAGCCAATACAGTTAGGAAACTTTTGTATTAGCTTACCTGGTGATAGAAGTAGAAGAGGGCAAAAAAGTGCCTGCATCTCACCTCCAGCCATACCACATTGGATAGGCCCAATCTTGTCTGATCTTGGTAGCTATGCAGTGTTGGGCCTGGTTAGTACTTGGGTGGGAGATCACATGGGAACACCAGGTGCTGTAGGTTTTTTCACATTACTGGCAAATTGTTTTTATTCTCTAGCTATTTAAATTGGAAACTTTTTCTTTTTATTGCCAGTACAGACATTTGGAAGAGGTCAAACAGACACAATTGCCATCACCTAAAGACTTACCACACTGTTTAGGCCCAATTCCAACTGCTTTTGGCAGCTAAACAGTGTTGAGCCTCTTTAGTAGTTTAATTTAAGACCCCCTGCTAATATCATGTCCTGTAGGTCTTTTTACATTACCAACACATGATTTTTTACAGTAAGCCAATACAGTTAGGAAACTTTTTTATTAGCTTACATGGTGATAGAAGTAGAAGAGAACAAAAAAGTGCCTGTATCTAACCTACAGCCATACCACATTGGATAGGCCCAATCTCGTCTGATCTTGGAAGCTAAGCAGTGTTGGGCCTGGTTAGTACTTGGGTGGGAGACCACATGGGAACACCAGGGGCTGTAGGTTTTTTCACATTACTGGCAAATTGTTTTTATTCTCTAGCTATTTAAATTGGAAACTTTTTCTTTTTATTGCCAGTACAGACATTTGGAAGAGGTCAAACAGACACAATATCCATCACCTAATGACTTACCACACTGTTTAGGCCCAATTCCAACTGCTTTTGGCAGCTAAACAGTGTTGAGCCTCCTTAGTAGTTTAATTTAAGACCCCCTGCTAATAACATGTCCGGTAGGTCTTTTTACATTACCAACACATGATTTTTTTCAGTAAGCCAATACAGTTAGGAAACTTTTTTTATTAGCTTACCTGGTGATAGAAGTAGAAGAGGGCAAAAAAGTGCTTGTATCTCACCTACAGCCATACCACATTGGATAGGCCCAATCTCGTCTGATCTTGGAAGCTAAGCAGTGTTGGGCCTGGTTAGTACTTGGGTGGGAGACCACATGGGAACACCAGGTGCTGTAGGTTTTTTCACATTACTGGCAAATTGTTTTTATTCTCTAGCTATTTAAATTGGAAACTTTTTCTTTTTATTGCCAGCACAGACATTTGGAAGAGGTCAAACAGACACAATAGCCATCACCTAAAGACTTACCACACTGTTTAGGCTCAATTCCAACTGCTTTTGGCAGCTAAACAGTGTTGAGCCTCTTTAGTAGTTTAATTTAAGACCCCCTGCTAATATAATGTCCTGTAGGTCTTTTTACATTACCAATACATGATTTTTTTCAGTAAGCCAATACAGTTAGGAAACTTTTGTATTAGCTTACCTGGTGATAGAAGTAGAAGAGGGCAAAAAAGTGTGTGTATCTCACCTACAGCCATACCAGATTGGATAGGCTGAATCTGGTCTGATTTTGGGAGCTAAGCAGTGTTGGGGCTGGTTAGTACTTGGGTGGGAGACCACATGGGAACACCAGGTGCTGTAGGTTTTTTTCACATTACTGGCAAATTGTTTTTATTCTCTAGCTATTTAAATTGGAAACTTTTTCTTTTTATTGCCAGCACTGACATTTGGAAGAGGTCAAACAGACACAATAGCCATCACCTAAAGACTTACCACACTGTTTAGGCCCAATTCCAACTGCTTTTGTCAGCTAAACAGTGTTGAGCCTCTTTAGTAGTTTAATTTAAGACCCCCTGCTAATATAATGTCCTGTAGGTCTTTTTACATTACCAACACATGATTTTTTTCAGTAAGCCAATACAGTTAGGAAACTTTTTTATTAGCTTACCTGGTGATAGAAGTAGAAGAGGGCAAAAAAAGGCCTGCATCTCAACTACAGCCATACCACATTGGATAGGCCCAATCTCGTCTGATCTTGTAAGCTAAGCAGTGTTGGGCCTGGTTAGTACTTGGGTGGGAGACCACATGGGAACACCAGGTGCTGTAGGTTTTTTCACATTACTGGCAAATTGCTTTTATTCTCTAGCTATTTAAATTGGAAACTTTTTCTTTTTATTGCCAGTACAGACATTTGGAAGAGGTCAAACAGACACAATAGCCATCACCTAATGACTTACCACACTGTTTAGGCCCAATTCCAACTGCTTTTGGCAGCTAAACAGTGTTGAGCCTCTTTAGTAGTTTAATTTAAGACCCCCTGCTAATATCATGTCCTGTAGGTCTTTTTACATTACCAACACATGATTTTTTTCAGTAAGCCAATACAGTTAGGAAACTTTTTTATTAGCTTACCTGGTGACAGAAGTAGAAGAGGGCAAAAAAGTGCCTGTATCTCACCTACAGCCATACCACATTGGATAGGCCCAATCTCGTCTAATCTTGGAAGCTAAGCAGTGTTGGGGCTGGTTAGTACTTGGGTGGGAGACCACATGGGAACTCCAGGTGCTGTAGGTTTTTTCATATTACTGGCAAATTGTTTTTATTCTCTAGCTATTTAAATTGGAAACTTTTTCTTTTTATTGCCAGCACAGACATTTGGAAGAGGTCAAACAGACACAATAGCCATCACCTAAAGACTTACCACACTGTTTAGGCCCAATTCCAACTGCTTTTGGCAGCTAAACAGTGTTGAGCCTCTTTAGTAGTTTAATTTAAGACCCCCTGCTAATATCATGTCCTGTAGGTCTTTTTACATTACCAACACATGATTTTTTTCAGTAAGCCAATACAGTTAGGAAACTTTTGTATTAGCTTACCTGGTGATAGAAGTAGAAGAGGGCAAAAAAGTGTGTGTATCTCACCTACAGCCATACCACATTGGAAAGGCCCAATCTCGTCTAATCTTGGAAGCTAAGCAGTGTTGGGGCTGGTTAGTACTTGGGTGGGAGACCACATGGGAACACCAGGTGCTGTAGGTTTTTTCATATTACTGGCAAATTGTTTTTATTCTCTAGCTATTTAAATTGGAAACTTTTTCTTTTTATTGCCAGCACAGACATTTGGAAGAGGTCAAACAGACACAATAGCCATCACCTAAAGACTTACCACACTGTTTAGGCCCAATTCCAACTGCTTTTGGCAGCTAAACAGTGTTGAGCCTCTTTAGTAGTTTAATTTAAGACCCCCTGCTAATAGCATGTCCTGTAGGTCTTTTTACATTACCAACACATGATTTTTTTCAGTAAGCCAATACAGTTAGGAAACTTTTGTATTAGCTTACCTGGTGATAGAAGTAGAAGAGGGCAAAAAAGTGCGTGTATCTCACCTACAGCCATACCACATTGGATAGACCCAATCTCGTCTGATCTTGGAAGCTAAGCAGTGTTGGGCCTGGTTAGTACTTGGGTGGGAGACCACATGGGAACACCAGGTGCTGTAGGTTTTTTCACATTACTGGCAAATTGTTTTTATTCTCTAGCTATTTAAATTGGAAACTTTTTCTTTTTATTGCCAGTACAGACATTTGGAAGAGGTCAAACAGACACAATAGCCATCACCTAATGACTTACCACACTGTTTAGGCCCAATTCCAACTGCTTTTGGCAGCTAAACAGTGTTGAGCCTCTTTAGTAGTTTAATTTAAGACCCCCTGCTAATATAATGTCCTGTAGGTCTTTTTACATTACCAACACATGATTTTTTTCAGTAAGCCAATACAGTTAGGAAACTTTTTTATTAGCTTACCTGGTGATAGAAGTAGAAGAGGGCAAAAAAGTGCCTGTATCTCACCTACAGCCATACCACATTGGGTAGGCCCAATCTCGTCTGATCTTGGAAGCTAAGCAGTGTTGGGGCTGGTTAGTACTTGGGTGGGAGACCACATGGGAACACCAGGTGCTGTAGGTTTTTTTCATATTACTGGCAAATTGTTTTTATTCTCTAGCTATTTAAATTGGAAACTTTTTCTTTTTATTGCCAGCACAGACATTTGGAAGAGGTCAAACAGACACAAAAGCCATCACCTAAAGACTTACCACACTGTTTAGGCCCAATTCCAACTGCATTTGGCAGCTAAACAGTGTTGAGCCTCTTTAGTAGTTTAATTTAAGACCCCCTGCTAATAACATGTCCTGTAGGTCTTTTTACATTACCAACACATGATTTTTTTCAGTAAGCCAATACAGTTAGGAAACTTTTTTATTAGCTTACCTGGTGATAGAAGTAGAAGAGGGCAAAAAAGTGCCTGTATCTCACCTACAGCCATACCACATTGGATAGGCCCAATCTCATCTGATCTTGGAAGCTAAGCAGTGTTGGGCCTGGTTAGTACTTGGGTGGGAGACCACATGGGAACACCAGGTGCTGTAGGTTTTTTCACATTACTGGCAAATTGTTTTTATTCTCTAGCTATTTAAATTGGAAACGTTTACTTTTTATTGCCAGTACAGACATTTGGAAGAAGTCAAACAGACACAATAGCCATCACCTAAAGACTTACCACACTGTTTAGGACCAATTCCAACTGCTTTTGGCAGCTAAACAGTGTTGAGCCTCTTTAGTAGTTTAATTTAAGACCCCCCTGCTAATATCATGTCCTGTAGGTCTTTTTACATTACCAACACATATTTTTTTTCAGTAAGCCAATACAGTTAGGAAACTTTTTTATTAGCTTACCTGGTGATAGAATTAGAAGAGGTCAAAAAAGTGCCTGTATCTCACCTACAGCCATACCACATTGGATAGGCACAATCTCGTCTGATCTTGGAAGCTAAGCAGTGTTGGGCCTGTTTAGTACTTGGGTGGGAGACCACATGGGAACACCAGGTGCTGTAGGTTGTTTCACATTACTGGCAAATTGTTTTTATTCTCTAGCTATTTAAATTGGAAACTTTTTCTATTTATTGCCAGTACAGACATTTGGAAGAGGTCAAAAAGACACAATAGCCATCACCTAAAGACTTACCACACTGTTTAGGCCCAATTCCAACTGCTTTTGGCAGCTAAACAGTGTTGAGCCTCTTTAGTAGTTTAATTTAAGACCCCCTGCTAATATCATGTCCTGTAGGTCTTTTTACATTACCAACACATGATTTTTTTCAGTAAGCCAATACAGTTAGGAAACTTTTTTATTAGCTTACCTGGTGATAGAAGTAGAAGAGGGCAAAAAAGTGCCTGCATCTCACCTACAGCCATACCACATTGGATAGGCCCAATCTCGTCTGATCTTGGAAGCTAAGCAGTGTTGGGCCTGGTTAGTACTTGGGTGGGAGACCACATGGGAACACCAGGTGCTGTAGGTTTTTTCACATTACTGGCAAATTGTTTTTATTCTCTAGCTATTTAAATTGGAAACTTTTTCTTTTTATTGCCAGCACAGACATTTGGAAGAGGTCAAACAGACACAATAGCCATCACCTAAAGACTTACCACACTGTTTAGGCTCAATTCCAACTGCTTTTGGCAGCTAAACAGTGTTGAGCCTCTTTAGTAGTTTAATTTAAGACCCCCTGCTAATATAATGTCCTGTAGGTCTTTTTACATTACCAATACATGATTTTTTTCAGTAAGCCAATACAGTTAGGAAACTTTTGTATTAGCTTACCTGGTGATAGAAGTATAAGAGGGCAAAAAAGTGTGTGTATCTCACCTACAGCAATACCAGATTGGATAGGCTGAATCTGGTCTGATTTTGGGAGCTAAGCAGTGTTGGGCCTGGTTAGTACTTGGGTGGGAGACCACATGGGAACACCAGGTGCTGTAGGTTTTTTTCACATTACTGGCAAATTGTTTTTATTCTCTAGCTATTTAAATTGGAAACTTTTTCTTTTTATTGCCAGCACTGACATTTGGAAGAGGTCAAACAGACACAATAGCCATCACCTAAAGACTTACCACACTGTTTAGGCCCAATTCCAACTGCTTTTGGCAGCTAAACAGTGTTGAGCCTCTTTAGTAGTTTAATTTAAGACCCCCTGCTAATATCATGTCCTGTAGGTCTTTTTACATTACCAACACATGATTTTTTTTCAGTAAGCCGATACAGTTAGGAAACTTTTTTATTAGCTTATCTGGTGATAGAAGTAGAAGAGGGCAACAAAGTGCTTGTATCTCACTTACAGCCATACCACATTGGATAGGCCCTGATCTTGGAAGCAGAGAAGTGTTGGGCCTGGTTAGTACTAGGATGGGAGACCACATGGGAACACCAGGTGCTGTAGGTTTTTTCACATTACTGGCAAATTGTTTTTATTCTCTAGCTATTTAAATTGGAAACTTTTTCTTTTTATTGCCAGCACAGACATTTGGAAGAGGTCAAACAGACACAATAGCCATCACATAAAGACTTAACACACTGTTTAGGCTCAATTCCAACTGCTTTTGGCAGCTAAACAGTGTTGAGCCTCTTTAGTAGTTTAATTTAAGACCCCCTGCTAATATAATGTCCTGTAGGTCTTTTTACATTACCAATACATGATTTTTTTCAGTAAGCCAATACAGTTAGGAAACTTTTGTATTAGCTTACCTGGTGATAGAAGTAGAAGAGGGCAAAAAAGTGTGTGTATCTCACCTACAGCCATACCAGATTGGATAGGCTGAATCTGGTCTGATCTTGGAAGCTAAGCAGTGTTGGGCCTGGATAGTACTTGGGTGGGAGACCACATGGGAACACCAGGTGCTGTAGGTTTTTTCACATTACTGGCAAATTGTTTTTATTCTCTAGCTATTTAAATTGGAAACGTTTACTTTTTATTGCCAGTACAGACATTTGGAAGAAGTCAAACAGACACAATAGCCATCACCTAAAGTCTTACCACACTGTTTAGGACCAATTCCAACTGCTTTTGGCAGCTAAACAGTTTTGATCCTCTTTAGTAGTTTAATTTAAGACCCCCTGCTAATATCATGTCCTGTAGGTCTTTTTACATTACCAACACATAATTTTTTTCAGTAAGCCAATACAGTTAGGAAACTTTTTTATTAGCTTACCTGGTGATAGAAGTAGAAGAGGGCAAAAAAGTGCCTGTATCTCACCTACAGCCATACCACATTGGATAGGCCCAATCTCATCTGATCTTGGAAGCTAAGCAGTGTTGGGCATGTTTAGTACTTGGGTTGGAGATCACATGGGAACACCAGGTGCTGTAGGTTTTTTCACATTACTGGCAAATTGTTTTTATTCTCTAGCTATTTAAATTGGAAACTTTTTCTTTTTATTGCCAGCACTGACATTTGGAAGAGGTCAAACAGACACAATAGCCATCACCTAAAGACTTACCACACTGTTCAGGCCCAATTCCAACTGCTTTTGGCAGCTAAACAGTGTTGAGCCTCTTTAGTAGTTTAATTTAAGACCCCCTGCTAATATCATGTCCTGTAGGTCTTTTTACATTACCAACACATGATTTTTTTCAGTAAGCCAATACAGTTAGGAAACTTTTGTATTAGCTTACCTGGTGATAGAAGTAGAAGAGGGCAAAAAAGTGCCTGCATCTCACCTACAGCCATACCACATTGGATAGGCATAATCTTGGAAGCAGAGAAGTGTTGGGACTGGTTAGTACTTGGGTGGGAGACCACATGGGAACACCAGGTGCTGTAGGTTTTTTCACATTACTGGCAAATTGTTTTTATTCTCTAGCTATTTAAATTGGAAACTTTTTCTTTTTATTGCCAGCACTGACATTTGGAAGAGGTCAAACAGACACAATAGCCATCACCTAAAGACTTACCACACTGTTTAGGCCCAATTCCAACTGCTTTTGGCAGCTAAACAGTGTTGAGCCTCTTTAGTAGTTTAATTTAAGACCCCCTGCTAATATCATGTCCTGTAGGTCTTTTTACATTACCAACACATGATTTTTTTCAGTAAGCCAATACAGTTAGGAAACTTTTGTATTAGCTTACCTGGTGATAGAAGTAGAAGAGGGCAAAAAAGTGCCTGCATCTCACCTACAGCCATACCACATTGGATAGGCCCAATCTTGTCTGATCTTGGTAGCTATGCAGTGTTGGGCCTGGTTAGTACTTGGGTGGGAGATCACATGGGAACACCAGGTGCTGTAGGTTTTTTCACATTACTGGCAAATTGTTTTTATTCTCTAGCTATTTAAATTGGAAACTTTTTCTTTTTATTGCCAGTACAGACATTTGGAAGAGGTCAAACAGACACAATTGCCATCACCTAAAGACTTACCACACTGTTTAGGCCCAATTCCAACTGCTTTTGGCAGCTAAACAGTGTTGAGCCTCTTTAGTAGTTTAATTTAAGACCCCCTGCTAATATCATGTCCTGTAGGTCTTTTTACATTACCAACACATGATTTTTTACAGTAAGCCAATACAGTTAGGAAACTTTTTTATTAGCTTACATGGTGATAGAAGTAGAAGAGAACAAAAAAGTGCCTGTATCTAACCTACAGCCATACCACATTGGATAGGCCCAATCTCGTCTGATCTTGGAAGCTAAGCAGTGTTGGGCCTGGTTAGTACTTGGGTGGGAGACCACATGGGAACACCAGGTGCTGTAGGTTTTTTCACATTACTGGCAAATTGTTTTTATTCTCTAGCTATTTAAATTGGAAACTTTTTCTTTTTATTGCCAGCACAGACATTTGGAAGAGGTCAAACAGACACAATAGCCATCACCTAAAGACTTACCACACTGTTTAGGCTCAATTCCAACTGCTTTTGGCAGCTAAACAGTGTTGAGCCTCTTTAGTAGTTTAATTTAAGACCCCCTGCTAATATAATGTCCTGTAGGTCTTTTTACATTACCAATACATGATTTTTTTCAGTAAGCCAATACAGTTAGGAAACTTTTGTATTAGCTTACCTGGTGATAGAAGTAGAAGAGGGCAAAAAAGTGTGTGTATCTCACCTACAGCCATACCACATTGGATAGGCCCAATCTCGTCTGATCTTGTAAGCTAAGCAGTGTTGGGGCTGGTTACTACTTGGGTGGGAGACCACATGGGAACTCCAGGTGCTGTAGGTTTTTTCATATTACTGGCAAATTGTTTTTATTCTCTAGCTATTTAAATTGGAAACTTTTTCTTTTTATTGCCAGCACTGACATTTGGAAGAGGTCAAACAGACACAATAGCCATCACCTAAAGACTTACCACACTGTTTAGGCCCAATTCCAACTGCTTTTGGCAGCTAAACAGTGTTGAGCCTCTTTAGTAGTTTAATTTAAGACCCCCTGCTAATATCATGTCCTGTAGGTCTTTTTACATTACCAACACATGATTTTTTTCAGTAAGCCAATACAGTTAGGAAACTTTTGTATTAGCTTACCTGGTGATAGAAGTAGAAGAGGGCAAAAAAGTGCCTGCATCTCACCTACAGCCATACCACATTGGATAGGCCCAATCTTGTCTGATCTTGGTAGCTATGCAGTGTTGGGCCTGGTTAGTACTTGGGTGGGAGATCACATGGGAACACCAGGTGCTGTAGGTTTTTTCACATTACTGGCAAATTGTTTTTATTCTCTAGCTATTTAAATTGGAAACTTTTTCTTTTTATTGCCAGTACAGACATTTGGAAGAGGTCAAACAGACACAATTGCCATCACCTAAAGACTTACCACACTGTTTAGGCCCAATTCCAACTGCTTTTGGCAGCTAAACAGTGTTGAGCCTCTTTAGTAGTTTAATTTAAGACCCCCTGCTAATATCATGTCCTGTAGGTCTTTTTACATTACCAACACATGATTTTTTACAGTAAGCCAATACAGTTAGGAAACTTTTTTATTAGCTTACATGGTGATAGAAGTAGAAGAGAACAAAAAAGTGCCTGTATCTAACCTACAGCCATACCACATTGGATAGGCCCAATCTCGTCTGATCTTGGAAGCTAAGCAGTGTTGGGCCTGGTTAGTACTTGGGTGGGAGACCACATGGGAACACCAGGTGCTGTAGGTTTTTTCACATTACTGGCAAATTGTTTTTATTCTCTAGCTATTTAAATTGGAAACTTTTTCTTTTTATTGCCAGCACAGACATTTGGAAGAGGTCAAACAGACACAATAGCCATCACCTAAAGACTTACCACACTGTTTAGGCTCAATTCCAACTGCTTTTGGCAGCTAAACAGTGTTGAGCCTCTTTAGTAGTTTAATTTAAGACCCCCTGCTAATATAATGTCCTGTAGGTCTTTTTACATTACCAATACATGATTTTTTTCAGTAAGCCAATACAGTTAGGAAACTTTTGTATTAGCTTACCTGGTGATAGAAGTAGAAGAGGGCAAAAAAGTGTGTGTATCTCACCTACAGCCATACCACATTGGATAGGCCCAATCTCGTCTGATCTTGTAAGCTAAGCAGTGTTGGGGCTGGTTACTACTTGGGTGGGAGACCACATGGGAACTCCAGGTGCTGTAGGTTTTTTCATATTACTGGCAAATTGTTTTTATTCTCTAGCTATTTAAATTGGAAACTTTTTCTTTTTATTGCCAGCACAGACATTTGGAAGAGGTCAAACAGACACAATAGCCATCACCTAAAGACTTACCACACTGTTTAGGCCCAATTCCAACTGCTTTTGGCAGCTAAACAGTGTTGAGCCTCTTTAGTAGTTTAATTTAAGACCCCCTGCTAATATCATGTCCTGTAGGTCTTTTTACATTACCAACACATGATTTTTTTCAGTAAGCCAATACAGTTAGGAAACTTTTGTATTAGCTTACCTGGTGATAGAAGTAGAAGAGGGCAAAAAAGTGTGTGTATCTCACCTACAGCCATACCACATTGGAAAGGCCTAATCTTGGAAGCTAAGCAGTGTTGGGGCTGGTTAGTACTTGGGTGGGAGACCACATGGGAACACCAGGTGCTGTAGGTTTTTTCATATTACTGGCAAAATGTTTTTATTCTCTAGCTATTTAAATTGGAAACTTTTTCTTTTTATTGCCAGCACAGACATTTGGAAGAGGTCAAACAGACACAATAGCCATCACCTAAAGACTTACCACACTGTTTAGGCCCAATTCCAACTGCTTTTGGCAGCTAAACAGTGTTGAGCCTCTTTAGTAGTTTAATTTAAGACCCCCTGCTAATAGCATGTCCTGTAGGTCTTTTTACATTACCAACACATGATTTTTTTCAGTAAGCCAATACAGTTAGGAAACTTTTGTATTAGCTTACCTGGTGATAGAAGTAGAAGAGGGCAAAAAAGTGCGTGTATCTCACCTACAGCCATACCACATTGGATAGACCCAATCTCGTCTGATCTTGGAAGCTAAGCAGTGTTGGGCCTGGTTAGTACTTGGGTGGGAGACCACATGGGAACACCAGGTGCTGTAGGTTTTTTCACATTACTGGCAAATTGTTTTTATTCTCTAGCTATTTAAATTGGAAACTTTTTCTTTTTATTGCCAGTACAGACATTTGGAAGAGGTCAAACAGACACAATAGCCATCACCTAATGACTTACCACACTGTTTAGGCCCAATTCCAACTGCTTTTGGCAGCTAAACAGTGTTGAGCCTCTTTAGTAGTTTAATTTAAGACCCCCTGCTAATATAATGTCCTGTAGGTCTTTTTACATTACCAACACATGATTTTTTTTCAGTAAGCCAATACAGTCAGGAAACTTTTTTATTAGCTTACCTGGTGATAGAAGTAGAAGAGGGCAAAAAAGTGCCTGTATCTCACCTACAGCCATACCACATTGGGTAGGCCCAATCTCGTCTGATCTTGGAAGCTAAGCAGTGCTGGGGCTGGTTAGTACTTGGGTGGGAGACCACATGGGAACACCAGGTGCTGTAGGTTTTTTTCATATTACTGGCAAATTGTTTTTATTCTCTAGCTATTTAAATTGGAAACTTTTTCTTTTTATTGCCAGCACAGACATTTGGAAGAGGTCAAACAGACACAAAAGCCATCACCTAAAGACTTACCACACTGTTTAGGCCCAATTCCAACTGCATTTGGCAGCTAAACAGTGTTGAGCCTCTTTAGTAGTTTAATTTAAGACCCCCTGCTAATAACATGTCCTGTAGGTCTTTTTACATTACCAACACATGATTTTTTTCAGTAAGCCAATACAGTTAGGAAACTTTTTTATTAGCTTACCTGGTGATAGAAGTAGAAGAGGGCAAAAAAGTGCCTGTATCTCACCTACAGCCATACCACATTGGATAGGCCCAATCTCATCTGATCTTTGAAGCTAAGCAGTGTTGGGCCTGGTTATTACTTGGGTGGGAGACCACATGGGATCACCAGGTGCCGTAGGTTTTTTCACATTACTGGCAAATTGTTTTTATTCTCTAGCTATTTAAATTGGAAACGTTTACTTTTTATTGCCAGTACAGACATTTGGAAGAAGTCAAACAGACACAATAGCCATCACCTAAAGACTTACCACACTGTTTAGGACCAATTCCAACTGCTTTTGGCAGCTAAACAGTGTTGAGCCTCTTTAGTAGTTTAATTTAAGACCCCCTGCTAATATCATGTCCTGTAGGTCTTTTTACATTACCAACACATATTTTTTTTCAATAAGCCAATACAGTTAGGAAACTTTTTTATTAGCTTACCTGGTGATAGAATTAGAAGAGGTCAAAAAAGTGCCTGTATCTCACCTACAGCCATACCACATTGGATAGGCACAATCTCGTCTGATCTTGGAAGCTAAGCAGTGTTGGGCCTGTTTAGTACTTGGGTGGGAGACCACATGGGAACACCAGGTGCTGTAGGTTTTTTCACATTACTGGCAAATTGTTTTTATTCTCTAGCTATTTAAATTGGAAACTTTTTCTATTTATTGCCAGTACAGACATTTGGAAGAGGTCAAAAAGACACAATAGCCATCACCTAAAGACTTACCACACTGTTTAGGCCCAATTCCAACTGCTTTTGGCAGCTAAACAGTGTTGAGCCTCTTTAGTAGTTTAATTTAAGACCCCCTGCTAATATCATGTCCTGTAGGTCTTTTTACATTACCAACACATGATTTTTTTCAGTAAGCCAATACAGTTAGGAAACTTTTTTATTAGCTTACCTGGTGATAGAAGTAGAAGAGGGCAAAAAAGTGCCTGTATCTCACCTACAGCCATACCACATTGGATAGGCCCAATCTCCTCTGATCTTGGAAGCTAAGCAGTGTTGGGCCTGGTTAGTACTTGGGTGGGAGACCACATGGGAACACCAGGTGCTGTAGGTTTTTTCACATTACTGGCAAATTGTTTTTATTCTCTAGCTATTTAAATATGAAACGTTTACTTTTTATTGCCAGTACAGACATTTGGAAGAAGTCAAACAGACACAATAGCCATCACCTAAAGACTTACCACACTGTTTAGGCCCAATTCGAACTGCTTTTGGCAGCTAAACAGTGTTGAGCCTCTTTAGTAGTTTAATTTAAGACCCCCGGCTAATATCATGTCCTGTAGGTCTTTTTACATTACCAACACATGATTTTTTTCAGTAAGCCAATACAGTTAGGAAACTTTTGTATTAGCTTACCTGGTGATAGAAGTAGAAGAGGGCAAAAAAGTGTGTGTATCTCACCTACAGCCATACCAGATTGGATAGGCTGAATCTCGTCTGATTTTGGGAGCTAAGCAGTGTTGGGCCTGGTTAGTACTTGGGTGGGAGACCACATGGGAACACCAGGTGCTGTATGTTTTTTCACATTACTGGCAAATTGTTTTTATTCTCTAGCTATTTAAATTGGAAACTTTTTCTTTTTATTGCCAGTACAGACATTTGGAAGAGGTCAAACAGACACAATAGCCATCACCTAATGACTTACCACACTGTTTAGGCCCAATTCCAACTGCTTTTGGCAGCTAAACAGTGTTGAGCCTCTTTAGTAGTTTAATTTAAGACCCCCTGCTAATATCATGTCCTGTAGGTCTTTTTACATTACCAACACATGATTTTTTTCAGTAAGCCAATACAGTTAGGAAACTTTTTTATTAGCTTACCTGGTGATAGAAGTAGAAGAGGGCAAAAAAGTGCCTGTATCTCACCTACAGCCATACCACCTTGGATAGGCCCAATCTCGTCTAATCTTGGAAGCTAAGCAGTGTTGGGGCTGGTTAGTACTTGGGTGGGAGACCACATGGGAACACCAGGTGCTGTAGGTTTTTTCATATTACTGGCAAATTGTTTTTATTTTCTAGCTATTTAAATTGGAAACTTTTTCTTTTTATTGCCAGCACAGAGCAAATTAAGTACTTATGCAAATTAATTCAGAATTGAGACCATCTGATTGGGTGATGCAACTGTCATTCAAAATAAGCCATTCTGATTGGTTTATGCACTGTCAGTCAACAGTTTTCTATTTTACAACTTTTGCTGGGACCATCATGCAATAGTCTTCAACCGGCAAGACAATTGGTCAAGAATGCTCTTGTTAGCAACTATCTGTGGCTTGTTCTGCAGGTGTTCAAATAGACTTGGATGAGGAAGGACCTCAGTAAGTTATGGAGAGCAAATAAAGCCCTTATGCAAATTAGTTTAGAATTGAGATCATCTGATTGGTTGATGCAATTGTCATTCAAAATAAGCCATTCTGATTGGTTCATGTACTGTCAGTCAAAAGCTTTCTATTTTACAACTTTTGCTGGGACCATCATGCAATAGTCTTCAACCATCAAGACAATTGGTCAAGAATGCTCTTGTCATCAACTATTTGTGGCTGGTTCTGCAAGTGTTTTATTAAACTAGGGTTAGGAAGGACCTCCGTAAGTTATGGAGAGCAAATAAAGCCCTTATGCAAATTAGTTTAGAATTGAGCCAATCTGATTGGTTGATTCAATTGTAATTCAAAATAAGCCATTCAGATGGGTTTATGTACTGTCAGTCATCAGTTTTCTATTATACAACTTTTGCTGGGACCATCATGCAATAGTCTTCAACCAGCAAGACAAGTCTTCAAGAATGCTTTTGTTATCAACTATTTGTGGCTGGTTCTGCAAGTGTTTTATTAAACTAGGGTTAGGAAGGACCTCCGTAAGTTATGGAGAGCAAATAAAGCCCTTATGCAAATTAGTTTAGAATTGAGACCATCTGATTGGTTGATGCAATTGTCATTCAAAATAAGCCATTCTGATTGGTTTATGTACTGTCAGTCAACAGTTTTCTATTTTACAACTATTGCTGGGACCATCATGCAATAGTCTTCAACCAGCAAGACAATTGGTCAAGAATGCTCTTGTTATCAACTATTTGTGGCTGGTTCTGCAAGTGTTTTATTAAACTAGGGTTAGGAAGGACCTCCGTAAGTTATGGAGAGCAAATAAAGCCCTTATGCAAATTAGTTTAGAATTGAGACTATCTGATTGGTTGATTCAATTGTAATTCAAAATAAGCCATTCTGATTGGTTTATGTACTGTCAGTCAACAGTTTTCTATTATACAACTTTTGCTGGGACCATCAGGCAATAGTCTTCAACCAGCAAGACAAGTCTTCAAGAATGCTTTTGTTATCAACTATTTGTGGCTGGTTCTGCAAGTGTTTTATTAAACTAGGGTTAGGAAGGACCTCAGTAAGTTATGGAGAGCAAATAAAGCCATTATGCAAATTAGTTTAGAATTGAGATCATCTGATTGGTTGATGCAATTGTCATTCAAAATAAGCCATTCTGATTGGTTCATGTACTGTCAGTCAACAGTTTTCTATTTTACAACTTTTGCTGGGACCATCATGCAATAGTCTTCAACCAGCAAGACAATTGGTCAAGAATGCCCTTGTTATCAACTATCTGTGGCTGGTTTTGCAGGTGTTCAATTAGACTTGGATGAGGAAGGACCTCAGTAAGTTATGAAGAGCAAATTAAGTACTTATGCAAATTAGTTCAGAATTGAGACTATCTGATTGGGTGATGCAACTGTCATTCAAAATAAGCCATTTTGATTGGCTTATGTACTGTCAGTCAACAGTTTTCTATTTTACAACTTTTGCTGAGACCGTCATGCAATAGTCTTCAACCAGCAAGACAATTGGTCAAGAATGCTCTTGTTATCTACTATCTGTGGCTGGTTCTGCAGGTGTTCAATTAAACTAGGGTTAGGAAGGACCTCAGTAAGTTATGGAGAGCAAATAAAGCCTTTATGCAAATTAGTTTAGAATTGAGACCATCTGATTTGTTGTTGCAATTGTCATTCAAAATAAGCCATTCTAATTGGTTTATGTACTGTCAGTCAACAGTTTTCTATTTTACAACTTTTGCTGGGACCATCATGCAATAGTGTTCAACCAGCAAGACAATTCTTCAAGAATGCTCTTGTTATCAACTAATTGTGGCTATTTCTGCAAGTGTTTAATTAAACTAGGATTAGGAAGGACCTCAGTAAGTTATGGAGAGCAAATAAAGGCCTCATACAAATTAGTTTAGAATTGAGACCATCTGATTGGTTGATGCAATTGTCATTCAAAATAAGCCATTCTGATTGGTTTATGTACTGTCATTCAACAGTTTTCTATTTTACAACTTTTGCTGGAACCATCATGCAATAGTCTTCAACCAGCAAGACAATTGGTCAAGAATGTAGTCAACATTTTTCTATTTTACAACTTTTGCTGGCACCATCACGCAATAGCCTTCAACCAGCAAGACAATTGGTCAAGAATGTTCTTGTTATCAACTATCTGTGGCTTGTTCTGCAGGTGTTCAATTAGACTTGGATGAGGAAGGACCTCAGTAAGTTATAAAGAGCAAATAAAGCCCTTATGCAAATTAGTTCAGAATTGAGACCATCTGATTGGTTGATGCAATTGTCATTCAAAATAAGCCATTCTGTTTGGTTTATGTACTGTCAGTCAACAGTTTTCTATTTTACAACTTTTGCTGGAACCATCATGCAATAGTATTCAACCAGCAAGACAATTGTTCAAGAATGTAGTCAACATTTTTCTATTTTACAACTTTTGCTGGCACCATCCCGCAATAGCCTTCAACCAGCAAGACAATTGGTCAATAATGTTCTTGTTATCAACTATCTGTGGCTTGTTCTGCAGGTGTTCAATTAGACTTGGATGAGGAAGGACCTCAGTAAGTTATGAAGAGCAAATTAAGTACTTATGCAAATTAATTCAGAATTAAGACCATCTGATTGGGTGATGCAACCGTCATTCAAAATAAGCCATTCTGATTGGCTTATGTACTGTCAGTCAACAGTTTTCTATGTTACAACTTTTGCTGAGACCATCATGCAATAGTCTTCAACCAGCAAGACAATTGGTCAAGAATGCTCTTGTTATCAACTATCTGTGGCTGGTTCTGCAGGTGTTCAATTAAACTAGGGTTAGGAAGGACCTCAGTAAGTTATGGATAGCAAATGAAGCCATTATGCAAATTAGTTTAGAATTGAGATCATCTGATTGGTTGATGCAATTGTCATTCAAAATAAGCCATTCTGATTGGTTCATGTACTGTCAGTCAACAGTTTTCTATTTTACAACTTTTGCTGGGACCATCATGCAATAGTCTTCAACCATCAAGACAATTGGTCAAGAATGCTCTTGTTATCAACTATCTGTGGCTGGTTCTGCAAGTGTTCAATTAAACTAGGGTTAGGAAGGACCTCAGTAAGTTATAGAGAGCAAATTAAGCCCTTATGCAAATTAGTTTAGAATTGAGACCATCTGATTGGTTGATGCAATTGTCATTCAAAATAAGCCATTCTGATTGGTTTATGTACTGTCAGTCAACAGTTTTCTATTTTACAACTTTTGCTGGGACCATCATGCGATAGTCTTCAACCAGCAAGACATTTGGTCAAAAATGCCCTTGTTATCAACTATCTTTGGCTGTTTTTGCAGGTGTTCAATTAAACTAGGGTTAGGAAGGACCTCAGTAAGTTATGGAGAGCAAATAAAGTATTTATGCAAATTAGTTTAGAATTGAGACCAACTGATTGGTTTATGCAATTGTCATTCAAAATAAGCCATTCTGATTGGTTTATGTACTGTTAGTCAACAGTTTTCTATTTTACAACTTTTGCTGGGACCATCACGCAATAGCCTTCAACCAGCAAGACAATTGTTCAAGAATGTTCTTGTTATCAACTATCTGTGGCTTGTTCTGCAGGTGTTCAATTAGACTTGGATGAGGAAGGACCTCAGTAAGTTATGAAGAGCAAATTAAGTACTTATGCAAATTAGTTCAGAATTGAGACCATCTAATTGGGTGATGCAACTGTCATTCAAAATAAGCCATTCTGATTGGCTTATGTACTGTCAGTCAACAGTTTTCTATTTTACAACTTTTGCTGGGACCATCATGCAATAGTCTTCAACCAGCAAGACAGTTGGTCAAGAATACTCTTGTTATCAACTACCTGTGGCTGGTTCTGCAGGTGTTCAATTAAACAAGGGTTAGGAAGGACCTCAGTAAGTTATGGAGAGCAAATAAAGCCTTTATGCAAATTAGTTTAGAATTGAGACCATCTGATTGGTTGATGCAATTGTCATTCAAAATAAGCCATTTTGATTGGTTTATGTACTGTCAGTCAACAGTTTTTTATTTTACAACTTTTGCTGGGACCATCATGCAATAGTCTTCAACCAGCAAGACAATTCTTCAAGAATGCTCTTGTTATCAACTATTTGTGGCTATTTCTACAAGTGTTTAATTAAACTAGGGTTAGGATGGACCTCAGTAAGTTATGGAGAGCAAATAAAGCCCTTATGCAAATTAGTTTAGAATTGAGACCATCTGATTGGTTGATGCAATTGTCATTCAAAATAAGCCATTCTGATTGGTTTATGTACTGTCAGTCAACAGTTTTCTATTTTACAACTTTTGTTGGGATTATCATGCAATAGTCTTCAACCAGCAAGACAATTGGTCAAGAATGTAGTCAACATTTTTCTATTTTACAACTTTTGCTGGCACCATCACGCAATAGCCTTCAACCAGCAAGACAATTGGTCAAGAATGTTCTTGTTATCAACTATCTGTGGCTTGTTCTGCAGGTGTTCAATTAGACTTGGATGAGGAAGGACCTCAGTAAGTTATGAAGAGCAAATTAAGTACTTATGCAAATTAGTTCAGTATTGAAACCATCTGATTGCGTGATGCAACTGTCATTCAAAATAAGCCATTCTGATTGGCTTATGTACTGTCAGTCAACAGTTTTCTATTTTACAACTTTTGCTGGGACCATCATGCAATAGTCTTCAGCCAACAAGACACTTGGTCAAGAATGCTCTTGTTATCAACTATTTGTGGCTGGTTCTGCAAGTGTTCAATTAAACTAGGGTTAGGAAGGACCTCAGTAAGTTATGGAGAGCAAATAAAGCCCTTATGCAAATTAGTTTAGAATTGAGACCATCTGATTGGTTGATGCAATTGTCATTCAAAATAAGCCATTCTGATTGGTTTATGTACTGTTAGTCAACAGTTTTCTATTTTACAACTTTTGCTGGGACCATCACGCAATAGCCTTCAACCAGCAAGACAATTGTTCAAGAATGTTCTTGTTATCAACTATCTGTGGCTTGTTCTGCAGGTGTTCAATTAGACTTGGATGAGGAAGGACCTCAGTAAGTTATGAAGAGCAAATTAAGTACTTATGCAAATTAGTTCAGAATTGAGACCATCTGATTGGGTGATGCAACTGTCATTCAAAATAAGCCATTCTGATTGGCTTATGTACTGTCAGTCAACAGTTTTCTATTTTACAACTTTTGCTGGGACCATCATGCAATAGTCTTCAACCAGCAAGACAGTTGGTCAAGAATACTCTTGTTATCAACTACCTGTGGCTGGTTCTGCAGGTGTTCAATTAAACTAGGGTTAGGAAGGACCTCAGTAAGTTATGGAGAGCAAATAAAGCCTTTATGCAAATTAGTTTAGAATTGAGACCATCTGATTGGTTGATGCAATTGTCATTCAAAATAAGCCATTCTGATTGGTTTATGTACTGTCAGTCAACAGTTTTTTATTTTACAACTTTTGCTGGGACCATCATGCAATAGTCTTCAACCAGCAAGACAATTCTTCAAGAATGCTCTTGTTATCAACTATTTGTGGCTATTTCTGCAAGTGTTTCATTAAACTAGGGTTAGGATGGACCTCAGTAAGTTATGGAGAGCAAATAAAGCCCTTATGCAAATTAGTTTAGAATTGAGACCATCTGATTGGTTGATGCAATTGTCATTCAAAATAAGCCATTCTGATTGGTTTATGTACTGTCAGTCAACAGTTTTCTATTTTACAACTTTTGCTGGGATTATCATGCAATAGTCTTCAACCAGCAAGACAATTGGTCAAGAATGTAGTCAACATTTTTCTATTTTACAACTTTTGCTGGCACCATCACGCAATAGCCTTCAACCAGCAAGACAATTGGTCAAGAATGTTCTTGTTATCAACTATCTGTGGCTTGTTCTGCAGGTGTTCAATTAGACTTGGATGAGGAAGGACCTCAGTAAGTTATGAAGAGCAAATTAAGTACTTATGCAAATTAGTTCAGTAATGAAACCATCTGATTGCGTGATGCAACTGTCATTCAAAATAAGCCATTCTGATTGGCTTATGTACTGTCAGTCAACAGTTTTCTATTTTACAACTTTTGCTGGGACCATCATGCAATAGTCTTCAGCCAACAAGACACTTGGTCAAGAATGCTCTTGTTATCAACTATTTGTGGCTGGTTCTGCAAGTGTTCAATTAAACTAGGGTTAGGAAGGACCTCAGTAAGTTATGGAGAGCAAATAAAGCCCTTATGCAAATTAGTTTAGAATTGAGACCATCTGATTGGTTGATGCAATTGTCATTCAAAATAAGCCATTCTGATTGGTTTATGTACTGTCAGTCAACAGTTTTCTATTTTACAACTTTTGCTGGGATTATCATGCAATAGTCTTCAACCAGCAAGACAATTGGTCAAGAATGCCCTTGTTATCAACTATCTGTTGCTGGTTTTGCAGGTGTTCAATTAGACTTGGATGAGGAAGGACCTCAGTAAGTTATGAAGAGCAAATGAAGTGCTTATGCAAATTAGTTTAGAATTGAGACCATCTGATTGGTTGATGCAATTGTCATTCAAAATAAGCCATTCTG
Source organism: Crinia signifera (assembly GCF_055691185.1). Lineage (NCBI taxonomy): Eukaryota > Metazoa > Chordata > Amphibia > Anura > Myobatrachidae > Crinia > Crinia signifera. The sequence continues at coordinate 73,579,716 of NC_139226.1, forward strand.
ATTGGTTTATGTTCTGTCAGTCAACAGTTTTCTATTTTACAACTTTTGCTGGGACCATCATGCAATAGTCTTCAACCAGCAAGACAATTCTTCAAGAATGCTCTTGTTATCAACTATTTGTGGCTGGTTCTGCAAGTGTTTAATTAAACTAGGGTTAGGAAGGACCTCCGTAAGTTATGGAGAGCAAATAAAGACCTTATGCAAATTAGTTTCGAATTGAGACCATCTGATTGGTTGATGCAATTGTCATTCAAAATAAGCCATTCTGATTGGTTTATGTACTGTCAGTCAACAGTTTTCTATTTTACAACTTTTGCTGGGACCATCATGCAATAGTCTTCAACCAGCAAGACAATTGGTCAAGAATGTAGTCAACATTATTCTATTTTACAACTTTTGCTGGCACCATCACGCAATAGCCTTCAACCAGCAAGACAATTGGTCAAGAATGTTCTTGTTATCAACTATCTGTGGCTTGTTCTGCAGGTGTTCAATTAGACTTGGATGAGGAAGGACCTCAGTAAGTTATGAAGAGCAAATTAAGTACTTATGCAAATTAGTTCAGAATTGAGACCATCTGATTGGGTTATGCAACTGTCATTCAAAATAAGCCATTCTAATTGGCGTATGTACTGTCAGTCAACAGTTTTCTATTTAAATACTTTTGCTTTGACCATCATGCAATAGTCTTCAACCAGCAAGACAATTGGTCAAGAATGCTCTTGTTATCAACTATCTGTGGCTGGTTCTGCAAGTGATTAATTAAACTAGTGTTAGGATGGACCTCAGTAAGTTATGGAGAGCAAATAAAGCCCTTATGCAAATTAGTTTAGAATTGAGACCATCTGATTGGTTGATGCAATTGTCATTCAAAATAAGCCATTCTGATTGGTTTATGTACTGTCAGTCAACAGTTTTCTATTTTACAACTTTTGTTGGGATTATCATGCAATAGTCTTCAACCAGCAAGACAATTGGTCAAGAATGTAGTCAACATTTTTCTATTTTACAACTTTTGCTGGCACCATCACGCAATAGCCTTCAACCAGCAAGACAATTGGTCAAGAATGTTCTTGTTATCAACTATCTGTGGCTTGTTCTGCAGGTGTTCAATTAGACTTGGATGAGGAAGGACCTCAGTAAGTTATGAAGAGCAAATTAAGTACTTATGCAAATTAGTTCAGTATTGAAACCATCTGATTGCGTGATGCAACTGTCATTCAAAATAAGCCATTCTGATTGGCTTATGTACTGTCAGTCAACAGTTTTCTATTTTACAACTTTTGCTGGGACCATCATGCAATAGTCTTCAGCCAACAAGACACTTGGTCAAGAATGCTCTTGTTATCAACTATTTGTGGCTGGTTCTGCAAGTGTTCAATTAAACTAGGGTTAGGAAGGACCTCAGTAAGTTATGGAGAGCAAATAAAGCCCTTATGCAAATTAGTTTAGAATTGAGACCATCTGATTGGTTGATGCAATTGTCATTCAAAATAAGCCATTCTGATTGGTTTATGTACTGTTAGTCAACAGTTTTCTATTTTACAACTTTTGCTGGGACCATCACGCAATAGCCTTCAACCAGCAAGACAATTGTTCAAGAATGTTCTTGTTATCAACTATCTGTGGCTTGTTCTGCAGGTGTTCAATTAGACTTGGATGAGGAAGGACCTCAGTAAGTTATGAAGAGCAAATTAAGTACTTATGCAAATTAGTTCAGAATTGAGACCATCTGATTGGGTGATGCAACTGTCATTCAAAATAAGCCATTCTGATTGGCTTATGTACTGTCAGTCAACAGTTTTCTATTTTACAACTTTTGCTGGGACCATCATGCAATAGTCTTCAACCAGCAAGACAGTTGGTCAAGAATACTCTTGTTATCAACTACCTGTGGCTGGTTCTGCAGGTGTTCAATTAAACTAGGGTTAGGAAGGACCTCAGTAAGTTATGGAGAGCAAATAAAGCCTTTATGCAAATTAGTTTAGAATTGAGACCATCTGATTGGTTGATGCAATTGTCATTCAAAATAAGCCATTCTGATTGGTTTATGTACTGTCAGTCAACAGTTTTTTATTTTACAACTTTTGCTGGGACCATCATGCAATAGTCTTCAACCAGCAAGACAATTCTTCAAGAATGCTCTTGTTATCAACTATTTGTGGCTATTTCTGCAAGTGTTTCATTAAACTAGGGTTAGGATGGACCTCAGTAAGTTATGGAGAGCAAATAAAGCCCTTATGCAAATTAGTTTAGAATTGAGACCATCTGATTGGTTGATGCAATTGTCATTCAAAATAAGCCATTCTGATTGGTTTATGTACTGTCAGTCAACAGTTTTCTATTTTACAACTTTTGCTGGGATTATCATGCAATAGTCTTCAACCAGCAAGACAATTGGTCAAGAATGTAGTCAACATTTTTCTATTTTACAACTTTTGCTGGCACCATCACGCAATAGCCTTCAACCAGCAAGACAATTGGTCAAGAATGTTCTTGTTATCAACTATCTGTGGCTTGTTCTGCAGGTGTTCAATTAGACTTGGATGAGGAAGGACCTCAGTAAGTTATGAAGAGCAAATTAAGTACTTATGCAAATTAGTTCAGTAATGAAACCATCTGATTGCGTGATGCAACTGTCATTCAAAATAAGCCATTCTGATTGGCTTATGTACTGTCAGTCAACAGTTTTCTATTTTACAACTTTTGCTGGGACCATCATGCAATAGTCTTCAGCCAACAAGACACTTGGTCAAGAATGCTCTTGTTATCAACTATTTGTGGCTGGTTCTGCAAGTGTTCAATTAAACTAGGGTTAGGAAGGACCTCAGTAAGTTATGGAGAGCAAATAAAGCCCTTATGCAAATTAGTTTAGAATTGAGACCATCTGATTGGTTGATGCAATTGTCATTCAAAATAAGCCATTCTGATTGGTTTATGTACTGTCAGTCAACAGTTTTCTATTTTACAACTTTTGCTGGGATTATCATGCAATAGTCTTCAACCAGCAAGACAATTGGTCAAGAATGCCCTTGTTATCAACTATCTGTTGCTGGTTTTGCAGGTGTTCAATTAGACTTGGATGAGGAAGGACCTCAGTAAGTTATGAAGAGCAAATGAAGTGCTTATGCAAATTAGTTTAGAATTGAGACCATCTGATTGGTTGATGCAATTGTCATTCAAAATAAGCCATTCTGATTGGTTTATGTTCTGTCAGTCAACAGTTTTCTATTTTACAACTTTTGCTGGGACCATCATGCAATAGTCTTCAACCAGCAAGACAATTCTTCAAGAATGCTCTTGTTATCAACTATTTGTGGCTGGTTCTGCAAGTGTTTAATTAAACTAGGGTTAGGAAGGACCTCCGTAAGTTATGGAGAGCAAATAAAGACCTTATGCAAATTAGTTTCGAATTGAGACCATCTGATTGGTTGATGCAATTGTCATTCAAAATAAGCCATTCTGATTGGTTTATGTACTGTCAGTCAACAGTTTTCTATTTTACAACTTTTGCTGGGACCATCATGCAATAGTCTTCAACCAGCAAGACAATTGGTCAAGAATGTAGTCAACATTATTCTATTTTACAACTTTTGCTGGCACCATCACGCAATAGCCTTCAACCAGCAAGACAATTGGTCAAGAATGTTCTTGTTATCAACTATCTGTGGCTTGTTCTGCAGGTGTTCAATTAGACTTGGATGAGGAAGGACCTCAGTAAGTTATGAAGAGCAAATTAAGTACTTATGCAAATTAGTTCAGAATTGAGACCATCTGATTGGGTTATGCAACTGTCATTCAAAATAAGCCATTCTAATTGGCGTATGTACTGTCAGTCAACAGTTTTCTATTTAAATACTTTTGCTTTGACCATCATGCAATAGTCTTCAACCAGCAAGACAATTGGTCAAGAATGCTCTTGTTATCAACTATCTGTGGCTGGTTCTGCAAGTGATTAATTAAACTAGTGTTAGGAAGGACCTCAGTAAGTTATGGAGAGCAAATAAAGCCCTTATGCAAATTTGTTTAGAATTGAGACCAACTGATTGGTTGATGCAATTGTCATTCAAAATAAGCCATTCTGATTGGTTTATGTACTGTCAGTCAACAGTTTTCTGTTTTACAACTTTTGCTGGGACTATCATGCAATAGTCTTCAACCAGCAAGACAATTGGTCAAGAATTCTCTTGCTATCAACTATCTGTGGCTGGTTCTGCAGGTGTTCATTTAAACTAGAGTTAGGAAGGACCTATGTAAGTTATGGAGAGCAAATAAAGCCTTTATGCAAATTAGTTTAGAATTGAGACCATCTGATTGGTTGATGCAATTGTCATTCAAAATAAGCCATTCTGATTGGTTTATGTACTGTCAGCCAACAGTTTTCTATTATACAACTTTTGCTGGGACCATCATGCAATAGTCTTCAACCAGCAAGACAATTCTTCAAGAATGCTCTTGTTATCAACTATTTGTGGCTGGTTCTGCAAGTGTTTAATTATACTAGGGTTAGGAAGGAAATAGTAAGTTATGGAGAGCAAATAAAGCCCTTATGCAAATTAGTTTAGAATTGAGACCATCTGATTGGTTGATGCAATTGTCATTCAAAATAAGCCATTCTGATTGTTTTATGTACTGTCAGTCAACAGTTTTCTATTTTAAACTTTTGCTGGGACCATCATGCAATAGTCTTCAACCAGCAAGACAATTGGTCAAGAATGTAGTCAACATTTTTCTATTTTACAACTTTTGCTGGGACCATCATGCAAAAGTCTTCAACCGACAAGACAATTGGTGAAGAATGCGCTTGTTATCAACTATCTGTGGCTGGTTCTGCAGGTGTTCAATTAAACTAGGGTTAGGAAGGACCTCAGTAAGTTATGGATAGCAAATAAAGCCATTATGCAAATTAGTTTAGAATTGAGATAATCTGATTGGTTGATGCAATTGTCATTCAAAATAAGCCATTCTGATTGGTTCATGTACTGTCAGTCAACAGTTTTCTATTTTACAACTTTTGCTGGGACCATCATGCAATAGTCTTCAACCATCAAGACAATTGGTCAAGAATGCTCTTGTTATCAACTATCTGTGGCTGGTTCTGCAAGTGTTCAATTAAATTAGGGTTAGGAAGGACCTCAGTAAGTTATGAAGAGCAAATAAAGCCTTTATGCAAATTAGTTTAGAATTGAGACCATCTGATTGGTTGATGCAATTGTCATTCAAAATAAGCCATTCTGATTGGTTCATGTACTGTCAGTCAACAGTTTTCTATTTTACAACTTTTGCTGGGACCATCATGCAATAGTCTTCAACCAGCAAGACAATTGGTCAAAAATGCTCTTGTTATCAACTATCTGTGGCTGGTTTTGCAGGTGTTCAATTAAACTAGGGTTAGGAAGGACCTCAGTAAGTTATGGAGAGCAAATAAAGTATTTATGCAATTTAGTTTAGAATTGAGACCAACTGATTGGTTTATGCAATTGTCATTCAAAATAAGCCATTCTGATTGGTTTATGTACTGTCTGTCAACAGTTATCTATTTTACAACTTTTGCTGGGACCATCACGCAATAGCCTTCAACCAGCAAGACAATTGGTCAAGAATGTAGTCAACATTATTCTATTTTACAACTTTTGCTGGCACCATCACGCAATAGCCTTCAACCAGCAAGACAATTGGTCAAGAATGTTCTTGTTATCAACTATCTGTGGCTTGTTCTGCAGGTGTTCAATTAGACTTGGATGAGGAAGGACCTCCGTAAGTTATGAAGAGCAAATTAAGTACTTATGCAAATGAGTTTTGAATTGAGACCATCTGATTGGGTTATGCAACTGTCATTCAAAATAAGCCATTCTGATTGGCGTATGTACTGTCAGTCAACAGTTTTCTATTTTAATACTTTTGCTGGCACCATCACGCAATAGCCTTCAACCAGCAAGACAATTGGTCAAAAATGTTCTTGTTATCAACTATCTGTGGCTTGTTCTGCAGGTGTTCAATTAGACTTGGATGAGGAAGGACCTCAGTAAGTTATGGAGAGCAAATTAAGCCCTTATGCAAATTAGTTTAGAATTGAGACCATCTGATTGGTTGATGCAATTGTCATTCAAAATAAGCCATTCTGATTGGTTTATGTAATGTCAGTCAACAGTTTTCTATTATACAACTTTTGCTGGGACCATCATGCAATAGTCTTCAACCAGCAAGACAATTGGTCAAGAATGCTCTTGTTATCAACTATTTGTGGCTGGATCTGCAAGTGTTTAATTAAACTAGGGTTAGGAAGGAAATAGTAAGTTATGGAGAGCAAATAAAGCCCTTATGCAAATTAGTTTAGAAATGAGACCATCTGATTGGTTGATGCAATTGTCATTCAAAATAAGCCATTCTGATTGGTGTATGTACTGTCAGTCAACAGTTTTCTATTTTAATACTTTTGCTGGGACCATCATGCAATAGTCTTCAACCAGCAAGACAATTGGTCAAGAATTCTCTTGCTATCCACTATCTGTGGCTGATTTTTGCAGGTGTTCAATTAAACTAGGGTTAGGAAGGACCTATGTAAGTTATGGAGAGCAAATAAAGCCCTTATGCAAATTAGTTTAGAATTCAGACCAGCAAGACAATTGGTCAAGAATGTAGTCAACAGTTTTCTATTTTACAACTTTTGCTGGGACCATCATGCAATAGTCTTCAACCAGCAAGACAATTGGTCAAGAATGCTCTTGTTATCAACTATCTGTGGCTGGTTCTGCAGGTGTTCAATTAGACTTGGATGAGGAAGGACCTCAGTAAGTTATAAAGAGCAAATAAAGCCCTTATGCAAATTAGTTCAGAATTGAGACCATCTGATTGGTTGATGCAATTGTCATTCAAAATAAGCCATTCTGATTGGTTTATGTACTGTCAGTCAACAGTTTTCTATTTTACAACTTTTGCTGGGACCATCATGAAATAGTCTTCAGCCAGCAAGACAATTGGTCAAGAATGTAGTCAACATTTTTCTATTTTACAACTTTTGCTGGCACCATCACGCAATAGCCTTCAACCAGCAAGACAATTGGTCAAGAATGTTCTTGTTATCAACTATCTGTGGCTTGTTCTGCAGGTGTTCAATTAGACTTGGATGAGGAAGGACCTCAGTAAGTTATGAAGAGCAAATTAAGTACTTATGCAAATTAGTTCAGTATTGAGACCATCTGATTGGGTGATGCAACTGTCATTCAAAATAAGCCATTTTGATTGGCTTATGTACTGTAAGTCAACAGTTTTCTATTTTACAACTTTTGCTGAGACCATCATGCAATAGTCTTCAACCAGCAAGACAATTGGTCAAGAATACTCTTGTTATCAACTATTTGTGGCTGATTCTGCAGGTGTTCAATTAAACTAGGGTTAGGAAGGACCTCAGTAAGTTATGGAGAGCAAATAAAGCACTTATGCAAATTAGTTCAGAATTGAGACCATCTGATTGGTTGATGCAATTGTCATTCAAAATAAGCCATTCTGATTGGTTTATGTACTGTCAGTCAACAGTTTTCTATTATACAACTTTTGCTGGGACCATCATGCAATAGTCTTCAACCAGCAAAACAATTCTTCAAGAATACTCTTGTTATCAACTATTTGTGGCTGGTTCTGCAAGTGTTTAATTAAACTAGGGTTAGGAAGGAAATAGTAAGTTATGGAGAGCAAATAAAGCCCTTATGCAAATTAGTTTAGAATTGAGACCATCTGATTGGTTGATGCAATTGTCATTCAAAATAAGACATTCTGATTGGTTTATGTACTGTCAGTCAACAGTTTTCTATTTTAAACTTTTGCTGGGACCATCATGCAATAGTCTTCAACCAGCAAGACAATTGGTCAAGAATATAGTCAACATTTTTCTATTTTACAACTTTTGCTGGGACCATCATGCAATAGTCTTCAACCAGCAAGACAATTCTTCAAGAATGCTCTTGTTATCAACTATTTGTGGCTATTTCTGCAAGTGTTTAATTAAACTAGGGTTAGGAAGGACCTCAGTAAGTTATGGAGAGCAAATAAAGCCCTTATACAAATTAGTTTAGAATTGAGACCATCTGATTGGTTGATGCAATTGTCATTCAAAATAAGCCATTCTGATTGGTTTATGTACTGTCAGTCAACAGTTTTCTATTTTACAACTTTTGCTGGGACCATCATGCAATAGTCTTCAACCAGCAAGACAATTGGTCAAGAATGTAGTCAACATTTTTCTATTTTACAACTTTTGCTGGCACCATCACGCAATAGCCTTCAACTAGCAAGACAATTGGTCAAGAATGCTCTTGTTATCAACTATCTGTGGCTTGTTCTGCAGGTGTTCAATTAGACTTGGATGAGTAAAGGACCTCAGTAAGTTATGGAGAGCAAATAAAGCACTTATGCAAATTAGTTCAGAATTGAGACCATCTGATTGGTTGATGCAATTGTCATTCAAAATAAGCCATTCTGATTGGTTTATGTACTGTCAGTCAACAGTTTTCTATGTTACAACTTTTGCTGGGACCATCATGCAATAGTCTTCAACCAGCAAGACAATTGGTCAAGAATGCTCTTGTTATCAACTATCTGTGGCTGGTTCTGCAGGTGTTCAATTAAACTAGGGTTAGGAAGGACCTCAGTAAGTTATAAGGAGCAAATAAAGACTTTATGCAAATTAGTTTAGAATTGAGACCATCTGATTGGTTGATGCAATTGTCATTCAAAATAAGCCATTCTGATTGGTTTATGTACTGTCAGTCAACAGTTTTCTATTTTACAACTTTTGCTGGGACCATCATGCAATAGTCTTCAACCAGCAAGACAATTGGTCAAGAATAATCTTGTTATCAACTATTTGTGGCTGATTCTGCAGGTGTTCAATTAAACTAGGGTTAGGAAGGACCTCAGTAAGTTATGGAGAGCAAATAAAGCACTTATGCAAATTAGATCAGAATTGAGACCATCTGATTGGTTGATGCAATTGTCATTCAAAATAAGCCATTCTGATTGGTTTATGTACTGTCAGTCAACAGTTTTCTATGTTACAACTTTTGCTGGGACCATCATGCAATAGTCTTCAACCAGCAAGACAATTGGTCAAGAATGCCCTTGTTATCAACTATCTGTGGCTGGTTTTGCAGGTGTTCAACTAAACTAGGGTTAGGAAGGACCTCAGTAAGTTATGGAGAGCAAATAAAGCATTTATGCAAATTAGTTTAGAATTGAGACCAACTGATTGGTTGATGCAACTGTCATTCAAAATAAGCCATTCTGATTGGTTTATGTACTATCAGTCAACAGTTTTCTATATTACAACTTTTGCTAGGACCATCATGCAATAGTCTTCAACCAGCAAGACAATTCTTCAAGAATGCTCTTGTTATGAACTATTTGTCGCTGGTTCTGCAAGTGTTTAATTAAACTAGGGTTAGGAAGGACCTCAGTAAGTTATGGAGAGCAAATAAAGCCCTTATACAAATTAGTTTAGAATTGAGACCATCTGATTGGTTGATGCAATTGTCATTCAAAATAAGCCATTCTAATTGGTTTATGTACTGTCAGTCAACAGTTTTCTATTTTACAACTTTTGCTGGGACCATCATGCAATAGTCTTCAACCAGCAAGACAATTGGTCAAGAATGTAGTCAACATTTTTTCTATTTAACAACTTTTGCTGGCACCATCACGCAATAGCCTTCAACCAGCAAGACAATTGGTCAATAATGTTCTTGTTATCAACTATCTGTGGCTTGTTCTGCAGGTGTTCAATTAGACTTGGATGAGGAAGGACCTCAGTAAGTTATGGAGAGCAAATAAAGCCTTTATGCAAATTAGTTTAGAATTGAGACCATCTGATTGGTTGATGCAATTGTCATTCAAAATAAGCCATTCTGATTGTTTTTTTTGTACTGTCAGTCAACAGTTTTCTATTATACAACTTTTGCTGGGACCATCATGCAATAGTCTTCAACCAGCAAGACAATTCTTCAAGAATGCTCTTGTTATCAACTATTTGTGGCTGGTTCTGCAAGTGTTTAATTAAACTAGGGTTAGGAAGGAAATAGTAAGTTATGGAGAGCAAATAAAGCCCTTATGCAAATTAGTTTAGAATTAAGACCATCTGATTGGTTGATGCAAGTGTCATTTAAAATAAGCCATTCTGATTGGTTTATGTACTGTCAGTCAACAGTTTTCTATTTTAAACTTTTGCTGGGACCATCATGCAATACTCTTCAACCAGCAAGACAATTGGTCAAGAATGTAATCAACATATTTTTATTTCACAACTTTTGCTGGGACCATCATGCAATAGTCTTCAACCGACAAGACAATTGGTGAAGAATGCTCTTGTTATCAACTATCTGTGGCTGGTTCTGTAGGTGTTCATTTAAACTAGGGTTAGGATGGACCTCAGTAAGTTATGGAGAGCAAATAAAGCCATTATGCAAATTAGTTTAGAATTGAGATCATCTGATTGGTTACTGCAATTGTCATTCAAAATAAGCCACTCTGATTGGTTCATGTACTGTCAGTCAACAATTTTCTATTTTACAACTTTTGCTGGGACCATCATGCAATAGTTTTCAACCCGCAAGACAATTGGTCAAGAATGCTTTTGTTATCAACTATTTGTCGCTAGTTCTGCAAGTGTTCAATTAAACTAGGGTTAGGAAGGACCTCACTAAGTTATGGAGAGCAAATAAAGCCCTTATGCAAATTAGTTTAAAATTGAGACCATCTGATTGGTTGATGCAATTGTCATTCAAAATAAGCCATTCTGATTGGTTTATGTACTGTCAGTCAACAGTTTTCTATTTTACAACTTTTGCTGGGACCATCATGCAATAGTCTTCAACCAGCAAGACAATTGGTCAAGAATGTAGTCAATATTTTTCTATTTTACAACTTTTGCTGGCACCATCACGCAATAGCCTTCAACCAGCAGGACAATTGGTCAAGAATGTTCTTGTTATCAACTATCTGTGGCTTGTTCTGCAGGTGTTCAATTAGACTTGGATGAGGAAGGACCTCAGTAAGTTATGAAGAGCAAATTAAGTACTTATGCAAATTAGTTCAGAATTGAGACCATCTGATTGGTTGATGCAATTGTCATTCAAAATAAGCCATTCTGATTGGTTTATGTACTGTCAGTCAACAGTTTTCTATTTTAAACTTTTGCTGGGACCATCATGCAATAGTCTTCAACCAGCAAGACAATTGGTCAAGAATGTAGTCAACATTTTTCTATTTTACAACTTTTGCTGGGACCATCATGCAATAGTCTTCAACCATCAAGACAATTGGTCAAGAATGCTCTTGTTATCAACTATCTGTGGCTGGTTCTGCAAGTGTTCAATTAAACTAGGGTTAGGAAGGACCTCAGTAAGTTATGGAGAGCAAATAAAGCCCTTATGCAAATTAGTTTAGAATTGAGACCATCTGATTGGTTGATGCAATTGTCATTCAAAATAAGCCATTCTGATTGGTTTATGTACTGTCAGTCAACAGTTTTCTATTTTACAACTTTTGCTGGGACCATCATGCAATAGTCTTCAACCAGCAAGACAATTGGTCAAGAATGCCCTTGTTATCAACTATCTGTGGCTGGTTTTGCAGGTGTTCAATTAAACTAGGGTTAGGAAGGACCTCAGTAAGTTATGGAGAACAAATAAAGCATTTATGCAAATTAGTTTAGAATTGAGACCAACTGATTGGTTGATGCAATTGTCATTCAAAATAAGCCATTCTGATTGGTTTATGTACTGTCAGTCAACAGTTTTCTATTTTACAACTTTTGCTGGGACCATCATGCAATAGTCTTCAACCAGCAAGACAATTGGTCAAGAATGTAGTCAACATTTTTCTATTTTACAACTTTTGCTGGCACCATCACGCAATAGCCTTCAACCAGCAAGACAATTGGTCAAGAATGTTCTTGTTATCAACTATCTGTGGCTTGTTCTGCAGGTGTTCAATTAGACTTGGATGAGGAAGGACCTCAGTAAGTTATGAAGAGCAAATTAAGTACTTATGCAAATTAGTTCAGTATTGAGACCATCTGATTGGGTGATGCAACTGTCATTCAAAATAAGCCATTTTGATTGGCTTATGTACTGTCAGTCAACAGTTTTCTATTTTACAACTTTTGCTGAGACCATCATGCAATAGTCTTCAACCAGCAAGACAATTGGTCAAGAATGCTCTTGTTATCAACTATCTGTGGCTGGTTCTGCAGGTGTTCAATTAAACTAGGGTTAGGAAGGACCTCAGTAAGTTATGAAGAGCAAATAAAGCCTTTATGCAAATTAGTTTAGAATTGAGACCATCTGATTGGTTGATGCAATTGTCATTCAAAATAAGCCATTCTTATTGGTTTATGTACTGTTAGTCAACAGTTTTCTATTTTACAACTTTTGCTGGGACCATCATGCAATAGTCTTCAACCAGCAAGACAATTGGTCAAGAATGCTTTTGTTATCAAATATTTGTCGCTGGTTCTGCAAGTGTTTAATTAAACTAGGGTTAGGAAGGACCTCCGTAAGTTATGGAGAGCAAATAAAGCCCTTATACAAATTAGTTTAGAATTGAGACCATCTGATTGGTTGATGCAATTGTCATTAAAAATAAGCCATTCTGATTGGTTTATGTACTGTCAGTCAACAGTTTTCTATTTTACAACTTTTGCTGGGACCATCATGCAATAGTCTTCAACCAGCAAGACAGTTGGTCAAGAATGCTCTTGTTATCAACTACCTGTGGCTGGTTCTGCAGGTGTTCAATTAAACTAGGGTTAGGAAGGAAATAGTAAGTTATGGAGAGCAAATAAAGCCTTTATGCAAATTAGTTTAGAATTGAGACCATCTGATTGGTTGATGCAATTGTCATTCAAAATAAGCCATTCTGATTGGTTTATGTACTGTCAGTCAACAGTTTTCTATTTTACAACTTTTGCTGGGACCATCATGCAATAGTCTTCAACCAGCAAGACAATTGGTCAGGAATGCTTTTGTTATCAAATATTTGTCGCTGGTTCTGCAAGTGTTTAATTAAACTAGGGTTAGGAAGGAATTCAGTAAGTTATGGAGAGCAAATAAAGCCCTTATACAAATTAGTTTAGAATTGAGACCATCTGATTGGTTGATGCAATTGTCATTCAAAATAAGCCATTCTTATTGGTTTATGTACTGTCAGTCAACAGTTTTCCATTTTACAACTTTTGCTGGGACCATCATGCAATAGTCTTCAACCAGCAAGACAATTGGTCAAGAATGTAGTCAACATTTTTCTATTTTACAACTTTTGCTGGCACCATCACGCAATAGCCTTTAACTAGCAAGACAATTGGTCAAGAATGTTCTTGTTATCAACTATCTGTGGCTTGTTCTGCAGGCGTTCAATTAGACTTCGATGAGGAAGGACCTCAGTAAATTATGAAGAGCAAATTAAGTACTTATGCAAATTAGTTCAGTATTGAGACCATCTGATTGGGTGATGCAACTGTCATTCAAAATAAGCCATTTTGATTGGCTTATGTACTGTCAGTCAACAGTTTTCTATTTTACAACTTTTGCTGAGACCATCATGCAATAGTCTTCAACCAGCAAGACAATTGGTCAAGAATGCTCTTGTTATCAACTATCTGTGGCTGGTTCTGCAGGTGTTCAATTAAACTAGGGTTAGGAAGGACCTCAGTAAGTTATGAAGAGCAAATAAAGCCTTTATGCAAATTGGTTTAGAATTGAGACCATCTGATTGGTTGATGCAATTGTCATTCAAAATAAGCCATTCTGATTGGTTTATGTACTGTCAGTCAACAGTTTTCTATTTTACAACTTTTGCTGGGACCATCATGCAATAGTCTTCAACCAGCAAGACAATTGGTCAAGAATGTAGTCAACATTTTTCTATTTTACAACTTTTGCTGGCACCATCACGCAATAGCCTTCAACTAGCAAGACAATTGGTCAAGAATGTTCTTGTTATCAACTATCTGTGGCTTGTTCTGCAGGTGTTCAATTAGACTTGGATGAGGAAGGACCTCAGTAAGTTATGAAGAGCAAATTAAGTACTTATGCAAATTAGTTCAGTATTGAGACCATCTGATTGGGTGATGCAACTGTCATTCAAAATAAGCCATTTTTATTGGCTTATGTACTGTCAGTCAACAGTTTTCTATTTTACAACTTTTGCTGAGACCATCATGCAATAGTCTTCAACCAGCAAGACAATTGGTCAAGAATGCTCTTGTTATCAACTATCTGTGGCTGGTTCTGCAGGTGTTCAATTAAACTAGGGTTAGGAAGGACCTCAGTAAGTTATGAAGAGCAAATAAAGCCTTTATGCAAATTAGTTTAGAATTGAGACCAACTGATTGGTTGATGCAATTGTCATTCAAAATAAGCCATTCTGATTGGTTTATGTACTATCAGTAAACAGTTTTCTATTTTACAACTTTTGCTAGGACCATCATGCAATAGTCTTCAACCAGCAAGACAATTCTTTAAGAATGCTTTTGTTATCAACTATGTGTGGCTATTTCTGCAAGTGTTTAATTAAACTAGGGTTAGGAAGGACCTCAGTAAGTTATGAAGAGCAAATTAAGTACTTATGCAAATTAGTTCAGTATTGAGACCATCTGATTGGTTGATGCAATTGTCATTCAAAATAAGCCATTCTGATTGGTTTATGTACTGTCAGTCAACAGTTTTCTATTTTACAACTTTTGCTGGGACCATCATGCAATAGTCTTCAACCAGCAAGACAATTGGTCAAGAATGTAGTCAACATTTTTCTATTTTACAACTTTTGCTGGCACCATCACGCAATAGCCTTCAACCAGCAAGACAATTGGTCAAGAATGTTCTTGTTATCAACTATCTGTGGCTTGTTCTGCAGTTGTTCAATTAGACTTGGATGAGGAAGGACCTCAGTAAGTTATGAAGAGCAAATTAAGTACTTATGCAAATTAGTTCAGTATTGAGACCATCTGATTGGGTGATGCAACTGTCATTCAAAATAAGCCATTTTGATTGGCTTATGTACTGTCAGTCAACAGTTTTCTATTTTACAACTTTTGCTGAGACCATCATGCAATAGTATTCAACCAGCAAGACAATTGGTCAAGAATGCTCTTGTTATCAAATAGCTGTGGCTGGTTCTGCAGGTGTTCAATTAAACTAGGGTTAGGAAGGACCTCAGTAAGTTATGGAGAGCAAATAAAGCCCTTATGCAAATTAGTTTAGAATTGAGACCATCTGATTGGTTGATGCAATTGTCTTTCAAAATACGCCATTCTGATTGGTTTATGTACTGTCAGTCAACAGTTTTCTATTTTACAACTTTTGCTGGGACCATCATGCAATAGTCTTCAACCGACAAGACAATTGGTGAAGAATTCTCTTGTTATCAACTATCTGTGGCTGGTTCTGCAAGTGTTCAATTAACCTAGGGTTAGGAAGGACCTCAGTAAGTTATCGAGAGCAAATAAATCCCTTATGCAAATTAGTTTAGAATTGAGACCATCTGATTGGTTGATGCAATTGTCGTTCAAAATAAGCCATTCTGATTGGTTTATGTACTGTCAGTCAACAGTTTTCTATGTTACAACTTTTGCTGGGACCATCATGCAATAGTCTTCAACCAGCAAGACAATTGGTCAAGAATGCCCTTGTTATCAACTATCTGTGGCTGGTTTTGCAGGTGTTCAATTAAACTAGGGTTAGGAAGGACCTCAGTAAGTTATGGAGAGCAAATAAAGCATTTATGCAAATTAGTTTAGAATTGAGACCAACTGATTGGTTGATGCAACTGTCATGCAAAATAAGCCATTCTGATTGGTTTATGTACTATCAGTCAACAGTTTTCTATTTTACAACTTTTGCTAGGACCATCATGCAAAAGTCTTCAACCAGCAAGACAATTGGTCAAGAATGTTCTTGTTATCAACTATATGTGGCTTGTTCTGCAGGTGTTCAATTAGACTTGGATGAGGAAGGACCTCAGTAAGTTATGAAGAGCAAATTAAGTAATTATGCAAATTAGTTCAGAATTGAGACCATCTGATTGGGTGATGCAACTGTCATTTAGAATAAGCCATTCTGAATTGGTTTATGTACTGTCAGTCAACAGTTTTCTATTTTACAACTTTTGCTGGGACCATCATGCAATAGTCTTCAACCAGCAAGACATTTGGTCAAGAATGCTCTTGTTATCAACTATTTGTGGCTGGTTCTGCAGGTGTTCAATTAAACTAGGGTTAGGAAGGACCTCAGTAAGTTATGGAGAGCAAATAAAGCCTTTATGCAAATTAGTTTAGAATTGAGACCATCTGATTGGTTGATGCAATTGTCATTCAAAATAAGCCATTCTGATTGGTTTATGTACTGTCAGTCAACAGTTTTCTATTTTACAACTTTTGCTGGGACCATCATGCAATAGTCTTCAACCAGCAAGACAATTGGTCAAGAATGTAGTCAACATTTTTCTATTTTACAACTTTTGCTGGCACCATCATGCAATAATCTTCAGCCAGCAAGACAATTGGTCAAGAATGCTCTTGTTATCAATTATTTGTGGCTGGTTCTGCAAGTGTTCAATTAAACTAGGGTTAGGAAGGACCTCAGTAAGTTAATGAGAGCAAATAAAGCCCTTATGCAAATTAGTTTAAAATTGAGACCATCTGATTGGTTGATGCAATTGTCATTCAAAATAAGCCATTCTGATTGGTTTATGTACTGTCAGTCAACAGTTTTCTATTTTACAACTTTTGCTGGGACCATCATGCAATAGTCTTCAACCAGCAAGACAATTGGTCAAGAATGTAGTCAACATTTTTCTATTTTACAACTTTTGCTGGCACCATCACGCAATGGCCTTGAACCAGCAAGACAATTGGTCAATAATGTTCTTGTTATCAACTATCTGTGGCTTGTTCTGCAGGTGTTCAATTAGACTTGGATGAGGAAGGACCTCAGTAAGTTATGGAGAGCAAATAAAGCCTTTATGCAAATTAGTTTAGAATTGAGACCATCAGATTGGTTGATACAATTGTCATTCAAAATAAGCCATTCTGATTGTTTTATGTACTGTCAGTCAACAGTTTTCTATTATACAACTTTTGCTGGGACCATCATGCAATAGTCTTCAACCAGCAAGACAATTCTTCAAGAATGCTCTTGTTAGCAACTATTTGTGGCTGGTTCTGCAAGTGTTTAATTAAACTAGGGTTAGGAAGGAAATAGTAAGTTATGGGGAGCAAATAAAGCCCTTATGCAAATTAGTTTAGAATTAAGACCATCTGATTGGTTGATGCAAGTGTCATTTAAAATAAGCCATTCTGATTGTTTTATGTACTGTCAGTCAACAGTTTTCTATTATACAACTTTTGCTAGGACCATCATGCAATAGTCTTCAACCAGCAAGACAATTCTTCAAGAATGCTCTTGTTATCAACTATTTGTGGCTATTTCTGCAAGTGTTTAATTAAACTAGGGTTAGGAAGGACCTCAGTAAGTTATGGAGAGCAAATAAAGCCCTTATGCAAATTAGTTTAGAATTGAGACCATCTGATTGGTTGATGCAATTGTCATTCAAAATAAGCCATTCTGATTGGTTTATGTACTGTCAGTCAACAGTTTTCTATTTTAAACTTTTGCTGGGACCATCATGCAATACTCTTCAACCAGCAAGACAATTGGTCAAGAATGTAGTCAACATTTTTCTATTTTACAACTTTTGCTGGGACCATCATGCAATAGTCTTCAACCGACAAGACAATTGGTGAAGAATGCTCTTGTTATCAACTATCTGTGGCTGGTTCTGTAGGTGTTCAATTAAACTAGGGTTAGGAAGGACCTCAGTAAGTTATGGAGAGCAAATAAAGCCATTATGCAAATTAGTTTAGAATTGAGATCATCTGATTGGTTAATGCAATTGTCATTCAAAATAAGCCATTCTGATTGGTTCATGTACTGTCAGTCAACAATTTTCTATTTTACAACTTTTGCTGGGACCATCATGCAATAGCCTTCAACCAGCAAGACAATTGGTCAAGAATGTTCTTGTTATCAACTATCTGTGGCTTGTTCTGCAGGTGTTCAATTAGACTTGGATGAGGAAGGACCTCAGTAAGTTATGAAGAGCAAATTAATTACTTATGCAAATTAGTTCAGAATTGAGACCATCTGATTGGGTGATGCAACTGTCATTCAAAATAAGCCATTCTGATTGGCTTATGTACAGTCAGTCAACAGTTTTCTATTTTACAACTTTTGCTGGGACCATCATGCAATAGTCTTCAACCAGCAAGACAGTTGGTCAAGAATGCTCTTATTATCAACTACCTGTGGCTGGTTCTGCAGGTGTTCAATTAAACTAGGGTTAGAAAGGAAATAGTAAGTTATGGAGAGCAAATAAAGCCCTTATGCAAATTAGTTTAGAATTGAGACCATCTGATTGGTTGATGCAATTGTCATTCAAAATAAGCCATTCTGATTGGTTTATGTACTGTCAGTCAACAGTTTTCTATTTTAAACTTTTGCTGGGACCATCATGCAATAGTCTTCAACCAGCAAGACAATTGGTCAAGAATGTAGTCAACATTTTTCTATTTTACAACTTTTGCTGGGACCATCATGCAATAGTCTTCAACCATCAAGCCAATTGGTCAAGAATGCTCTTGTTATCAACTATCTGTGGCTGGTTCTGCAAGTGTTCAATTAAACTAGGGTTAGGAAGGACCTCAGTAAGTTATGGAGAGCAAATAAAGCCCTTATGCAAATTAGTTTAGAATTGAGACCATCTGATTGGTTGATGCAATTGTCATTCAAAATAAGCCATTCTGATTGGTTTATGTACTGTCAGTCAACAGTTTTCTATTTTACAACTTTTGCTAGGACCATCATGCAATAGTCTTCAACCAGCAAGACAATTGGTCAAGAATGCTTTTGTTATCAACTATTTGTCGCTGGTTCTGCAAGTGTTTAATTAAACTAGGGTTAGGAAGGACCTCAGTAAGTTATGGAGAGCAAATAAAGCCCTTATGCAAATTAGTTTAGAATTGAGACCATCTGATTGGTTGATGCAATTGTCATTCAAAATAAGCCATTCTGATTGGTTTATGTACTGTCAGTCAACAGTTTTCTATTTTACAACTTTTGCTGGGACAATCATGCAATAGTCTTCAACCAGCAAGACAATTGGTCAAGAATGTAGTCAACATTTTTCTATTTTACAACTTTTGCTGGCACCATCACGCAATAGCCTTCAACCAGCAAGACAATTGGTCAAGAATGTTCTTGTTATCAACTATCTGTGGCTTGTTCTGCAGGTGTTCAATTAGACTTGGATGAGGAAGGACCTCAGTAAGTTATGGAGAGCAAATTAAGTACTTATGCAAATTAGTTCAGTATTGAGACCATCTGATTGGGTGATGCAACTGTCATTCAAAATAAGCCATTTTGATTGGCTTATGTACTGTCAGTCAACAATTTTCTATTTTACAACTTTTGCTCAGACCATCATGCAATAGTCTTCAACCAGCAAGACAAGTGGTCAAGAATGCTCTTGTTATCAACTATCTGTGGCTGGTTCTGCAGGTGTTCAATTAAACTAGGGTTAGGAAGGACCTCAGTAAGTTATGAAGAGCAAATAAAGCCTTTATGCAAATTAGTTTAGAATTGAGACCATCTGATTGGTTGATGCAATTGTCATTCAAACTAAGCCATTCTGATTGGTTTATGTACTGTCAGTCAACAGTTTTCTATTTTACAACTTTTGCTGGGACCATCATGCAATAGTCTTCAACCATCAAGACAATTGGTCAAGAATGCTCTTGTTATCAACTATCTGTGGCTGGTTCTGCAAGTGTTCAATTAAACTAGGGTTAGGAAGGACCTCAGTAAGTTATGGAGAGCAAATAAAGCCCTTATGCAAATTAGTTTAGAATTGAGACCATCTGATTGGTTGATGCAATTGTCTTTCAAAATAAGCAATTCTGATTGGTTTATGTACTGTCAGTCAACAGTTTTCTATTTTACAACTTTTGCTGGGACCATCATGCAATAGTCTTCAACCAGCAAGACAATTCTTCAAGAATGCTTTTGTTATCAACTATATGTCGCTGGTTCTGCAAGTGTTTAATTAAACTAGGGTTAGGAAGGACCTCAGTAAGTTATGGAGAGCAAATAAAGCCCTTATGCAAATTAGTTTAGAATTGAGACCATCTGATTGGTTGATGCAATTGTCATTCAAAATAAGCCATTCTGATTGGTTTATGTACTGTCAGTCAACAGTTTTCTATTTTACAACTTTTGCTGGGACCATCATGCAATAGTCTTCAACCAGCAAGACAATTGGTCAAGAATGTAGTCAACATTTTTCTATTTTACAACTTTTGCTGGCACCATCACGCAATAGCCTTCAACCAGCAAGACAATTGGTCAAGAATGTTCTTGTTATCAACTATCTGTGGCTTGTTCTGCAGGTGTTCAATTAGACTTGGATGAGGAAGGACCTCAGTAAGTTATGAAGAGCAAATTAAGTACTTATGCAAATTAGTTCAGTATTGAGACCATCTGATTGGGTGATGCAACTGTCATTCAAAATAAGCCATTTTGATTGGCTTATGTACTGTCAGTCAACAATTTTCTATTTTACAACTTTTGCTCAGACCATCAAGCAATAGTCTTCAACCAGCAAGACAATTGGTCAAGAATGCTCTTGTTATCAACTATCTGTGGCTGGTTTTGCAGGTGTTCAATTAAACTAGGGTTGGGAAGGACCTAAGTAAGTTATGGAGAGCAAATAAAGCATTTATGCAAATTAGTTTAGAATTGAGACCAACTGATTGGTTGATGCAATTGTCATTCAAAATAAGCCATTCTGATTGGTTTATGTACTATCAGTAAACAGTTTTCTATTTTACAACTTTTGCTAGGACCATCATGCAATAGTCTTTAACCAGCAAGACAATTCTTCAAGAATGCTTTTGTTATCAAATATTTGTCGCTGGTTCTGCAAGTGTTTAATTAAACTAGGGTTAGGAAGGACCTCAGTAAGTTATGGAGAGCAAATAAAGCCCTTATACAAATTAGTTTAGAATTGTGACCATCTGATTGGTTGATGCAATTGTCATTCAAAATAAGCCATTCTGATTGGTTTATGTACTGTCAGTCAACAGTTTTCTATTTTACAACTTTTGCTGGGACCATCATGCAATAGTCTTCAACCAGCAAGACAATTGGTCAAGAATGTAGTCAACATTTTTCTATTTTACAACTTTTGCTGGCACCATCACGCAATAGCCTTCAACCAGCAAGACAATTGGTCAAGAATGTTCTTGTTATCAACTATCTGTGGCTTGTTCTGCAGGTGTTCAATTAGACTTGGATGAGGAAGGACCTCAGTAAGTTATGAAGAGCAAATTAAGTACTTATGCAAAATAGTTCAGTATTGAGACCATCTGATTGGGTGATGCAACTGTCATTCAAAATAAGCCATTTTGATTGGCTTATGTACTGTCAGTCAACAGTTTTCTATTTTACAACTTTTGCTGAGACCATCATGCAATAGTCTTCAACCATCAAGACAATTGGTCAAGAATGCTTTTGTTATCAACTATCTGTGGCTGGTTCTGCAGGTGTTCAATTAAACTAGGGTTAGGAAGGACCTCAGTAAGTTATGAAGAGCAAATTAAGTACTTATGCAAATTAGTTCAGTATTGAGACCATCTGATTGGGTGATGCAACTGTCATTCAAAATAAGCCATTTTGATTGGCTTATGTACTGTCAGTCAACAGTTTTCTATTTTACAACTTTTGCTGAGACCATCATGCAATAGTCTTCAACCAGCAAGACAATTGGTCAAGAATGCTCTTGTTATCAACTATCTGTGGCTGGTTCTGCAGGTGTTCAATTAAACTAGGGATAGGAAGGACCTCAGTAAGTTATGAAGAGCAAATAAAGCCTTTATGCAAATTAGTTTAGAATTGAGACCATCTGATTGGTTGATGCAATTGTCATTCAAAATAAGCCATTCTGATTGGTTTATGTACTGTCAGTCAACAGTTTTCTATTTTACAACTTTTGCTGGGACCATCATGCAATAGTCTTCAACCATCAAGACAATTGGTCAAGAATGCTCTTGTTATCAACTATCTGTGGCTGGTTTTACAGGTGTTCAATTAAACTAGGGTTAGGAAGGACCTAAGTAAGTTATGGAGAGCAAATAAAGCATTTATGCAAATTAGTTTAGAATTGAGACCAACTGATTGGTTGATGCAATTGTCATTCAAAATAAGCCATTCTGATTGGTTTATGTACTATCAGTAAACAGTTTTCTATTTTACAACTTTTGCTAGGACCATCATGCAATAGTCTTTAACCAGCAAGACAATTCTTCAAGAATGCTTTTGTTATCAAATATTTGTCGCTGGTTCTGCAAGTGTTTAATTAAACTAGGGTTAGGAAGGACCTCAGTAAGTTATGGAGAGCAAATAAAGACCTTATACAAATTAGTTTAGAATTGTGACCATCTGATTGGTTGATGCAATTGTCATTCAAAATAAGCCATTCTGATTGGTTTTTGTACTGTCAGTCAACAGTTTTCTATTTTAAACTTTTGCTGGGACCATCATGCAATAGTCTTCAACCAGCAAGACAATTGGTCAAGAACGTAGTCAACATTTTTCTATTTTACAACTTTTGCTGGGACCATAATGCAATAGTCTTCAACCATCAAGACAATTGGTCAAGAATGCTTTTGTTATTAACTATCTGTGGCTGGTTCTGCAGGTGTTCAATTAAACTAGGGTTAGGAAGGACCTTAGTAAGTTATGAAGAGCAAATTAAGTACTTATTCAAATTAGTTCAGTATTAAGACCATCTGATTGGGTGATGCAATTGTCATTCAAAATAAGCCATTTTGATTGGCTTATGTACTGTCAGTCAACAGTTTTCTATTTTACAACTTTTGCTGAGACCATCATGCAATAGTCTTCAACCAGCAAGACAATTGGTCAAGAATGCTCTTGTTATCAACTATCTGTGGCTGGTTCTGCAGGTGTTCAATTAAACTAGGGTTAGGAAGGACCTCAGTAAGTTATGAAGAGCAAATAAAGCCTTTATGCAAATTAGTTTAGAATTGAGACCATCTGATTGGTTGATGCAATTGTCATTCAAAATAAGCCATTCTGATTGGTTTATGTACTGTCAGTCAACAGTTTTCTATTTTACAACTTTTGCTGGGACCATCACGCAATAGTCTTCAACCATCAAGACAATTGGTCAAGAATGCTCTTGTTATCAACTATCTGTAGCTGGTTTTGCAGGTGTTCAATTAAACTAGGGTTAGGAAGGACCTAAGTAAGTTATGGAGAGCAAATAAAGCATTTATGCAAATTAGTTTAGAATTGAGACCAACTGATTGGTTGATGCAATTGTCATTCAAAATAAGCCATTCTGATTGGTTTATGTACTATCAGTAAACAGTTTTCTATTTTACAACTTTTGCTAGGACCATCATGCAATAGTCTTTAACCAGCAAGACAAATCCTCAAGGATGCTTTTGTTATCAAATATTTGTCGCTGGTTCTGCAAGTGTTTAATTAAACTAGGGTTAGGAAGGACCTCAGTAAGTTATGGAGAGCAAATAAAGCCCTTACACAAATTAGTTTAGAATTGTGACCATCTGATTGGTTGATGCAATTGTCATTCAAAATAAGCCATTCTGATTGGTTTATGTACTGTCAGTCAACAGTTTTCTATTTTACAACTTTTGCTGGGACCATCATGCAATAGTCTTCAACCAGCAAGACAATTGGTCAAGAATGTAGTCAACATTTTTCTATTTTACAACTTTTGCTGGCACCATCACGCAATAGCCTTCAACCAGCAAGACAATTGGTCAAGAATGTTCTTGTTATCAACTATCTGTGGCTTGTTCTGCAGGTGTTCAATTAGACTTGGATGAGGAAGGACCTTAGTAAGTTATGAAGTGCAAATTAAGTACTTATGCAAATTAGTTCAGTATTGAGACCATCTGATTGGGTGATGCAACTGTCATTCAAAATAAGCCATTTTGATTGGCTTATGTGCTGTCAGTCAACAGTTTTCAATTTTACAACTTTTGCTGAGACCATCATGCAATAGTCTTCAACCATCAAGACAATTGGTCAAGAATGCTCTTGTTATCAACTATCTGTAGCTGGTTTTGCAGGTGTTCAATTAAACTAGGGTTAGGAAGGACCTAAGTAAGTTATGGAGAGCAAATCAAGCATTTATGCAAATTAGTTTAGAATTGAGACCAACTGATTGGTTGATGCAATTGTCATTCAAAATAATCCATTCTGATTGGTTTATGTACTATCAGTAAACAGTTTTCTACTTTACAACTTTTGCTAGGACCATCATGCAATAGTCTTTAACCAGCAAGACAAATCCTCAAGGATGCTTTTGTTATCAAATATTTGTCGCTGGTTCTGCAAGTGTTTAATTAAACTAGGGTTAGGAAGGACCTCAGTAAGTTATGGAGAGCAAATAAAGCCCTTATACAAATTAGTTTAGAATTGTGACCATCTGATTGGTTGATGCAATTGTCATTCAAAATAAGCCATTCTGATTGGTTTATGTACTGTCAGTCAACAGTTTTCTATTTTACAACTTTTGCTGGGACCATCATGCAATAGTCTTCAACCATCAAGACAATTGGTCAAGAATGCTCTTGTTATCAACTATCTGTGGCTGGTTTTGCAGGTGTTCAATTAAACTAGGGTTAGGAAGGACCTAAGTAAGTTATGGAGAGCAAATAAAGCATTTATGCAAATTAGTTTAGAATTGAGACCAACTGATTGGTTGATGCAATTGTCATTAAAAATAAGCCATTCTGATTGGTTTATGTACTATCAGTAAACAGTTTTCTATTTTACAACTTTTGCTAGGACCATCATGCAATAGTCTTTAACCAGCAAGACAATTCCTCAAGAATGCTTTTGTTATCAAATATTTGTCGCTGGTTCTGCAAGTGTTTAATTAAACTAGGGTTAGGAAGGAACTCAGTAAGTTATGGAGAGCAAATAAAGCCCTTATACAAATTAGTTTAGAATTGTGACCATCTGATTGGTTGATGCAATTGTCATTCAAAATAAGCCATTCTGATTGGTTTATGTACTGTCAGTCAACAGTTTTCTATTTTACAACTTTTGCTGGGACCATCATGCAATAGTCTTCAACCAGCAAGACAATTGGTCAAGAATGTAGTCAACATTTTTCTATTTTACAACTTTTGCTGGCACCATCACGCAATAGCCTTCAACCTGCAAGACAATTGGTCAAGAATGTTCTTGTTATCAACTATCTGTGGATTGTTCTGCAGGTGTTCAATTAGACTTGGATGAGGAAGGACCTCAGTAAGTTATGAAGAGCAAATTAAGTACTTATGCAAATTAGTTCAGTATTGAGACCATCTGATTGGGTGATGCAACTGTCATTCAAAATAAGCCATTTTGATTGGCTTATGTGCTGTCAGTCAACAGTTTTCTATTTTACAACTTTTGCTGAGACCATCATGCAATAGTCTTCAACCAGCAAGACAATTGGTCAAGAATGCTCTTGTTATCAACTATCTGTGGCTGGTTCTGCAGGTGTTCAATTAAACTAGGGTTAGGAAGGACCTCAGTAAGTTATGAAGAGCAAATAAAGCCTTTATGCAAATTAGTTTAGAATTGAGACCATCTGATTGGTTGATGCAATTGTCATTCAAAATAAGCCACTCTGATTGGTTTATGTACTGTCAGTCAACAGTTTTCTATTTTACAACTTTTGCTGGGACCATCATGCAATAGTCTTCAACCAGCAAGACAATTGGTCAAGAATGCCCTTGTTATCAACTATCTGTGGCTGGTTTTGCAGGTGTTCAATTAAACTAGGGTTAGGAAGGACCTCAGTAAGTTATGAAGAGCAAATAAAGCCTTTATGCAAATTAGTTTAGAATTGAGACCATCTGATTGGTTGATGCAATTGTCATTCAAAATAAGCCATTTTGATTGGTTTATGTACTGTCAGTCAACAGTTTTCTATTTTACAACTTTTGCTGGGACCATCATGCAATAGCCTTCAACCAGCAAGACAATTGGTCAAGAATGTAGTCAACATTTTTCTATTTTACAACTTTTGCTGGGACCATCATGCAATAGTCTTCAACCATCAAGACAATTGGTCAAGAATGCTCTTGTTATCAACTATCTGTGGCTGGTTCTGCAAGTGTTCAATTAAACTAGGGTTAGGAAGGACCTCAGTAAGTTATGGAGAGCAAATAAAGCCCTTATGCAAATTAGTTTAGAATTGAGACCATCTGATTGGTTGATGCAATTGTCATTCAAAATAAGCCATTCTGATTGGTTTATGTACTGTCAGTCAACAGTTTTCTATTTTACAACTTTTGCTGGGACCATCATGCAATAGTCTTTAACCAGCAAGACAATTGGTCAAGAATGCCCTTGTTATCAACTATCTGTGGCTGGTTTTGCAGGTGTTCAATTAAACTAGGGTTAGGAAGGACCTCAGTAAGTTATGGAGAGCAAATAAAGCATTTATGCAAATTAGTTTAGAATTGAGACCAACTGATTGGTTGATGCAATTGTCATTCAAAAATAGCCATTCTGATTGGTTTATGTACTATCAGTAAACAGTTTTCTATTTTACAACTTTTGCTAGGACCATCATGCAATAGTCTTCAACCTGCAAGACAATTCTTCAAGAATGCTTTTGTTATCAACTATTTGTCTCTGGTTCTGCAAGTGTTTAATTAAACTAGGGTTAGGAAGGACCTCAGTAAGTTATGGAGAGCAAATAAAGCCCTTATGCAAATTAGTTTAGAATTGAGACCATCTGATTGGTTGATGCAATTGTCATTCAAAATAAGCCATTCTGATTGGTTTATGTACTGTCAGTCAACAGTTTTCTATTTTACAACTTTTGCTGGGACCATCATGCAATAGTCTTCAACCAGCAAGACAATTGGTCAAGAATGTAGTCAACATTTTTCTATTTTACAACTTTTGCTGGCACCATCACGCAATAGCCTTCAACCAGCAAGACAATTGGTCAAGAATGTTCTTGTTATCAACTATCTGTGGCTTGTTCTGCAGTTGTTCAATTAGACTTGGATGAGGAAGGACCTCAGTAAGTTATGAAGAGCAAATTAAGTACTTATGCAAATTAGTTCAGTATTGAGACCATCTGATTGGGTGATGCAACTGTCATTCAAAATAAGCCATTTTGATTGGCTTATGTACTGTCAGTCAACAGTTTTCTATTTTACAACTTTTGCTGAGACCATCATGCAATAGTCTTCAACCAGCAAGACAATTGGTCAAGAATGCTCTTGTTATCAACTATCTGTGGCTGGTTCTGCAGGTGTTCAATTAAACTAGGGTTAGGAAGGACCTCAGTAAGTTATGAAGAGCAAATAAAGCCTTTATGCAAATTAGTTTAGAATTGAGACCATCTGATTGGTTGATGCAATTGTCATTCAAAATAAGCCATTCTGATTGGTTTATGTACTGTCAGTCAACAGTTTTCTATTTTACAACTTTTGCTGGGACCATCATGCAATAGTCTTCAACCATCAAGACAATTAGTCAAGAATGCTCTTGTTATCAACTATCTGTGGCTGGTTTTGCAGGTGTTCAAATAAACTAGGGTTAGGAAGGACCTAAGTAAGTTATGGAGAGCAAATAAAGCATTTATGCAAATTAGTTTAGAATTGAGACCAACTGATTGGTTGATGCAATTGTCATTCAAAATAAGCCATTCTGATTGGTTTATGTACTGTCAGTCAACAGTTTTCTATTTTACAACTTTTGCTGGGACCATCATGCAATAGTCTTCAACCAGCAAGACAATTCTTCAAGAATGCTCTTGTTATCAACTATTTGCGGCTATTTCTGCAAGTGTTTAATTAAACTAGGGTTAGGAAGGACCTCAGTAAGTTATGAAGAGCAAATAAAGCCCTTATGCAAAT
Organism: Crinia signifera; assembly: GCF_055691185.1. Lineage (NCBI taxonomy): Eukaryota > Metazoa > Chordata > Amphibia > Anura > Myobatrachidae > Crinia > Crinia signifera. The sequence continues at coordinate 73,607,743 of NC_139226.1, forward strand.
TAGTTTAGAATTGAGACCATCTGATTGGTTGATGCAATTTTCATTCAAAATAAGCCATTCTGATTTGTTTATGTACTGTCAGTCAACAGTTTTCTATTTTAAACTTTTGCTGGGACCATCATGCAATAGCCTTCAACCAGCAAGACAATTGGTCAAGAATGTAGTCAACATTTTTCTATTTTACAACTTTTGCTGGGACCATCATGCAATAGTCTTCAACCATCAAGACAATTGGTCAAGAATGCTCTTGTTATCAACTATCTGTGGCTGGTTCTGCAAGTGTTCAATTAAACTAGGGTTAGGAAGGACCTCAGTAAGTTATGGAGAGCAAATAAAGCCCTTATGCAAATTAGTTTAGAATTGAGACCATCTGATTGGTTGATGCAATTGTCATTCAAAATAAGCCATTCTGATTGGTTTATGTACTGTCAGTCAACAGTTTTCTATTTTGCAACTTTTGCTGGGACCATCATGCAATAGTCTTCAACCAGCAAGACAATTGGTCAAGAATGCCCTTGTTATCAACTATCTGTGGCTGGTTTTGCAGGTGTTCAATTAAACTAGGGTTAGGAAGGACCTCAGTAAGTTATGGAGAGCAAATAAAGCCCTTATGCAAATTAGTTTAGAATTGAGACCATCTGATTGGTTGATGCAATTGTCATTCAAAATAAGCCATTCTGATTGGTTTATGTACTGTCAGTCAACAGTTTTCTATTTTACAACTTTTGCTGGGACCATCATGCAATAGTCTTCAACCAGCAAGACAATTGGTCAAGAATGTAGTCAACATTTTTCTATTTTACAACTTTTGCTGGCACCATCACGCAATAGCCTTCAACCAGCAAGACAATTGGTCAAGAATGTTCTTGTTATCAACTATCTGTGGCTTGTTCTGCAGTTGTTCAATTAGACTTGGATGAGGAAGGACCTCAGTAAGTTATGAAGAGCAAATTAAGTACTTATGCAAATTAGTTCAGTATTGAGACCATCTGATTGGGTGATGCAACTGTCATTCAAAATAAGCCATTTTGATTGGCTTATGTACTGTCAGTCAACAGTTTTCTATTTTACAACTTTTGCTGAGACCATCATGCAATAGTCTTCAACCAGCAAGACAATTGGTCAAGAATGCTCTTGTTATCAACTATCTGTGGCTGGTTCTGCAGGTGTTCAATTAAACTAGGGTTAGGAAGGACCTCAGTAAGTTATGAAGAGCAAATAAAGCCTTTATGCAAATTAGTTTAGAATTGAGACCATCTGATTGGTTGATGCAATTGTCATTCAAAATAAGCCATTCTGATTGGTTTATGTACTGTCAGTCAACAGTTTTCTATTTTACAACTTTTGCTGGGACCATCATGCAATAGTCTTCAACCATCAAGACAATTAGTCAAGAATGCTCTTGTTATCAACTATCTGTGGCTGGTTTTGCAGGTGTTCAATTAAACTAGGGTTAGGAAGGACCTAAGTAAGTTATGGAGAGCAAATAAAGCATTTATGCAAATTAGTTTAGAATTGAGACCAACTGATTGGTTGATGCAATTGTCATTCAAAATAAGCCATTCTGATTGGTTTACGTACTATCAGTAAACAGTTTTCTATTTTACAACTTTTGCTAGGACCATCATGCAATACACTGCAACCAGCAAGACAATTCTTCAAGAATGCTTTTGTTATCAAATATTTGTCGCTGGTTCTGCAAGTGTTTAATTAAACTAGGGTTAGGAAGGACCTCAGTAAGTTATGGAGAGCAAATAAAGCCCTTGTACAAATTAGTTTAGAATTGTGACCATCTGATTGGTTGATGCAATTGTCATTCAAAATAAGCCATTCTGATTAGTTTATGTACTGTCAGTCAACAATTTTCTATTTTACAGCTTTTGCTGGGACCATCATGCAATAGTCTTTAACCAGCAAGACAGTTGGTCAAGAATGCTCTTTTTATCAACTACCTGTGGCTGGTTCTTCAGGTGTTCAATTAAACTAGGGTTAGGGAGGACCTCAGTAAGTTATGGAGAGCAAATAAATCCTTTATGCAAATTAGTTTAGAATTGAGACCATCTGATTGGTTGATGCAATTGTCATTCAAAATAAGCCATTCTGATTGGTTTATGTACTGTCAGTCAACAGTTTTCTATTTTACAACTTTTGCTGGCACCATCATGCAATAGTCTTCAACCAGCAAGACAATTCTTCAAGAATGCTCTTGTTATCAACTATTTGTGGCTATTTCTGCAAGTGTTTAATTAAACTAGGGTTAGGAAGGACCTCAGTAAGTTATGGAGAGCAAATAAAGCCCTTATGCAAATTAGTTTAGAATTGAGACCATCTGATTGGTTGATGCAATTGTCATTCAAAATAAGCCATTCTGATTGGTTTATGTACTGTCAGTCAACAGTTTTCTATTTTAAACTTTTGCTGGGACCATCATGCAATAGCCTTCAACCAGCAAGACAATTGGTCAAGAATGTAGTCAACATTTTTCTATTTTACAACTTTTGCTGGGACCATCATGCAATAGTCTTCAACCATCAAGACAATTGGTCAAGAATGCTCTTGTTATCAACTATCTGTGGCTGGTTCTGCAAGTGTTCAATTAAACTAGGGTTAGGAAGGACCTCAGTAAGTTATGGAGAGCAAATAAAGCCCTTATGCAAATTAGTTTAGAATTGAGACCATCTGATTGGTTGATGCAATTGTCATTCAAAATAAGCCATTCTGATTGGTTTATGTACTGTCAGTCAACAGTTTTCTATTTTACAACTTTTGCTGGGACCATCATGCAATAGTCTTCAACCAGCAAGACAATTGGTCAAGAATGTAGTCAACATTTTTCTATTTTACAACTTTTGCTGGCACCATCACGCAATAGCCTTCAACCAGCAAGACAATTGGTCAAGAATGTTCTTGTTATCAACTATCTGTGGCTTGTTCTGCAGGTGTTCAATTAGACTTGGATGAGGAAGGACCTCAGTAAGTTATGAAGAGCAAATTAAGTACTTATGCAAATTAGTTCAGTATTGAGACCATCTGATTGGGTGATGCAACTGTCATTCAAAATAAGCCATTTTGATTGGCTTATGTACTGTCAGTCAACAGTTTTCTATTTTACTACTTTTGCTGAGACCATCATGCAATAGTCTTCAACCAGCAAGACAATTGGTCAAGAATGCTCTTGTTATCAACTATCTGTGGCTGGTTCTGCAGGTGTTCAATCAAACTAGGGTTAGGAAGGACCTCAGTAAGTTATGAAGAGCAAATAAAGCCTTTATGCAAATTAGTTTAGAATTGAGACCATCTGATTGGTTGATGCAATTGTCATTCAAAATAAGCCATTCTGATTGGTTTATGTACTGTCAGTCAACAGTTATCTATTTTACAACTTTTGCTGGGACCATCACGCAATAGCCTTCAACCATCAAGACAATTGGTCAAGAATACTCTTGTTATCAACTATCTGTGGCTGGTTCTGCATGTGTTCAATTATACTAGGGTTAGGAAGGACCTCAGTAAGTTATGGAGAGCAAATAAAGCACTTATGCAAATTAGTTCAGAATTGAGACCATCTGATTGGGTGATGCAACTGTCATTCAAAATAAGCCATTTTGATTGGCTTATGTACTGTCAGTCAACAGTTTTCTATTTTACAACTTTTGCTGAGACCATCATGCAATAGTCTTCAACCAGCAAGACAATTGGTCAAGAATGCTCTTGTTATCAACTATCTGTGGCTGGTTTTGCAGGTGTTCAATTAAACTAGGGTTAGGAAGGACCTAAGTAAGTTATGGAGAGCAAATAAAGCATTTATGCAAATTAGTTTAGAATTGAGACCAACTGATTGGTTGATGCAATTGTCATTCAAAATAAGCCATTCTGATTGGTTTATGTACTATCAGTAAACAGTTTTCTATTTTACAACTTTTGCTAGGACCATCATGCAATAGTCTTTAACCAGCAAGACAATTCTTCAAGAATGCTTTTGTTATCAAATATTTGTCGCTGGTTCTGCAAGTGTTTAATTAAACTAGGGTTAGGAAGGACCTCAGTAAGTTATGGAGAGCAAATAAAGACCTTATACAAATTAGTTTAGAATTGTGACCATCTGATTGGTTGATGCAATTGTCATTCAAAATAAGCCATTCTGATTGGTTTTTGTACTGTCAGTCAACAGTTTTCTATTTTAAACTTTTGCTGGGACCATCATGCAATAGTCTTCAACCAGCAAGACAATTGGTCAAGAACGTAGTCAACATTTTTCCATTTTACAACTTTTGCTGGGACCATAATGCAATAGTCTTCAACCATCAAGACAATTGGTCAAGAATGCTTTTGTTATCAACTATCTGTGGCTGGTTCTGCAGGTGTTCAATTAAACTAGGGTTAGGAAGGACCTTAGTAAGTTATGAAGAGCAAATTAAGTACTTATTCAAATTAGTTCAGTATTAAGACCATCTGATTGGGTGATGCAATTGTCATTAAAAATAAGCCATTTTGATTGGCTTATGTACTGTCAGTCAACAGTTTTCTATTTTACAACTTTTGCTGAGACCATCATGCAATAGTCTTCAACCAGCAAGACAATTGGTCAAGAATGCTCTTGTTATCAACTATCTGTAGCTGGTTTTGCAGGTGTTCAATTAAACTAGGGTTAGGAAGGACCTAAGTAAGTTATGGAGAGCAAATCAAGCATTTATGCAAATTAGTTTAGAATTGAGACCAACTGATTGGTTGATGCAATTGTCATTCAAAATAAGCCATTCTGATTGGTTTATGTACTATCAGTAAACAGTTTTCTATTTTACAACTTTTGCTAGGACCATCATGCAATAGTCTTTAACCAGCAAGACAAATCCTCAAGGATGCTTTTGTTATCAAATATTTGTCGCTGGTTCTGCAAGTGTTTAATTAAACTAGGGTTAGGAAGGACCTCAGTAAGTTATGGAGAGCAAATAAAGCCCTTATACAAATTAGTTTAGAATTGTGACCATCTGATTGGTTGATGCAATTGTCATTCAAAATAAGCCATTCTGATTGGTTTATGTACTGTCAGTCAACAGTTTTCTATTTTACAACTTTTGCTGGGACCATCATGCAATAGTCTTCAACCAGCAAGACAATTGGTCAAGAATGCTCTTGTTATCAACTATCTGTGGCTGGTTCTGCAGGTGTTCAATTAAACTAGGGTTAGGAAGGACCTCAGTAAGTTATGAAGAGCAAATAAAGCCTTTATGCAAATTAGTTTAGAATTGAGACCATCTGATTGGTTGATGCAATTGTCATTCAAAATAAGCCATTCTGATTGGTTTATGTACTGTCAGTCAACAGTTTTCTATTTTACAACTTTTGCTGGGACCATCATGCAATAGTCTTCAACCATCAAGACAATTGGTCAAGAATGCTCTTGTTATCAACTATCTGTAGCTGGTTTTGCAGGTGTTCAATTAAACTAGGGTTAGGAAGGACCTAAGTAAGTTATGGAGAGCAAATAAAGCATTTATGCAAATTAGTTTAGAATTGAGACCAACTGATTGGTTGATGCAATTGTCATTCAAAATAAGCCATTCTGATTGGTTTATGTACTATCAGTAAACAGTTTTCTATTTTACAACTTTTGCTAGGACCATCATGCAATAGTCTTCAACCAGCAAGACAATTCTTCAAGAATGCTTTTGTTATCAACTATTTGTCGCTGGTTCTGCAAGTGTTTAATTAAACTAGGGTTAGGAAGGACCTCAGTAAGTTATGGAGAGCAAATAAAGCCCTTATGCAAATTAGTTTAGAATTGAGACCATCTGATTGGTTGATGCAATTGTCATTCAAAATAAGCCATTCTGATTGGTTTATGTACTGTCAGTCAACAGTTTTCTATTTTACAACTTTTGCTGGGACCATCATGCAATAGTCTTCAACCATCAAGACAATTGGTCAAGAATGTAGTCAACATTTTTCTATTTTACAACTTTTCCTGGCACCATCACGCAATAGCCTTCAACCAGCAAGACAATTGGTCAAGAATGTTCTTGTTATCAACTATCTGTGGCTTGTTCTGCAGGTATTCAATTAGACTTGGATGAGGAAGGACCTCAGTAAGTTATGAAGAGCAAATTAAGTACTTATGCAAATTAGTTCAGTATTGAGACCATCTGATTGGGTGATGCAACTGTCATTCAAAATAAGCCATTTTGATTGGCTTATGTACTGTCAGTCAACAGTTTTCTATTTTACTACTTTTGCTGAGACCATCATGCAATAGTCTTCAACCAGCAAGACAATTGGTCAAGAATGCTCTTGTTATCAACTATCTGTGGCTGGTTCTGCAGGTGTTCAATCAAACTAGGGTTAGGAAGGACCTCAGTAAGTTATGAAGAGCAAATAAAGCCTTTATGCAAATTAGTTTAGAATTGAGACCATCTGATTGGGTGATGCAACTGTCATTCAAAATAAGCCATTTTGATTGGTTTATGTACTGTCAGTCAACAGTTATCTATTTTACAACTTTTGCTGGGACCATCACGCAATAGCCTTCAACCATCAAGACAATTGGTCAAGAATACTCTTGTTATCAACTATCTGTGGCTGGTTCTGCATGTGTTCAATTATACTAGGGTTAGGAAGGACCTCAGTAAGTTATGGAGAGCAAATAAAGCACTTATGCAAATTAGTTCAGAATTGAGACCATCTGATTGGGTGATGCAACTGTCATTCAAAATAAGCCATTTTGATTGGCTTATGTACTGTCAGTCAACAGTTTTCTATTTTACAACTTTTGCTGAGACCATCATGCAATAGTCTTCAACCAGCAAGACAATTGGTCAAGAATGCTCTTGTTATCAACTATCTGTGGCTGGTTTTGCAGGTGTTCAATTAAACTAGGGTTAGGAAGGACCTCAGTAAGTTATGAAGAGCAAATAAAGCCTTTATGCAAATTAGTTTAATTTTTCTATTTTACAACTTTTCCTGGCACCATCACGCAATAGCCTTCAACCATCAAGACAATTGGTCAAGAATGCTCTTGTTATCAACTATCTGTGGCTGGTTCTGCAAGTGTTCAATTAAACTAGGGTTAGGAAGGACCTCAGTAAGTTATGGAGAGCAAATAAAGCCCTTATGCAAATTAGTTTAGAATTGAGACCATCTGATTGGTTGATGCAATTGTCATTCAAAATAAGCCATTCTGATTGGTTTATGTACTGTCAGTCAACAGTTTTCTATTTTACAACTTTTGCTGGGACCATCATGCAATAGTCTTCAACCAGCAAGACAATTGGTCAAGAATGTAGTCAACATTTTTCTATTTTACAACTTTTGCTGGCACCATCACGCAATAGCCTTCAACCAGCAAGACAATTGGTCAAGAATGTTCTTGTTATCAACTATCTGTGGCTTGTTCTGCAGGTGTTCAATTAGACTTGGATGAGGAAGGACCTCAGTAAGTTATGAAGAGCAAATTAAGTACTTATGCAAATTAGTTCAGTATTGAGACCATCTGATTGGGTGATGCAACTGTCATTCAAAATAAGCCATTTTGATTGGCTTATGTACTGTCAGTCAACAGTTTTCTATTTTACTACTTTTGCTGAGACCATCATGCAATAGTCTTCAACCAGCAAGACAATTGGTCAAGAATGCTCTTGTTATCAACTATCTGTGGCTGGTTCTGCAGGTGTTCAATCAAACTAGGGTTAGGAAGGACCTCAGTAAGTTATGAAGAGCAAATAAAGCCTTTATGCAAATTAGTTTAGAATTGAGACCATCTGATTGGTTGATGCAATTGTCATTCAAAATAAGCCATTCTGATTGGTTTATGTACTGTCAGTCAACAGTTATCTATTTTACAACTTTTGCTGGGACCATCACGCAATAGCCTTCAACCATCAAGACAATTGGTCAAGAATACTCTTGTTATCAACTATCTGTGGCTGGTTCTGCATGTGTTCAATTATACTAGGGTTAGGAAGGACCTCAGTAAGTTATGGAGAGCAAATAAAGCACTTATGCAAATTAGTTCAGAATTGAGACCATCTGATTGGGTGATGCAACTGTCATTCAAAATAAGCCATTTTGATTGGCTTATGTACTGTCAGTCAACAGTTTTCTATTTTACAACTTTTGCTGAGACCATCATGCAATAGTCTTCAACCAGCAAGACAATTGGTCAAGAATGCTCTTGTTATCAACTATCTGTGGCTGGTTTTGCAGGTGTTCAATTAAACTAGGGTTAGGAAGGACCTAAGTAAGTTATGGAGAGCAAATAAAGCATTTATGCAAATTAGTTTAGAATTGAGACCAACTGATTGGTTGATGCAATTGTCATTCAAAATAAGCCATTCTGATTGGTTTATGTACTATCAGTAAACAGTTTTCTATTTTACAACTTTTGCTAGGACCATCATGCAATAGTCTTTAACCAGCAAGACAATTCTTCAAGAATGCTTTTGTTATCAAATATTTGTCGCTGGTTCTGCAAGTGTTTAATTAAACTAGGGTTAGGAAGGACCTCAGTAAGTTATGGAGAGCAAATAAAGACCTTATACAAATTAGTTTAGAATTGTGACCATCTGATTGGTTGATGCAATTGTCATTCAAAATAAGCCATTCTGATTGGTTTTTGTACTGTCAGTCAACAGTTTTCTATTTTAAACTTTTGCTGGGACCATCATGCAATAGTCTTCAACCAGCAAGACAATTGGTCAAGAACGTAGTCAACATTTTTCCATTTTACAACTTTTGCTGGGACCATAATGCAATAGTCTTCAACCATCAAGACAATTGGTCAAGAATGCTTTTGTTATCAACTATCTGTGGCTGGTTCTGCAGGTGTTCAATTAAACTAGGGTTAGGAAGGACCTTAGTAAGTTATGAAGAGCAAATTAAGTACTTATTCAAATTAGTTCAGTATTAAGACCATCTGATTGGGTGATGCAATTGTCATTAAAAATAAGCCATTTTGATTGGCTTATGTACTGTCAGTCAACAGTTTTCTATTTTACAACTTTTGCTGAGACCATCATGCAATAGTCTTCAACCAGCAAGACAATTGGTCAAGAATGCTCTTGTTATCAACTATCTGTAGCTGGTTTTGCAGGTGTTCAATTAAACTAGGGTTAGGAAGGACCTAAGTAAGTTATGGAGAGCAAATCAAGCATTTATGCAAATTAGTTTAGAATTGAGACCAACTGATTGGTTGATGCAATTGTCATTCAAAATAAGCCATTCTGATTGGTTTATGTACTATCAGTAAACAGTTTTCTATTTTACAACTTTTGCTAGGACCATCATGCAATAGTCTTTAACCAGCAAGACAAATCCTCAAGGATGCTTTTGTTATCAAATATTTGTCGCTGGTTCTGCAAGTGTTTAATTAAACTAGGGTTAGGAAGGACCTCAGTAAGTTATGGAGAGCAAATAAAGCCCTTATACAAATTAGTTTAGAATTGTGACCATCTGATTGGTTGATGCAATTGTCATTCAAAATAAGCCATTCTGATTGGTTTATGTACTGTCAGTCAACAGTTTTCTATTTTACAACTTTTGCTGGGACCATCATGCAATAGTCTTCAACCAGCAAGACAATTGGTCAAGAATGCTCTTGTTATCAACTATCTGTGGCTGGTTCTGCAGGTGTTCAATTAAACTAGGGTTAGGAAGGACCTCAGTAAGTTATGAAGAGCAAATAAAGCCTTTATGCAAATTAGTTTAGAATTGAGACCATCTGATTGGTTGATGCAATTGTCATTCAAAATAAGCCATTCTGATTGGTTTATGTACTGTCAGTCAACAGTTTTCTATTTTACAACTTTTGCTGGGACCATCATGCAATAGTCTTCAACCATCAAGACAATTGGTCAAGAATGCTCTTGTTATCAACTATCTGTAGCTGGTTTTGCAGGTGTTCAATTAAACTAGGGTTAGGAAGGACCTAAGTAAGTTATGGAGAGCAAATAAAGCATTTATGCAAATTAGTTTAGAATTGAGACCAACTGATTGGTTGATGCAATTGTCATTCAAAATAAGCCATTCTGATTGGTTTATGTACTATCAGTAAACAGTTTTCTATTTTACAACTTTTGCTAAGACCATCATGCAATAGTCTTCAACCAGCAAGACAATTCTTCAAGAATGCTTTTGTTATCAACTATTTGTCGCTGGTTCTGCAAGTGTTTAATTAAACTAGGGTTAGGAAGGACCTCAGTAAGTTATGGAGAGCAAATAAAGCCCTTATGCAAATTAGTTTAGAATTGAGACCATCTGATTGGTTGATGCAATTGTCATTCAAAATAAGCCATTCTGATTGGTTTATGTACTGTCAGTCAACAGTTTTCTATTTTACAACTTTTGCTGGGACCATCATGCAATAGTCTTCAACCATCAAGACAATTGGTCAAGAATGTAGTCAACATTTTTCTATTTTACAACTTTTCCTGGCACCATCACGCAATAGCCTTCAACCAGCAAGACAATTGGTCAAGAATGTTCTTGTTATCAACTATCTGTGGCTTGTTCTGCAGGTATTCAATTAGACTTGGATGAGGAAGGACCTCAGTAAGTTATGAAGAGCAAATTAAGTACTTATGCAAATTAGTTCAGTATTGAGACCATCTGATTGGGTGATGCAACTGTCATTCAAAATAAGCCATTTTGATTGGCTTATGTACTGTCAGTCAACAGTTTTCTATTTTACTACTTTTGCTGAGACCATCATGCAATAGTCTTCAACCAGCAAGACAATTGGTCAAGAATGCTCTTGTTATCAACTATCTGTGGCTGGTTCTGCAGGTGTTCAATCAAACTAGGGTTAGGAAGGACCTCAGTAAGTTATGAAGAGCAAATAAAGCCTTTATGCAAATTAGTTTAGAATTGAGACCATCTGATTGGGTGATGCAACTGTCATTCAAAATAAGCCATTTTGATTGGTTTATGTACTGTCAGTCAACAGTTATCTATTTTACAACTTTTGCTGGGACCATCACGCAATAGCCTTCAACCATCAAGACAATTGGTCAAGAATACTCTTGTTATCAACTATCTGTGGCTGGTTCTGCATGTGTTCAATTATACTAGGGTTAGGAAGGACCTCAGTAAGTTATGGAGAGCAAATAAAGCACTTATGCAAATTAGTTCAGAATTGAGACCATCTGATTGGGTGATGCAACTGTCATTCAAAATAAGCCATTTTGATTGGCTTATGTACTGTCAGTCAACAGTTTTCTATTTTACAACTTTTGCTGAGACCATCATGCAATAGTCTTCAACCAGCAAGACAATTGGTCAAGAATGCTCTTGTTATCAACTATCTGTGGCTGGTTTTGCAGGTGTTCAATTAAACTAGGGTTAGGAAGGACCTAAGTAAGTTATGGAGAGCAAATAAAGCATTTATGCAAATTAGTTTAGAATTGAGACCAACTGATTGGTTGATGCAATTGTCATTCAAAATAAGCCATTCTGATTGGTTTATGTACTGTCAGTCAACAGTTTTCTATTTTACAACTTTTGCTGGGACCATCATGCAATAGTCTTCAACCAGCAAGACAATTCTTCAAGAATGCTCTTGTTATCAACTATTTGTGGCTATTTCTGCAAGTGTTTAATTAAACTAGGGTTAGGAAGGACCTCAGTAAGTTATGAAGAGCAAATAAAGCCCTTATGCAAATTAGTTTAGAATTGAGACCATCTGATTGGTTGATGCAATTTTCATTCAAAATAAGCCATTCTGATTTGTTTATGTACTGTCAGTCAACAGTTTTCTATTTTACAACTTTTGCTGGGACCATCATGCAATAGCCTTCAACCAGCAAGACAATTGGTCAAGAATGTAGTCAACATTTTTCTATTTTACAACTTTTGCTGGGACCATCATGCAATAGTCTTCAACCATCAAGACAATTGGTCAAGAATGCTCTTGTTATCAACTATCTGTGGCTGGTTCTGCAAGTGTTCAATTAAACTAGGGTTAGGAAGGACCTCAGTAAGTTATGGAGAGCAAATAAAGCCCTTATGCAAATTAGTTTAGAATTGAGACCATCTGATTGGTTGATGCAATTGTCATTCAAAATAAGCCATTCTGATTGGTTTATGTACTGTCAGTCAACAGTTTTCTATTTTACAACTTTTGCTGGGACCATCATGCAATAGTCTTCAACCAGCAAGACAATTGGTCAATAATGCCCTTGTTATCAACTATCTGTGGCTGGTTTTGCAGGTGTTTAATTAAACTAGGGTTAGGAAGGACCTCAGTAAGTTATGGAGAGCAAATAAAGCATTTATGCAAATTAGTTTAGAATTGAGACCAACTGATTGGTTGATGCAATTGTCATTCAAAATAAGCCATTCTGATTGGTTTATGTACTATCAGTAAACAGTTTTCTATTTTACAACTTTTGCTAGGACCATCATGCAATAGTCTTCAACCAGCAAGACAATTCTTCAAGAATGCTTTTGTTATCAACTATTTGTCGCTGGTTCTGCAAGTGTTTAATTAAACACGGTTTAGTAAGGACCTCAGTAAGTTATGGAGAGCAAATAAAGCCCTTATGCAAATTAGTTTAGAATTGAGACCATCTGATTGGTTGATGCAATTGTCATTCAAAATAAGCCATTCTGATTGGTTTATGTACTGTCAGTCAACAGTTTTCTATTTTACAACTTTTGCTGGGACCATCATGCAATAGTCTTCAACCAGCAAGACAATTGGTCAAGAATGTAGTCAACATTTTTCTATTTTACAACTTTTGCTGGCACCATCACGCAATAGCCTTCAACCAGCAAGACAATTGGTCAAGAATGTTCTTGTTATCAACTATCTGTGGCTTGTTCTGCAGTTGTTCAATTAGACTTGGATGAGGAAGGACCTCAGTAAGTTATGAAGAGCAAATTAAGTACTTATGCAAATTAGTTCAGTATTGAGACCATCTGATTGGGTGATGCAACTGTCATTCAAAATAAGCCATTTTGATTGGCTTATGTACTGTCAGTCAACAGTTTTCTATTTTACAACTTTTGCTGAGACCATCATGCAATAGTCTTCAACCAGCAAGACAATTGGTCAAGAATGCTCTTGTTATCAACTATCTGTGGCTGGTTCTGCAGGTGTTCAATTAAACTAGGGTTAGGAAGGACCTCAGTAAGTTATGAAGAGCAAATAAAGCCTTTATGCAAATTAGTTTAGAATTGAGACCATCTGATTGGTTGATGCAATTGTCATTCAAAATAAGCCATTCTGATTGGTTTATGTACTGTCAGTCAACAGTTTTCTATTTTACAACTTTTGCTGGGACCATCATGCAATAGTCTTCAACCATCAAGACAATTGGTCAAGAATGCTCTTGTTATCAACTATCTGTGGCTGGTTTTGCAGGTGTTCAATTAAACTAGGGTTAGGAAGGACCTAAGTAAGTTATGGAGAGCAAATAAAGCATTTATGCAAATTAGTTTAGAATTGAGACCAACTGATTGGTTGATGCAATTGTCATTCAAAATAAGCCATTCTGATTGGTTTATGTACTATCAGTAAAAAGTTTTCTATTTTACAACTTTTGCTAGGACCATCATGCAATAGTCTTTAACCAGCAAGACAATTCTTCAAGAATGCTTTTGTTATCAAATATTTGTCGCTGGTTCTGCAAGTGTTTAATTAAACTAGGGTTAGGAAGGACCTCAGTAAGTTATGGAGAGCAAATAAAGACCTTATACAAATTAGTTTAGAATTGTGACCATCTGATTGGTTGATGCAATTGTCATTCAAAATAAGCCATTCTGATTGGTTTATGTACTGTCAGTCAACAGTTTTCTATTTTACAACTTTTGCTGGGACCATCATGCAATAGTCTTCAACCAGCAAGACAGTTGGTCAAGAATGCTCTTGTTATCAACTACCTGTGGCTGGTTCTGCAGGTGTTCAATTAAACTAGGGTTATGAAGGACCTCAGTAAGTTATGGAGAGCAAATAAAGCCTTTATGCACATTAGTTTAGAATTGAGACCATCTGATTGGTTGATGCAATTGTCATTCAAAATAAACCATTCTGATTGGTTTATGTACTGTCAGTCAACAGTTTTCTATTTTACAACTTTTGCTGGGACCATCATGCAATAGTCTTCAACCAGCAAGACAATTGGTCAAAAATGCTCTTATTATCAACTATCTGTGGCTGGTTCTGCCAGCGTTCAATTAAACTAGGGTTAGGATGGACCTCAGTAAGTTATGGAGAGCAAATAAAGCCCTTATGCAAATTAGTTTAGAATTGAGACCATCTGATTGGTTGATGCAATTGTCATTCAAAATAAGCCATTCTGATTGGTTTATGTACTGTCAGTCAACAGTTTTCTATTTTACAACTTTTGCTGGGACCATCATGCAATAGTCTTCAACCAGCAAGACAATTCTTCAAGAATGCTCTTGTTATCAACTATTTGTGGCTATTTCTGCAAGTGTTTAATTAAACTAGGGTAAGGAAGGACCTCAGTAAGTTATGGAGAGCAAATAAAGCCTTTATGCACATTAGTTTAGAATTGAGACCATCTGATTGGTTGATGCAATTGTCATTCAAAATAAACCATTCTGATTGGTTTATGTACTGTCAGTCAACAGTTTTCTATTTTACAACTTTTGCTGTGACCATCATGCAATAATCTTCAACCAGCAAGACAATTGGTCAAGAATGTAGTCAACATTTTTCTATTTTACAACTTTTGCTGGCACCATCACGCAATAGTCTTCAACCATCAAGACAATTGGTCAAGAATGCTCTTGTTATCAACTATCTGTGGCTGGTTCTGCAAGTGTTCAATTAAACTAGGGTTAGGAAGGACCTCAGTAAGTTATGGAGAGCAAATAAAGCCCTTATGCAAATTAGTTTAGAATTGAGACCATCTGATTGGTTGATGCAATTGTCATTCAAAATAAGCCATTCTGATTGGTTTATGTACTGTCAGTCAACAGTTTTCTATTTTACAACTTTTGCTGGGACCATCATGCAATAGTCTTCAACCAGCAAGACAATTGGTCAAGAATGCCCTTGTTATCAACTATCTGTGGCTGGTTTTGCAGGTGTTCAATTAAACAAGGGTTAGGAAGGACCTCAGTAAGTTATGGAGAGCAAATAAAGCATTTATGCAAATTAGTTTAGAATTGAGACCAACTGATTGGTTGATGCAATTGTCATTCAAAAAAAGCCATTCTGATTGGTTTATGTACTATCAGTAAACAGTTTTCTATTTTACAACTTTTGCTAGGTCCATCATGCAATGGTCTTCAACCAGCAAGAAAATTCTTCAAGAATGCTTTTGTTATCAACTATTTGTCGCTGGTTCTGCAAGTGTTTAATTAAACTAGGGTTAGGAAGGACCTCAGTAAGTTATGGAGAGCAAATAAAGCCCTTATGCAAATTAGTTTAGAATTGAGACCATCTGATTGGTTGATGCAATTGTCATTCAAAATAAGCCATTCTGATTGGTTTATGTACTGTCAGTCAACAGTTTTCTATTTTACAACTTTTGCTGGGACCATCATGCAATAGTCTTCAACCAGCAAGACAATTGGTCAAGAATGTAGTCAACATTTTTCTATTTTACAACTTTTGCTGGCACCATCACGCAATAGCCTTCAACCAGCAAGACAATTGGTCAAGAATGCCCTTGTTATCAACTATCTGTGGCTGGTTTTGCAGGTGTTCAATTAAACTAGGGTTAGGAAGGACCTCAGTAAGTTATGAAGAGCAAATAAAGCATTTATGCAAATTAGTTTAGAATTGAGACCAACTGATTGGTTGATGCAATAGTCATTCAAAATAAGCCATTCTGATTGGTTTATGTACTATCAGTAAACAGTTTTCTATTTTACAACTTTTGCTAGGACCATCATGCAATAGTCTTCAACCAGCAAGACAAATCTTCAAGAATGCTTTTGTTATCAAATATTTGTCGCTGGTTCTGCAAGTGTTTAATTAAACTAGGGTTAGGAAGGACCTCAGTAAGTTATGAAGAGCAAATAAAGCCTTTATGCAAATTAGTTTAGAATTGAGACCATCGGATTGGTTGATGCAATTGTCATTCAAAATAAGCCATTCTGATTGGTTTATGTACTGTCAGTCAACAGTTTTCTATTTTACAACTTTTGCTGGGACCATCATGCAATAGTCTTCAACCATCAAGACAATTGGTCAAGAATGCTCTTGTTATCAACTATCTGTGGCTGGTTCTGCAAGTGTTCAATTAAACTAGGGTTAGGAAGGACCTCAGTATGTTATGGAGAGCAAATAAAGCCCTTATGCAAATTAGTTTAGAATTGAGACCATCTGATTGGTTGATGCAATTGTCATTCAAAATAAACCATTCTGATTGGTTTATGTACTGTCAGTCAACCGTTTTCTATTTTACAACTTTTGCTGGGACCATCATGCAATAGTCTTCAACCAGCAAGACAATTGGTCAAGAATGCTCTTGTTATCAACTATCTGTGGCTGGTTCTGCCAGCGTTCAATTAAACTAGGGTTAGGATGGACCTCAGTAAGTTATGGAGAGCAAATAAAGCCCTTATGCAAATTAGTTTAGAATTGAGACCATCTGATTGTTTGAATCAATTGTCATTCAAAATAAGCCATTCTGATTGGTTTATGTACTGTCGGTCAACAGTTTTCTATTTTACAACTTTTGCTGGGACCATCATGCAATAGTCTTCAACCAGCAAGAAAATTAGTCAAGAATGCCCTTGTTATCAACTATCTGTGGCTGGTTTTGCAGGTGTTCAATTAAACTAGGGTTAGGAAGGACCTCAGTAAGTTATGGAGAGCAAATAAAGCATTTATGCAAATTAGTTTAGAATTGAGACCAACTGATTGGTTGATGCAATTGTCATTCAAAATAAGCCATTCTGATTGGTTTATGTACTATCAGTAAACAGTTTTCTATTTTACAACTTTTGCTAGGACCATCATGCAATAGTCTTCAACCAGCAAGACAATTCTTCAAGAATGCTTTTGTTATCAAATATTTGTCGCTGGTTCTGCAAGTGTTTAATTAAACTAGGGTTAGGAAGGACCTCAGTAAGTTATGGAGAGCAAATAAAGCCCTTATACAAATTAGTTTAGAATTGAGACCATCTGATTGGTTGATGCAATTGTCATTCAAAATAAGCCATTCTGATTGGTTTATGTACTGTCAGTCAACAGTTTTCTATTTTACAACATTTGCTGGGACCATCATGCAATAGTCTTCAACCAGGAAGACAGTTGGTCAAGAATGCTCTTGTTATCAACTACCTGTGGCTGGTTCTGCAGGTGTTCAATTAAACTAGGGTTAGGAAGGTCCTCAGTAAGTTATGGAGAGCAAATAAAGCCTTTATGCAAATTAGTTTAGAATTGAGACCATCTGATTGGTTGATGCAATTGTCATTCAAAATAAGCCATTCTGATTGGTTTATGTACTGTCAGTCAACAGTTTTCTATTTTACAACTTTTGCTGGGACCATCATGCAATAGTATTTAACCAGCAAGACAATTCTTCAAGAATGCTCTTGTTATCAACTATTTGTGGCTATTTCTGCAAGTGTTTAATTAAACTAGGGTTAGGAAGGACCTCAGTAAGTTATGGAGAGCAAATAAAGCCTTTATGCAAATTAGTTTAGAATTGAGACCATCTTATTGGTTGATGCAATTGTCATTCAAAATAAGCCATTCTGATTGGTTTATGTACTATCAGTAAACAGTTTTCTATTTTACAACTTTTGCTAGGACCATCATGCAATAGTCTTCAACCAGCAAGACAATTCTTCAAAAATGCTTTTGTTATCAAATATTTGTCGCTGGTTCTGCAAGTGTTTAATTAAACTAGGGTTAGGAATGACCTCAGTAAGTTATGGAGAGCAAATAAAGCCCTTATACAAATTAGTTTAGAATTGAGACCATCTGATTGGTTGATGAAATTGTCATACAAAATAAGCCATTCTGATTGGTTTATGTACTGTCAGTCAACAGTTTTCTATTTTACAACTTTTGCTAGGACCATCATGCAATAGTCTTCAACCAGCAAGACAATTCTTCAAAAATGCTTTTGTTATCAACTATTTGTGGCTATTTCTGCAAGTGTTTAATTAAACTAGGGTAAGGAAGGACCTCAGTAAGTTATGGAGAGCAAATAAAGCCCTTATGCAAATTAGTTTAGAATTGAGACCATCTGATTGGTTGATGCAATTGTCATTCAAAATAAACCATTCTGATTGGTTTATGTACTGTCAGTCAACAGTTTTCTATTTTACAACTTTTGCTGGGACCATCATGCAATAATCTTCAACCAGCAAGACAATTGGTCAAGAATGTAGTCAACATTTTTCTATTTTACAACTTTTGCTGGCACCATCACGCAATAGTCTTCAACCATCAAGACAATTGGTCAAGAATGCTCTTGTAATCAACTATCTGTGGCTGGTTCTGCAAGTGTTCAATTAAACTAGGGTTAGGAAGGACCTCAGTAAGTTATGGAGAGCAAATAAAGCCCTTATGCAAATTAGTTTAGAATTCAGACCATCTGATTGGTTGATGCAATTGTCATTCAAAATAAGCCATTCTGATTGGTTTATGTACTGTCAGTCAACAGTTTTCTATTTTACAACTTTTGCTGGGACCATCATGCAATAGTCTTCAACCAGTAAGACAATTGGTCAAGAATGCCCTTGTTATCAACTATCTGTGGCTGGTTTTGCAGTAGTTCAATTAAACTAGGGTTAGGAAGGACCTCAGTAAGTTATGGAGAGCAAATAAAGCCCTTATGCAAATGAGTTTAGAATTGAGACCATCTGATTGGTTGATGCAATTGTCATTCAAAATAAGCCATTCTGATTGGTTTATGTACTGTCAGTCAACAGTTTTCTATTTTACAACTTTTGCTGGGACCATCATGCAATAGTCTTCAACCAGCAAGACAATTGGTCAAGAATGCCCTTGTTATCAACTATCTGTGGCTGGTTTTGCAGGTGTTCAATTAAACTAGGGTTAGGAAGGACCTCAGTAAGTTATGAAGAGCAAATAAAGCATTTATGCAAATTAGTTTAGAATTGAGACCAACTGATTGGTTGATGCAATTGTCATTCAAAATAAGCCATTCTGATTGGTTTATGTACTATCAGTAAACAGTTTTCTATTTTACAACTTTTGCTAGGACCATCATGCAATAGTCTTCAACCAGCAAGACAAATCTTCAAGAATGCTTTTGTTATCAAATATTTGTCGCTGGTTCTGCAAGTGTTTAATTAAACTAGGGTTAGGAAGGACCTCAGTAAGTTATGAAGAGCAAATAAAGCCTTTATGCAAATTAGTTTAGAATTGAGACCATCGGATTGGTTGATGCAATTGTCATTCAAAATAAGCCATTCTGATTGGTTTATGTACTGTCAGTCAACAGTTTTCTATTTTACAACTTTTGCTGGGACCATCATGCAATAGTCTTCAACCATCAAGACAATTGGTCAAGAATGCTCTTGTTATCAACTATCTGTGGCTGGTTCTGCAAGTGTTCAATTAAACTAGGGTTAGGAAGGACCTCAGTATGTTATGGAGAGCAAATAAAGCCCTTATGCAAATTAGTTTAGAATTGAGACCATCTGATTGGTTGATGCAATTGTCATTCAAAATAAACCATTCTGATTGGTTTATGTACTGTCAGTCAACAGTTTTCTATTTTACAACTTTTGCTGGGACCATCATGCAATAGCCTTCAACCAGCAAGACAATTGGTCAAGAATGTAGTCAACATTTTTCTATTTTACAACTTTTGCTGGGACCATCATGCAATAGTCTTCAACCATCAAGACAATTGGTAAAGAATGCTCTTGTTATCAACTATCTGTGGCTGGTTCTGCAAGTGTTCAATTAAACTAGGGTTAGGAAGGACCTCAGTAAGTTATGGAGAGCAAATAAAGCCCTTATGCAAATTAGTTTAGAATTGAGACCATCTGATTGGTTGATGCAATTGTCATTCAAAATAAGCCATTCTGATTGGTTTATGTACTGTCAGTCAACAGTTTTCTATTTTACAACTTTTGCTGGGACCATCATGCAATAGTCTTCAACCAGCAAGACAATTGGTCAAGAATGCCCTTGTTATCAACTATCTGTGGCTGGTTTTGCAGGTGTTCAATTAAACTAGGGTTAGGAAGGACCTCAGTAAGTTATGGAGAGCAAATAAAGCATTTATGCAAATTAGTTTAGAATTGAGACCAACTGTGGGTTGATGCAATTGTCATTAAAAATAAGCCATTCTGATTGGTTTATGTACTATCAGTAAACAGTTTTCTATTTTACAACTTTTGCTAGGACCATCATGCAATAGTCTTCAACCAGCAAGACAATTTTTCAAGAATGCTTTTGTTATCAACTATTTGTCGCTGGTTCTGCAAGTGTTTAATTAAACTAGGGTTAGGAATGACCTCAGTAAGTTATGGAGAGCAAATAAAGCCCTTATGCAAATTAGTTTAGAATTGAGACCATCTGATTGGTTGATGCAATTGTCATTCAAAATAAGCCATTCTGATTGGTTTATGTACTGTCAGTCAACAGTTTTCTATTTTACAACTTTTGCTGGGACCATCATGCAATAGTCTTCAACCAGCAAGACAATTGGTCAAGAATGTAGTCAACATTTTTCTATTTTACAACTTTTGCTGGCACCATCACGCAATAGCCTTCAACCAGCAAGACAATTGGTCAAGAATGTTCTTGTTATCAACTATCTGTGGCTTGTTCTGCAGGTGTTCAATTAGACTTGGATGAGGAAGGACCTCAGTAAGTTATGAAGAGCAAATTAAGTACTTATGCAAATTAGTTCAGTATTGAGACCATCTGATTGGGTGATGCAACTGTCATTCAAAATAAGCCATTTTGATTGGCTTATGTACTGTCAGTAAACAATTTTCTATTTTACAACTTTTGCTCAGACCATCATGCAATAGTCTTCAACCAGCAAGACAATTGGTCAAGAATGCTCTTGTTATCAACTATCTGTGGCTGGTTCTGCAGGTGTTCAATTAAACTAGGGTTAGGAAGGACCTCAGTAAGTTTAGAAGAGCAAATAAAGCCTTTATGCAAATTAGTTTAGAATTGAGACCATCTGATTGGTTGATGCAATTGTCATTCAAAATAAGCCATTCTGATTGGTTTATGTACTATCAGTAAACAGTTTTCTATTTTACAACTTTTGCTAGGACCATCATGCAATAGTCTTCAACCAGCAAGACAATTCTTCAAAAATGCTTTTGTTATCAAATATTTGTCGCTGGTTCTGCAAGTGTTTAATTAAACTAGGGTTAGGAATGACCTCAGTAAGTTATGGAGAGCAAATAAAGCCCTTATACAAATTAGTTTAGAATTGAGACCATCTGATTGGTTGATGAAATTGTCATACAAAATAAGCCATTCTGATTGGTTTATGTACTGTCAGTCAACAGTTTTCTATTTTACAACTTTTGCTGGGACCATCATGCAATAGTCTTCAACCAGCAAGACAGTTGGTCAAGAATGCTCTTGTTATCAACTACCTGTGGCTGGTTCTGCAGGTGTTCAATTAAACTAGGGTTATGAAGGACCTCAGTAAGTTATGGAGAGCAAATAAAGCCTTTATGCACATTAGTTTAGAATTGAGACCATCTGATTGGTTGATGCAATTGTCATTCAAAATAAACCATTCTGATTGGTTTATGTACTGTCAGTCAACAGTTTTCTATTTTACAACTTTTGCTGGGACCATCATGCAATAGTCTTCAACCAGCAAGACAATTGGTCAAGAATGTAGTCAACATTTTTCTATTTTACAACTTTTGCTGGCACCATCACGCAATAGTCTTCAACCATCAAGACAATTGGTCAAGAATGCTCTTGTTATCAACTATCTGTGGCTGGTTCTGCAAGTGTTCAATTAAACTAGGGTTAGGAAGGACCTCAGTAAGTTATGGAGAGCAAATAAAGCCCTTATGCAAATTAGTTTAGAATTGAGACCAACTGATTGGTTGATGCAATTGTCATTCAAAAAAAGCCATTCTGATTGGTTTATGTACTATCAGTAAACAGTTTTCTATTTTACAACTTTTGCTAGGTCCATCATGCAATGGTCTTCAACCAGCAAGAAAATTCTTCAAGAATGCTTTTGTTATCAACTATTTGTCGCTGGTTCTGCAAGTGTTTAATTAAACTAGGGTTAGGAAGGACCTCAGTAAGTTATGGAGAGCAAATAAAGCCCTTATGCAAATTAGTTTAGAATTGAGACCATCTGATTGGTTGATGCAATTGTCATTCAAAATAAGCCATTCTGATTGGTTTATGTACTGTCAGTCAACAGTTTTCTATTTTACAACTTTTGCTGGGACCATCATGCAATAGTCTTCAACCAGCAAGACAATTGGTCAAGAATGTAGTCAACATTTTTCTATTTTACAACTTTTGCTGGCACCATCACGCAATAGCCTTCAACCAGCAAGACAATCGGTCAAGAATGCCCTTGTTATCAACTATCTGTGGCTGGTTTTGCAGGTGTTCAATTAAACTAGGGTTAGGAAGGACCTCAGTAAGTTATGAAGAGCAAATAAAGCATTTATGCAAATTAGTTTAGAATTGAGACCAACTGATTGGTTGATGCAATTGTCATTCAAAATAAGCCATTCTGATTGGTTTATGTACTATCAGTAAACAGTTTTCTATTTTACAACTTTTGCTAGGACCATCATGCAATAGTCTTCAACCAGCAAGACAAATCTTCAAGAATGCTTTTGTTATCAAATATTTGTCGCTGGTTCTGCAAGTGTTTAATTAAACTAGGGTTAGGAAGGACCTCAGTAAGTTATGAAGAGCAAATAAAGCCTTTATGCAAATTAGTTTAGAATTGAGACCATCGGATTGGTTGATGCAATTGTCATTCAAAATAAGCCATTCTGTTTGGTTTATGTACTGTCAGTCAACAGTTTTCTATTTTACAACTTTTGCTGGGACCATCATGCAATAGTCTTCAACCATCAAGACAATTGGTCAAGAATGCTCTTGTTATCAACTATCTGTGGCTGGTTCTGCAAGTGTTCAATTAAACTAGGGTTAGGAAGGACCTCAGTATGTTATGGAGAGCAAATAAAGCCCTTATGCAAATTAGTTTAGAATTGAGACCATCTGATTGGTTGATGCAATTGTCATTCAAAATAAACCATTCTGATTGGTTTATGTACTGTCAGTCAACAGTTTTCTATTTTACAACTTTTGCTGGGACCATCATGCAATAGTCTTCAACCAGCAAGACAATTGGTCAAGAATGCTCTTGTTATCAACTATCTGTGGCTGGTTCTGCCAGCGTTCAATTAAACTAGGGTTAGGATGGACCTCAGTAAGTTATGGAGAGCAAATAAAGCCCTTATGCAAATTAGTTTAGAATTGAGACCATCTGATTGTTTGAATCAATTGTCATTCAAAATAAGCCATTCTGATTGGTTTATGTACTGTCGGTCAACAGTTTTCTATTTTACAACTTTTGCTGGGACCATCATGCAATAGTCTTCAACCAGCAAGAAAATTAGTCAAGAATGCCCTTGTTATCAACTATCTGTGGCTGGTTTTGCAGGTGTTCAATTAAACTAGGGTTAGGAAGGACCTCAGTAAGTTATGGAGAGCAAATAAAGCATTTATGCAAATTAGTTTAGAATTGAGACCAACTGATTGGTTGATGCAATTGTCATTCAAAATAAGCCATTCTGATTGGTTTATGTACTATCAGTAAACAGTTTTCTATTTTACAACTTTTGCTAGGACCATCATGCAATAGTCTTCAACCAGCAAGACAATTCTTCAAGAATGCTTTTGTTATCAAATATTTGTCGCTGGTTCTGCAAGTGTTTAATTAAACTAGGGTTAGAAAGGACCTCAGTAAGTTATGGAGAGCAAATAAAGCCCTTATACAAATTAGTTTAGAATTGAGACCATCTGATTGGTTGATGCAATTGTCATTCAAAATAAGCCATTCTGATTGGTTTATGTACTGTCAGTCAACAGTTTTCTATTTTACAACATTTGCTGAGACCATCATGCAATAGTCTTCAACCAGGAAGACAGTTGGTCAAGAATGCTCTTGTTATCAACTACCTGTGGCTGGTTCTGCAGGTGTTCAATTAAACTAGGGTTAGGAAGGTCCTCAGTAAGTTATGGAGAGCAAATAAAGCCTTTATGCAAATTAGTTTAGAATTGAGACCATCTGATTGGTTGATGCAATTGTCATTCAAAATAAGCCATTCTGATTGGTTTATGTACTGTCAGTCAACAGTTTTCTATTTTACAACTTTTGCTGGGACCATCATGCAATAGTCTTCAACCAGCAAGACAATTCTTCAAGACTGCTCTTGTTATCAACTATTTGTGGCTATTTCTGCAAGTGTTTAATTAAACTAGGGTTAGGAAGGACCTCAGTAAGTTATGGAGAGCAAATAAAGCCTTTATGCAAATTAGTTTAGAATTGAGACCATCTTATTGGTTGATGCAATTGTCATTCAAAATAAGCCATTCTGATTGGTTTATGTACTATCAGTAAACAGTTTTCTATTTTACAACTTTTGCTAGGACCATCATGCAATAGTCTTCAACCAGCAAGACAATTCTTCAAAAATGCTTTTGTTATCAAATATTTGTCGCTGGTTCTGCAAGTGTTTAATTAAACTAGGGTTAGGAATGACCTCAGTAAGTTATGGAGAGCAAATAAAGCCCTTATACAAATTAGTTTAGAATTGAGACCATCTGATTGGTTGATGAAATTGTCATACAAAATAAGCCATTCTGATTGGTTTATGTACTGTCAGTCAACAGTTTTCTATTTTACAACTTTTGCTGGGACCATCATGCAATAGTCTTCAACCAGCAAGACAATTCTTCAAGAATGCTCTTGTTATCAACTATTTGTGGCTATTTCTGCAAGTGTTTAATTAAACTAGGGTAAGGAAGGACCTCAGTAAGTTATGGAGAGCAAATAAAGCCCTTATGCAAATTAGTTTAGAATTGAGACCATCTGATTGGTTGATGCAATTGTCATTCAAAATAAACCATTCTGATTGGTTTATGTACTGTCAGTCAACAGTTTTCTATTTTACAACTTTTGCTGGGACCATCATGCAATAATCTTCAACCAGCAAGACAATTGGTCAAGAATGTAGTCAACATTTTTCTATTTTACAACTTTTGCTGGCACCATCACGCAATAGTCTTCAACCATCAAGACAATTGGTCAAGAATGCTCTTGTTATCAACTATCTGTGGCTGGTTCTGCAAGTGTTCAATTAAACTAGGGTTAGGAAGGACCTCAGTAAGTTATGGAGAGCAAATAAAGCCCTTATGCAAATTAGTTTAGAATTCAGACCATCTGATTGGTTGATGCAATTGTCATTCAAAATAAGCCATTCTGATTGGTTTATGTACTGTCAGTCAACAGTTTTCTATTTTACAACTTTTGCTGGGACCATCATGCAATAGTCTTCAACCAGCAAGACAATTGGTCAAGAATGCCCTTTTTATCAACTATCTGTGGCTGGTTTTGCAGTAGTTCAATTAAACTAGGGTTAGGAAGGACCTCAGTAAGTTATGGAGAGCAAATAAAGCCCTTATGCAAATTAGTTTAGAATTGAGACCATCTGATTGGTTGATGCAATTGTCATTCAAAATAAGCCATTCTGATTGGTTTATGTACTGTCAGTCAACAGTTTTCTATTTTACAACTTTTGCTGGGACCATCATGCAATAGTCTTCAACCAGCAAGACAATTGGTCAAGAATGCCCTTGTTATCAACTATCTGTGGCTGGTTTTGCAGGTGTTCAATTAAACTAGGGTTAGGAAGGACCTCAGTAAGTTATGGAGAGCAAATAAAGCATTTATGCAAATTAGTTTAGAATTGAGACCAACTGATTGGTTGATGCAATTGTCATTAAAAATAAGCCATTCTGATTGGTTGATGTACTATCAGTAAACAGTTTTCTATTTTACAACTTTTGCTAGGACCATCATGCAATAGTCTTCAACCTGCAAGACAATTCTTCAAGAATGCTTTTGTTATCAACTATTTGTCGCTGGTTCTGCAAGTGTTTAATTAAACTAGGGTTAGGAAGGACCTCAGTAAGTTATGGAGAGCAAATAAAGCCCTTATGCAAATTAGTTTAGAATTGAGACCATCTGATTGGTTGATGCAATTGTCATTCAAAATAAGACATTCTGATTGGTTTATGTACTGTCAGTCAACAGTTTTCTATTTTACAACTTTTGCTGGGACCATCATGCAATAGTCTTCAACCAGCAAGACAATTGGTCAAGAATGTAGTCAACATTTTTCTATTTTACAACTTTTGCTGGCACCATCACGCAATAGCCTTCAACCAGCAAGACAATTGGTCAAGAATGTTCTTGTTATCAACTATCTGTGGCTTGTTCTGCAGGTGTTCAATTAGACTTGGATGAGGAAGGACCTCAGTAAGTTATGAAGAGCAAATTAAGTACTTATGCAAATTAGTTCAGTATTGAGACCATCTGATTGGGTGATGCAACTGTCATTCAAAATAAGCCATTTTGATTGGCTTATGTACTGTCAGTAAACAATTTTCTATTTTACAACTTTTGCTCAGACCATCATGCAATAGTCTTCAACCAGCAAGACAATTGGTCAAGAATGTAGTCAACATTTTTCTATTTTACAACTTTTGCTGGCACCATCACGCAATAGCCTTCAACCAGCAAGACAATTGGTCAAGAATGCCCTTGTTATCAACTATCTGTGGCTGGTTTTGCAGGTGTTCAATTAAACTAGGGTTAGGAAGGACCTCAGTAAGTTATGAAGAGCAAATAAAGCATTTATGCAAATTAGTTTAGAATTGAGACCAACTGATTGGTTGATGCAATTGTCATTCAAAATAAGCCATTCTGATTGGTTTATGTACTATCAGTAAACAGTTTTCTATTTTACAACTTTTGCTAGGACCATCATGCAATAGTCTTCAACCAGCAAGACAAATCTTCAAGAATGCTTTTGTTATCAAATATTTGTCGCTGGTTCTGCAAGTGTTTAATTAAACTAGGGTTAGGAAGGACCTCAGTAAGTTATGAAGAGCAAATAAAGCCTTTATGCAAATTAGTTTAGAATTGAGACCATCGGATTGGTTGATGCAATTGTCATTCAAAATAAGCCATTCTGTTTGGTTTATGTACTGTCAGTCAACAGTTTTCTATTTTACAACTTTTGCTGGGACCATCATGCAATAGTCTTCAACCATCAAGACAATTGGTCAAGAATGCTCTTGTTATCAACTATCTGTGGCTGGTTCTGCAAGTGTTCAATTAAACTAGGGTTAGGAAGGACCTCAGTATGTTATGGAGAGCAAATAAAGCCCTTATGCAAATTAGTTTAGAATTGAGACCATCTGATTGGTTGATGCAATTGTCATTCAAAATAAACCATTCTGATTGGTTTATGTACTGTCAGTCAACAGTTTTCTATTTTACAACTTTTGCTGGGACCATCATGCAATAGCCTTCAACCAGCAAGACAATTGGTCAAGAATGTAGTCAACATTTTTCTATTTTACAACTTTTGCTGGGACCATCATGCAATAGTCTTCAACCATCAAGACAATTGGTAAAGAATGCTCTTGTTATCAACTATCTGTGGCTGGTTCTGCAAGTGTTCAATTAAACTAGGGTTAGGAAGGACCTCAGTAAGTTATGGAGAGCAAATAAAGCCCTTATGCAAATTAGTTTAGAATTGAGACCATCTGATTGGTTGATGCAATTGTCATTCAAAATAAGCCATTCTGATTGGTTTATGTACTGTCAGTCAACAGTTTTCTATTTTACAACTTTTGCTGGGACCATCATGCAATAGTCTTCAACCAGCAAGACAATTGGTCAAGAATGCCCTTGTTATCAACTATCTGTGGCTGGTTTTGCAGGTGTTCAATTAAACTAGGGTTAGGAAGGACCTCAGTAAGTTATGGAGAGCAAATAAAGCATTTATGCAAATTAGTTTAGAATTGAGACCAACTGATTGGTTGATGCAATTGTCATTAAAAATAAGCCATTCTGATTGGTTTATGTACTATCAGTAAACAGTTTTCTATTTTACAACTTTTGCTAGGACCATCATGCAATAGTCTTCAACCAGCAAGACAATTCTTCAAGAATGCTTTTGTTATCAACTATTTGTCGCTGGTTCTGCAAGTGTTTAATTAAACTAGGGTTAGGAAGGACCTCAGTAAGTTATGGAGAGCAAATAAAGCCCTTATGCAAATTAGTTTAGAATTGAGACCATCTGATTGGTTGATGCAATTGTCATTCAAAATAAGCCATTCTGATTGGTTTATGTACTGTCAGTCAACAGTTTTCTATTTTACAACTTTTGCTGGGACCATCATGCAATAGTCTTCAACCAGCAAGACAATTGGTCAAGAATGTAGTCAACATTTTTCTATTTTACAACTTTTGCTGGCACCATCACGCAATAGCCTTCAACCAGCAAGACAATTGGTCAAGAATGTTCTTGTTATCAACTATCTGTGGCTTGTTCTGCAGGTGTTCAATTAGACTTGGATGAGGAAGGACCTCAGTAAGTTATGAAGAGCAAATTAAGTACTTATGCAAATTAGTTCAGTATTGAGACCATCTGATTGGGTGATGCAACTGTCATTCAAAATAAGCCATTTTGATTGGCTTATGTACTGTCAGTAAACAATTTTCTATTTTACAACTTTTGCTCAGACCATCATGCAATAGTCTTCAACCAGCAAGACAATTGGTCAAGAATGCTCTTGTTATCAACTATCTGTGGCTGGTTCTGCAGGTGTTCAATTAAACTAGGGTTAGGAAGGACCTCAGTAAGTTTAGAAGAGCAAATAAAGCCTTTATGCAAATTAGTTTAGAATTGAGACCATCTGATTGGTTGATGCAATTGTCATTCAAAATAAGCCATTCTGATTGGTTTATGTACTATCAGTAAACAGTTTTCTATTTTACAACTTTTGCTAGGACCATCATGCAATAGTCTTCAACCAGCAAGACAATTCTTCAAAAATGCTTTTGTTATCAAATATTTGTCGCTGGTTCTGCAAGTGTTTAATTAAACTAGGGTTAGGAATGACCTCAGTAAGTTATGGAGAGCAAATAAAGCCCTTATACAAATTAGTTTAGAATTGAGACCATCTGATTGGTTGATGAAATTGTCATACAAAATAAGCCATTCTGATTGGTTTATGTACTGTCAGTCAACAGTTTT
Source organism: Crinia signifera (assembly GCF_055691185.1). Classification (NCBI taxonomy): domain Eukaryota; kingdom Metazoa; phylum Chordata; class Amphibia; order Anura; family Myobatrachidae; genus Crinia; species Crinia signifera. The sequence continues at coordinate 73,636,996 of NC_139226.1, forward strand.
CTATTTTACAACTTTTGCTGGGACCATCATGCAATAGTCTTCAACCAGCAAGACAGTTGGTCAAGAATGCTCTTGTTATCAACTACCTGTGGCTGGTTCTGCAGGTGTTCAATTAAACTAGGGTTATGAAGGACCTCAGTAAGTTATGGAGAGCAAATAAAGCCTTTATGCACATTAGTTTAGAATTGAGACCATCTGATTGGTTGATGCAATTGTCATTCAAAATAAACCATTCTGATTGGTTTATGTACTGTCAGTCAACAGTTTTCTATTTTACAACTTTTGCTGGGACCATCATGCAATAGTCTTCAACCAGCAAGACAATTGGTCAAGAATGTAGTCAACATTTTTCTATTTTACAACTTTTGCTGGCACCATCACGCAATAGTTTTCAACCATCAAGACAATTGGTCAAGAATGCTCTTGTTATCAACTATCTGTGGCTGGTTCTGCAAGTGTTCAATTAAACTAGGGTTAGGAAGGACCTCAGTAAGTTATGGAGAGCAAATAAAGCCCTTATGCAAATTAGTTTAGAATTGAGACCAACTGATTGGTTGATGCAATTGTCATTCAAAAAAAGCCATTCTGATTGGTTTATGTACTATCAGTAAACAGTTTTCTATTTTACAACTTTTGCTAGGTCCATCATGCAATGGTCTTCAACCAGCAAGAAAATTCTTCAAGAATGCTTTTGTTATCAACTATTTGTCGCTGGTTCTGCAAGTGTTTAATTAAACTAGGGTTAGGAAGGACCTCAGTAAGTTATGGAGAGCAAATAAAGCCCTTATGCAAATTAGTTTAGAATTGAGACCATCTGATTGGTTGATGCAATTGTCATTCAAAATAAACCATTCTGATTGGTTTATGTACTGTCAGTCAACAGTTTTCTATTTTACAACTTTTGCTGGGACCATCATGCAATAGTCTTCAACCAGCAAGACAATTGGTCAAGAATGCTCTTGTTATCAACTATCTGTGGCTGGTTCTGCCAGCGTTCAATTAAACTAGGGTTAGGATGGACCTCAGTAAGTTATGGAGAGCAAATAAAGCCCTTATGCAAATTAGTTTAGAATTGAGACCATCTGATTGTTTGAATCAATTGTCATTCAAAATAAGCCATTCTGATTGGTTTATGTACTGTCGGTCAACAGTTTTCTATTTTACAACTTTTGCTGGGACCATCATGCAATAGTCTTCAACCAGCAAGAAAATTAGTCAAGAATGCCCTTGTTATCAACTATCTGTGGCTGGTTTTGCAGGTGTTCAATTAAACTAGGGTTAGGAAGGACCTCGGTAAGTTATGGAGAGCAAATAAAGCATTTATGCAAATTAGTTTAGAATTGAGACCAACTGATTGGTTGATGCAATTGTCATTCAAAATAAGCCATTCTGATTGGTTTATGTACTATCAGTAAACAGTTTTCTATTTTACAACTTTTGCTAGGACCATCATGCAATAGTCTTCAACCAGCAAGAAAATTCTTCAAGAATGCTTTTGTTATCAAATATTTGTCGCTGGTTCTGCAAGTGTTTAATTAAACTAGGGTTGGAAAGGACCTCAGTAAGTTATGGAGAGCAAATAAAGCCCTTATACAAATTAGTTTAGAATTGAGACCATCTGATTGGTTGATGCAATTGTCATTCAAAATAAGCCATTCTGATTGGTTTATGTACTGTCAGTCAACAGTTTTCTATTTTACAACATTTGCTGAGACCATCATGCAATAGTCTTCAACCAGGAAGACAGTTGGTCAAGAATGCTCTTGTTATCAACTACCTGTGGCTGGTTCTGCAGGTGTTCAATTAAACTAGGGTTAGGAAGGTCCTCAGTAAGTTATGGAGAGCAAATAAAGCCTTTATGCAAATTAGTTTAGAATTGAGACCATCTGATTGGTTGATGCAATTGTCATTCAAAATAAGCCATTCTGATTGGTTTATGTACTGTCAGTCAACAGTTTTCTATTTTACAACTTTTGCTGGGACCATCATGCAATAGTCTTCAACCAGCAAGACAATTCTTCAAGAATGCTCTTGTTATCAACTATTTGTGGCTATTTCTGCAAGTGTTTAATTAAACAAGGGTTAGGAAGGACCTCAGTAAGTTATGGAGAGCAAATAAAGCCTTTATGCAAATTAGTTTAGAATTGAGACCATCTTATTGGTTGATGCAATTGTCATTCAAAATAAGCCATTCTGATTGGTTTATGTACTATCAGTAAACAGTTTTCTATTTTACAACTTTTGCTAGGACCATCATGCAATAGTCTTCAACCAGCAAGACAATTCTTCAAAAATGCTTTTGTTATCAAATATTTGTCGCTGGTTCTGCAAGTGTTTAATTAAACTAGGGTTAGGAATGACCTCAGTAAGTTATGGAGAGCAAATAAAGCCCTTATACAAATTAGTTTAGAATTGAGACCATCTGATTGGTTGATGAAATTGTCATACAAAATAAGCCATTCTGATTGGTTTATGTACTGTCAGTCAACAGTTTTCTATTTTACAACTTTTGCTGGGACCATCATGCAATAGTCTTCAACCAGCAAGACAATTCTTCAAGAATGCTCTTGTTATCAACTATTTGTGGCTATTTCTGCAAGTGTTTAATTAAACTAGGGTAAGGAAGGACCTCAGTAAGTTATGGAGAGCAAATAAAGCCCTTATGCAAATTAGTTTAGAATTGAGACCATCTGATTGGTTGATGCAATTGTCATTCAAAATAAACCATTCTGATTGGTTTATGTACTGTCAGTCAACAGTTTTCTATTTTACAACTTTTGCTGGGACCATCATGCAATAATCTTCAACCAGCAAGACAATTGGTCAAGAATGTAGTCAACATTTTTCTATTTTACAACTTTTGCTGGCACCATCACGCAATAGTCTTCAACCATCAAGACAATTGGTCAAGAATGCTCTTGTTATCAACTATCTGTGGCTGGTTCTGCAAGTGTTCAATTAAACTAGGGTTAGGAAGGACCTCAGTAAGTTATGGAGAGCAAATAAAGCCCTTATGCAAATTAGTTTAGAATTCAGACCATCTGATTGGTTGATGCAATTGTCATTCAAAATAAGCCATTCTGATTGGTTTATGTACTGTCAGTCAACAGTTTTCTATTTTACAACTTTTGCTGGGACCATCATGCAATAGTCTTCAACCAGCAAGACAATTGGTCAAGAATGCCCTTTTTATCAACTATCTGTGGCTGGTTTTGCAGTAGTTCAATTAAACTAGGGTTAGGAAGGACCTCAGTAAGTTATGGAGAGCAAATAAAGCCCTTATGCAAATTAGTTTAGAATTGAGACCATCTGATTGGTTGATGCAATTGTCATTCAAAATAAGACATTCTGATTGGTTTATGTACTGTCAGTCAACAGTTTTCTATTTTACAACTTTTGCTGGGACCATCATGCAATAGTCTTCAACCAGCAAGACAATTGGTCAAGAATGTAGTCAACATTTTTCTATTTTACAACTTTTGCTGGCACCATCACGCAATAGCCTTCAACCAGCAAGACAATTGGTCAAGAATGTTCTTGTTATCAACTATCTGTGGCTTGTTCTGCAGGTGTTCAATTAGACTTGGATGAGGAAGGACCTCAGTAAGTTATGAAGAGCAAATTAAGTACTTATGCAAATTAGTTCAGTATTGAGACCATCTGATTGGGTGATGCAACTGTCATTCAAAATAAGCCATTTTGATTGGCTTATGTACTGTCAGTAAACAATTTTCTATTTTACAACTTTTGCTCAGACCATCATGCAATAGTCTTCAACCAGCAAGACAATTGGTCAAGAATGCTCTTGTTATCAACTATCTGTGGCTGGTTCTGGAGGTGTTCAATTAAACTAGGGTTAGGAAGGACCTCAGTAAGTTATGAAGAGCAAATAAAGCCTTTATGCAAATTAGTTTAGAATTGAGACCATCTGATTGGTTGATGCAATTGTCATTCAAAATAAGCCATTCTGATTGGTTTATGTACTATCAGTAAACAGTTTTCTATTTTACAACTTTTGCTAGGACCATCATGCAATAGTCTTCAACCAGCAAGACAATTCTTCAAAAATGCTTTTGTTATCAAATATTTGTCGCTGGTTCTGCAAGTGTTTAATTAAACTAGGGTTAGGAATGACCTCAGTAAGTTATGGAGAGCAAATAAAGCCCTTATACAAATTAGTTTAGAATTGAGACCATCTGATTGGTTGATGAAATTGTCATACAAAATAAGCCATTCTGATTGGTTTATGTACTGTCAGTCAACAGTTTTCTATTTTACAACTTTTGCTGGGACCATCATGCAATAGTCTTCAACCAGCAAGACAATTCTTCAAGAATGCTCTTGTTATCAACTATTTGTGGCTATTTCTGCAAGTGTTTAATTAAACTAGGGTAAGGAAGGACCTCAGTAAGTTATGGAGAGCAAATAAAGCCCTTATGCAAATTAGTTTAGAATTGAGACCATCTGATTGGTTGATGCAACTGTCATTCAAAATAAACCATTCTGATTGGTTTATGTACTGTCAGTCAACAGTTTTCTTTTTTACAACTTTTGCTGGGACCATCATGCAATAATCTTCAACCAGCAAGACAATTGGTCAAGAATGTAGTCAACATTTTTCTATTTTACAACTTTTGCTGGCACCATCACGCAATAGTCTTCAACCATCAAGACAATTGGTCAAGAATGCTCTTGTTATCAACTATCTGTGGCTGGTTCTGCAAGTGTTCAATTAAACTAGGGTTAGGAAGGACCTCAGTAAGTTATGGAGAGCAAAAAAAGCATTTATGCAAATTAGTTTAGAATTAAGACCAACTGATTGGTTGATGCAATTGTCATTAAAAATAAGCCATTCTGATTGGTTTATGTACTATCAGTAAACAGTTTTCTATTTTACAACTTTTGCTAGGACCATCATGCAATAGTCTTCAACCCGCAAGACAATTCTTCAAGAATGCTTTTGTTATCAACTATTTGTCGCTGGTTCTGCAAGTGTTTAATTAAACTAGGGTTAGGAAGGACCTCAGTAAGTTATGGAGAGCAAATAAAGCCCTTATGCAAATTAGTTTAGAATTGAGACCATCTGATTGGTTGATGCAATTGTCATTCAAAATAAGCCATTCTGATTGGTTTATGTACTATCAGTAAACAGTTTTCTATTTTACAACTTTTGCTAGGACCATCATGCAATAGTCTTCAACCCGCAAGACAATTCTTCAAGAATGCTTTTGTTATCAACTATTTGTCGCTGGTTCTGCAAGTGTTTAATTAAACTAGGGTTAGGAAGGACCTCAGTAAGTTATGGAGAGCAAATAAAGCCCTTATGCAAATTAGTTTAGAATTGAGACCATCTGATTGGTTGATGCAATTGTCATTCAAAATAAGCCATTCTGATTGGTTTATGTACTGTCAGTCAACAGTTTTCTATTTTACAACTTTTGCTGGGACCATCATGCAATAGTCTTCAACCAGCAAGACAATTGGTCAAGAATGTAGTCAACATTTTTCTATTTTACAACTTTTGCTGGCACCATCACGCAATAGCCTTCAACCAGCAAGACAATTGGTCAAGAATGTTCTTGTTATCAACTATCTGTGGCTTGTTCTGCAGGTGTTCAATTAGACTTGGATGAGGAAGGACCTCAGTAAGTTATGAAGAGCAAATTAAGTACTTATGCAAATTAGTTCAGTATTGAGACCATCTGATTGGGTGATGCAACTGTCATTCAAAATAAGCCATTTTGATTGGCTTATGTACTGTCAGTAAACAATTTTCTATTTTACAACTTTTGCTCAGACCATCATGCAATAGTCTTCAACCAGCAAGACAATTGGTCAAGAATGCTCTTGTTATCAACTATCTGTGGCTGGTTCTGGAGGTGTTCAATTAAACTAGGGTTAGGAAGGACCTCAGTAAGTTATGAAGAGCAAATAAAGCCTTTATGCAAATTAGTTTAGAATTGAGACCATCTGATTGGTTGATGCAATTGTCATTCAAAATAAGCCATTCTGATTGGTTTATGTACTGTCAGTCAACAGTTTTCTATTTTACAACTTTTGCTGGGACCATCATGCAATAGTCTTCAACCAGCAAGACAATTGGTCAAGAATGCCCTTGTTATCAACTATCTGTGGCTGGTTTTGCAGGTGTTCAATTAAACTAGGGTTAGGAAGGACCTCAGTAAGTTATGGAGAGCAAATAAAGCATTTATGCAAATTAGTTTAGAATTGAGACCAACTGATTGGTTGATGCAATTGTCATTAAAAATAAGCCATTCTGATTGGTTGATGTACTATCAGTAAACAGTTTTCTATTTTACAACTTTTGCTAGGACCATCATGCAATAGTCTTCAACCTGCAAGACAATTCTTCAAGAATGCTTTTGTTATCAACTATTTGTCGCTGGTTCTGCAAGTGTTTAATTAAACTAGGGTTAGGAAGGACCTCAGTAAGTTATGGAGAGCAAATAAAGCCCTTATGCAAATTAGTTTAGAATTGAGACCATCTGATTGGTTGATGCAATTGTCATTCAAAATAAGACATTCTGATTGGTTTATGTACTGTCAGTCAACAGTTTTCTATTTTACAACTTTTGCTGGGACCATCATGCAATAGTCTTCAACCAGCAAGACAATTGGTCAAGAATGTAGTCAACATTTTTCTATTTTACAACTTTTGCTGGCACCATCACGCAATAGCCTTCAACCAGCAAGACAATTGGTCAAGAATGTTCTTGTTATCAACTATCTGTGGCTTGTTCTGCAGGTGTTCAATTAGACTTGGATGAGGAAGGACCTCAGTAAGTTATGAAGAGCAAATTAAGTACTTATGCAAATTAGTTCAGTATTGAGACCATCTGATTGGGTGATGCAACTGTCATTCAAAATAAGCCATTTTGATTGGCTTATGTACTGTCAGTAAACAATTTTCTATTTTACAACTTTTGCTCAGACCATCATGCAATAGTCTTCAACCAGCAAGACAATTGGTCAAGAATGCTCTTGTTATCAACTATCTGTGGCTGGTTCTGGAGGTGTTCAATTAAACTAGGGTTAGGAAGGACCTCAGTAAGTTATGAAGAGCAAATAAAGCCTTTATGCAAATTAGTTTAGAATTGAGACCATCTGATTGGTTGATGCAATTGTCATTCAAAATAAGCCATTCTGATTGGTTTATGTACTGTCAGTCAACAGTTTTCTATTTTACAACTTTTGCTGGGACCATCATGCAATAGTCTTCAACCAGCAAGACAATTCTTCAAGAATGCTCTTGTTATCAACTATTTGTGGCTATTTCTGCAAGTGTTTAATTAAACTAGGGTTAGGAAGGACCTCAGTAAGTTATGGAGAGCAAATAAAGCCCTTATGCAAATTAGTTTAGAATTGAGACCATCTGATTGGTTGATGCAATTGTCATTCAAAATAAGCCATTCTGATTGTTTTTTTGTACTGTCAGTCAACAGTTTTCTATTATACAACTTTTGCTGGGACCATCATGCAATAGTCTTCAACCAGCAAGACAATTCTTCAAGAATGCTCTTGTTATCAACTATTTGTGGCTGGTTCTGCAAGTGTTTAATTAAACTAGGGTTAGGAAGGAAATAGTAAGTTATGGAGAGCAAATAAAGACCTTATGCAAATTAGTTTAGAATTAAGACCATCTGATTGGTTGATGCAAGTGTCATTTAAAATAAGCCATTCTGATTGGTTTATGTACTGTCAGTCAACAATTTTCTATTTTAAACTTTTGCTGGGACCATCATGCAATAGTCTTCAACCAGCAAGACAATTGGTCAAGAATGCTCTTGTTATCAACTATCTGTGGCTGGTTCTGCAGGTGTTCAATTAAACTAGGGTTAGGAAGGACCTCAGTAAGTTATGAAGAGCAAATCAAGCCTTTATGCAAATTAGTTTAGAATTGAGACCATCTGATTGGTTGATGCAATTGTCATTCAAAATAAGCCATTCTGATTGGTTTATGTACTATCATTAAACAGTTTTCTATTTTACAACTTTTGCTAGGACCATCATGCAATAGTCTTCAACCAGCAAGACAATTCTTCAAAAATGCTTTTGTTATCAAATATTTGTCGCTGGTTCTGCAAGTGTTTAATTAAACTAGGGTTAGGAATGACCTCAGTAAGTTATGGAGAGCAAATAAAGCCCTTATACAAATTAGTTTAGAATTGAGACCATCTGATTGGTTGATGCAATTGTCATTCAAAATAAACCATTCTGATTGGTTTATGTACTGTCAGTCAACAGTTTTCTATTTTACAACTTTTGCTGGGACCATCATGCAATAATCTTCAACCAGAAAGACAATTGGTCAAGAATGCTCTTGTTATCAACTATCTGTGGCTGGTTCTGCAGGTGTTCAATTAAACTAGGGTTAGGAAGGACCTCAGTAAGTTATGAAGAGCAAATAAAGCCTTTATGCAAATTAGTTTAGAATTGAGACCATCTGATTGGTTGATGCAATTGTCATTCAAAATAAGCCATTCTGACTGGTTTATGTACTGTCAGTCAACAGTTTTCTATTTTACAACTTTTGCTGGGACCATCATGCAATAGTCTTCAACCATCAAGACAATTGGTCAAGAATGCTCTTGTTATCAACTATCTGTGGCTGGTTCTGCAAGTGTTCAATTAAACTAGGGTTAGGAAGGACCTCAGTAAGTTATGGAGAGCAAATAAAGCCCTTATGCAAATTAGTTTAGAATTGAGACCATCTGATTGATTGATGCAATTGTCATTCAAAATAAGCCATTCTGATTGGTTTATGTACTGTCAGTCAACAATTTTCTATTTTAAACTTTTGCTGGGACCATCATGCAATAGTCTTCAACCAGCAAGACAATTGGTCAAGAATGCTCTTGTTATCAACTATCTGTGGCTGGTTCTGCAGGTGTTCAATTAAACTAGGGTTAGGAAGGACCTCAGTAAGTTATGAAGAGCAAATCAAGCCTTTATGCAAATTAGTTTAGAATTGAGACCATCTGATTGGTTGATGCAATTGTCATTCAAAATAAGCCATTCTGATTGGTTTATGTACTATCATTAAACAGTTTTCTATTTTACAACTTTTGCTAGGACCATCATGCAATAGTCTTCAACCAGCAAGACAATTCTTCAAAAATGCTTTTGTTATCAAATATTTGTCGCTGGTTCTGCAAGTGTTTAATTAAACTAGGGTTAGGAATGACCTCAGTAAGTTATGGAGAGCAAATAAAGCCCTTATACAAATTAGTTTAGAATTGAGACCATCTGATTGGTTGATGAAATTGTCATACAAAATAAGCCATTCTGATTGGTTTATGTACTGTCAGTCAACAGTTTTCTATTTTACAACTTTTGCTGGGACCATCATGCAATAGTCTTCAACCAGCAAGACAGTTGGTCAAGAATGCTCTTGTTATCAACTACCTGTGGCTGGTTCTGCAGGTGTTCAATTAAACTAGGGTTAGGAAGGACCTCAGTAAGTTATGGAGAGCAAATAAAGCCTTTATGCACATTAGTTTAGAATTGAGACCATCTGATTGGTTGATGCAATTGTCATTCAAAATAAGCCATTCTGATTGGTTTATGTACTGTCAGTCAACAGTTTTCTATTTTACAACTTTTGCTGGGACCATCATGCAATAGTCTTCAACCAGCAAGACAATTCTTCAAAAATACTCTTGTTATCAACTATTTGTGGCTATTTCTGCAAGTGTTTAATTAAACTAGGGTAAGGAAGGACCTCAGTAAGTTATGGAGAGCAAATAAAGCCCTTATGCAAATTAGTTTAGAATTGAGACCATCTGATTGGTTGATGCAATTGTCATTCAAAATAAACCATTCTGATTGGTTTATGTACTGTCAGTCAACAGTTTTCTATTTTACAACTTTTGCTGGGACCATCATGCAATAGTCTTCAACCATCAAGACAATTGGTCAAGAATGCTCTTGTTATCAACTATCTGTGGCTGGTTCTGCAAGTGTTCAATTAAACTAGGGTTAGGAAGGACCTTAGTAAGTTATGGAGAGCAAATAAAGCCCTTATGCAAATTAGTTTAGAATTGAGACCATCTGATTGATTGATGCAATTGTCATTCAAAATAAGCCATTCTGATTGGTTTATGTACTGTCAGTCAACAGTTTTCTATTTTACAACTTTTGCTGGGACCATCATGCAATAGTCTTCAACCAGCAAGACAATTGGTCAAAAATGCCCTTGTTATCAACTATCTGTGGCTGGTTTTGCAGGTGTTCAATTAAACTAGGGTTTGGAAGGACCTCAGTAAGTTATGGAGAGCAAATAAAGCATTTATGCAAATTAGTTTAGAATTAAAACCAACTGATTGGTTGATGCAATTGTCATTCAAAATAAGCCATTCTGATTGGTTTATGTACTATCAGTAAACAGTTTTCTATTTTACAACTTTTGCTAGGACCATCATGCAATAGTCTTCAACCAGCAAGACAATTCTTCAAGAATGCTCTTGTTATCAACTATTTGTGGCTATTTCTGCAAGTGTTTAATTAAACTAGGGTTAGGAAGGACCTCAGTAAGTTATGGAGAGCAAATAAAGCCCTTATGCAAATTAGTTTAGAATTGAGACCATCTGATTGGTTGATGCAATTGTCATTCAAAATAAGCCATTCTGATTGGGTTATGTACTGTCAGTCAACAGTTTTCTATTTTAAACTTTTGCTGGGACCATCATGCAATAGTCTTCAACCAGCAAGACAATTGGTCAAGAATGTAGTCAACATTTTTCTATTTTACAACTTTTGCTGGGACCATCATGCAATAGTCTTCAACCATCAAGACACTTGGTCAAGAATGCTCTTGTTATCAACTATCTGTGGCTGGTTCTGCAAGTGTTCAATTAAACTAGGGTTAGGAAGGACCTCAGTAAGTTATGGAGAGCAAATAAAGCCCTTATGCAAATTAGTTTAGAATTGAGACCATCTGATTGGTTGATGCAATTGTCATTCAAAATAAGCCATTCTGATTGGTTTATGTACTGTCAGTCAACAGTTTTCTATTTTACAACTTTTGCTGGGACCATCATGCAATAGTCTTCAACCAGCAAGACACTTGGTCAAGAATGCCCTTGTTATCATCTATCTGTGGCTGGTTTTGCAGGTGTTCAATTAAACTAGGGTTAGGAAGGACCTCAGTAAGTTATGGAGAGCAAATAAAGCATTTATGCAAATTAGTTTAGAATTGAGACCAACTGATTGGTTGATGCAATTGTCATTCAAAATAAGCCATTCTGATTGGTTTATGTACTATCAGTAAACAGTTTTCTATTTTACAACTTTTGCTAGGTCCATCATGCAATGGTCTTCAACCAGCAAGACAATTCTTCAAGAATGCTTTTGTTATCAACTATTTGTCACTGATTCTGCAAGTGTTTAATTAAACTAGGGTTAGGAAGGACCTCAGTAAGTTATGGAGAGCAAATAAAGCCCTTATGCAAATTAGTTTAGAATTGAGACCATCTGATTGGTTGATGCAATTGTCATTCAAAATAAGCCATTCTGATTGATTTATGTACTGTCAGTCAACAGTTTTCTATTTTACAACTTTTGCTGGGACCATCATGCAATAGTCTTCAACCAGCAAGACAATTGGTCAAGAATGCTCTTGTTATCAACTATCTGTGGCTGGTTCTGCCAGCGTTCAATTAAACTAGGGTTAGGATGGACCTCAGTAAGTTATGGAGAGCAAATAAAGCCCTTATGCAAATTAGTTTAGAATTGAGACCATCTGATTGGTTGATGCAATTGTCATTCAAAATAAGCCATTCTGATTGGTTTATGTACTGTCAGTCAACAGTTTTCTATTTTAAACTTTTGCTGGGACCATCATGCAATAGTCTTCAACCAGCAAGAAAATTGGTCAAGAATGCCCTTGTTATCAACTATCTGTGGCTGGTTTTGCAAGTGTTCAATTAAACTAGGGATAGGAAGGACCTCAGTAAGTTATGGAGAGCAAATAAAGCATTTATGCAAATTAGTTTAGAATTGAGACCAGCTGATTGGTTGATGCAATTGTCATTCAAAATAAGCCATTTTGATTGGATTATGTACTATCAGTAAACAGTTTTCTATTTTACAACTTTTGCTAGGACCATCATGCAATAGTCTTCAACCAGCAAGACAATTCTTCAAGAATGCTTTTGTTATCAACTATTTGTCGCTGGTTCTGCAAGTGTTTAATTAAACTAGGGTTAGGAAGGACCTCAGTAAGTTATGGAGAGCAAATAAAGCCCTTATGCAAATTAGTTTAGAATTGAGACCATCTGATTGGTTGATGCAATTGTCATTCAAAATAAGCCATTCTGATTGGTTTATGTACTGTCAGTCAACAGTTTTCTATTTTACAACTTTTGCTGGGACCATCATGCAATAGTCTTCAACCATCAAGACAATTGGTCAAGAATGTAGTCAACATTTTTCTATTTTACAACTTTTGCTGGCACCATCACGCAATAGCCTTCAACCAGCAAGACAATTGGTCAAGAATGTTCTTGTTATCAACTATCTGTGGCTTGTTCTGCAGGTGTTCAATTAGACTTGGATGAGGAAGGACCTCAGTAAGTTATGAAGAGCAAATTAAGTACTTATGCAAATTAGTTCAGTATTGAGACCATCTGATTGGGTGATGCAACTGTCATTCAAAATAAGCCATTTTGATTGGCTTATGTACTGTCAGTCAACAGTTTTCTATTTTACTACTTTTGCTGAGACCATCATGCAATAGTCTTCAACCAGCAAGACAATTGGTCAAGAATGCTCTTGTTATCAACTATCTGTGGCTGGTTCTGCAGGTGTTCAATTAAACTAGGGTTAGGAAGGACCTCAGTAAGTTATGAAGAGCAAATAAAGCCTTTATGCAAATTAGTTTAGAATTGAGACCATCTGATTGGTTGATGCAATTGTCATTCAAAATAAGCCATTCTGATTGGTTTATGTACTGTCAGTCAACAGTTTTCTATTTTACAACTTTTGCCGGGACCATCATGCAATAGTCTTCAACCATCAAGACAATTGGTCAAGAATACTCTTGTTATCAACTATCTGTGGCTGGTTCTGCATGTGTTCAATTAAACTAGGGTTAGGAAGGACCTCAGTAAGTTATGGAGAGCAAATAAAGCACTTATGCAAATTAGTTCAGAATTGAGACCATCTGATTGGGTGATGCAACTGTCATTCAAAATAAGCCATTTTGATTGGCTTATGTACTGTCAGTCAACAGTTTTCTATTCTACAACTTTTGCTGAGACCATCATGCAATAGTCTTCAACCAGCAAGACAATTGGTCAAGAATGCTCTTGGTATCAACTATCTGTGGCTGGTTCTGCAGGTGTTCAATTAAACTAGGGTTAGGAAGGACCTCAGTAAGTTATGGAGAGCAAATAAAGCACTTATGCAAATTAGTTTAGCATTGAGACCATCTGATTGGTTAATGCAATTGTCTTTCAAAATTAGCCATTCTGATTGGTTTATGTACTGTCAGTCAACAGTTTTCTATTTTACAACTTTTGCTGGGACCATCATGCAATAGTCTTCAACCAGCAAGACAATTCTTCAAGAATGCTTTTGTTATCAAATATTTGTCGCTGGTTCTGCAAGTGTTTAATTAAACTAGGGTTAGGAAGGACCTCAGTAAGTTATGGAGAGCAAATAAAGCCCTTATACAAATTAGTTTAGTATTGAGACCATCTGATTGGGTGATGCAACTGTCATTCAAAATAAACCATTCTGATTGGCTTATGTACTGTCAGTCAACAGTTTTCTATTTTACAACTTTTGCTGGGACCATCATGCAATAGTCTTCAACCAGCAAGACAATTGGTCAAGAATGCTCTTGTTATCAACTATCTGTGGCTGGTTCTGCAGGTGTTCAATTAAACTAGGGTTAGGAAGGACCTCAGTAAGTTATGGAGAGCAATTAAAGCACTTATGCAAATTAGTTCAGAATTGAGACCATCTGATTGGGTGATGCAACTGTCATTCAAAATAAGCCATTTTGATTGGCTTATGTACTGTCAGTCAACAGTTTTCTATTTTACAACTTTTGCTAGGACCATCATGCAATAGTCTTCAACCAGCAAGACAATTCTTCAAGAATGCTTTTGTTATCAAATATTTGTCGCTGGTTCTGCAAGTGTTTAATTAAACTAGGGTTAGGAAGGACCTCAGTAAGTTATGGAGAGCAAATAAAGCCCTTATACAAATTAGTTTAGAATTGAGACCATCTGATTGGTTGATGCAATTGTCATTCAAAATAAGCCATTCTGATTGGTTTATGTACTGTCAGTCAACAGTTTTCTATTTTACAACATTTGCTTGGACCATCATGCAATAGTCTTCAACCAGCAAGACAGTTGGTCAAGAATGCTCTTGTTATCAACTACCTGTGGCTGGTTCTGCAGGTGTTCAATTAAACTAGGGTTAGGAAGGTCCTCAGTAAGTTATGGAGAGCAAATAAAGCCTTTATGCAAATTAGTTTAGAATTGAGACCATCTGATTGGTTGATGCAATTGTCATTCAAAATAAGCCATTCTGATTGGTTTATGTACTGTCAGTCAACAGTTTTCTATTTTACAACTTTTGCTGGGACCATCATGCAATAGTCTTCAACCAGCAAGACAATTCTTCAAGAATGCTCTTGTTATCAACTATTTGTGGCTATTTCTGCAAGTGTTTAATTAAACAAGTGTTAGGAAGGACCTCAGTAAGTTATGGAGAGCAAATAAAGCCTTTATGCAAATTAGTTTAGAATTGAGACCATCTGATTGGTTGATGCAATTGTCATTCAAAATAAGCCATTCTTATTGGTTTATGTACTGTCAGTCAACAGTTTTCTATTTTAAACTTTTGCTGGGACCATCATGCAATAGTCTTCAACCAGCAAGACAATTGGTCAAGAATGTAGTCAACATTTTTCTATTTTACAACTTTTGCTGGGACCATCATGCAATAGTCTTCAACCATCAAAACAATTGGTCAAGAATGCTTTTGTTATCAACTATCTGTGGCTGGTTCTGCAAGTGTTCAATTAAACTAGGGTTAGGAAGGACCTCAGTAAGTTATGGAGAGCAAATAAAGCCCTTATGCAAATTAGTTTAGAATTGAGACCATCTGATTGGTTGATGCAATTGTCATTCAAAATAAGCCATTCTGATTGGTTTATGTACTGTCAGTCAATAGTTTTCTATTTTACAACTTTTGCTGGGACCATCATGCAATAGTCTTCAACCAGCAAGTCAATTGGTCAAGAATGCCCTTGTTATCAACTATCTGTGGCTGGTTTTGCAAGTGTTCAATTAAACTAGGGTTAGGAAGGACCTCAGTAAGTTATGGAGAGCAAATAAAGCATTTATGCAAATTAGTTTAGAATTGAGACCAGCTGATTGGTTGATGCAATTGTCATTAAAAATAAGCCATTCTGATTGGTTTATGTACTATCAGTAAACAGTTTTCTATTTTACAACTTTTGCTAGGACCATCATGCAATAGTCTTCAACCAGCAAGACAATTCTTCAAGAATGCTTTTGTTATCAAATATTTGTCGCTGGTTCTGCAAGTGTTCAATTAAACTAGGGTTAGGATGGACCTCAGTAAGTTATGGAGAGCAAATAAAGCCCTTATGCAAATTAGTTTAGAATTGAGACCATCTGATTGGTTGATGCAATTGTCATTCAAAATAAGCCATTCTGATTGGTTTATGTACTGTCAGTCAACAATTTTCTATTTTACAACTTTTGCTAAGACCATCATGCAATAGTCTTCAACCAGCAAGAAAATTGGTCAAGAATGCCCTTGTTATCAACTATCTGTGGCTGGTTTTGCAGGTGTTCAATTAAACTATGGTTAGGAAGGACCTCAGTAAGTTATGGAGAGCAAATAAAGCATTTATGCAAATTAGTTTAGAATTGAGACCAACTGATTGGTTGATGCAATTGTCATTCAAAATAAGCCATTCTGATTGGTTTATGTACTATCAGTAAACAGTTTTCTATTTTACAACTTTTGCTAGGACCATCATGCAATAGTCTTCAACCAGCAAGACAATTCTTCAAGAATGCTTTTGTTATCAAATATTTGTCGCTGGTTCTGCAAGTGTTTAATTAAACTAGGGTTAGGAAGGACCTCAGTAAGTTATGAAGAGCAAATAAAGCCCTTATACAAATTAGTTTAGAATTGAGACCATCTGATTGGTTGATGCAATTGTCATTCAAAATAAGCCATTCTGATTGGTTTATGTACTGTCAGTCAACAGTTTTCTATTTTACAACATTTGCTGGGACCATCATGCAATAGTCTTCAACCAGGAAGACAGTTGGTCAAGAATGCTCTTGTTATCAACTACCTGTGGCTGGTTCTGCAGGTGTTCAATTAAACTAGGGTTAGGAAGGTCCTCAGTCAGTTATGGAGAGCAAATAAAGCCTTTATGCAAATTAGTTTAGAATTGAGACCATCTGATTGGTTGATGCAATTGTCATTCAAAATAAGCCATTCTGATTGGTTTATGTACTGTCAGTCAACAGTTTTCTATTTTACAACTTTTGCTGGGACCATCATGCAATAGTCTTCAACCAGCAAGACAATTCTTCAAGAATGCTCTTGTTATCAACTATTTGTGGCTATTTCTGCAAGTGTTTAATTAAACTAGGGTTAGGAAGGACCTCAGTAAGTTATGGAGAGCAAATAAAGCCTTTATGCAAATTAGTTTAGAATTGAGACCATCTGATTGGTTGATGCAATTGTCATTCAAAATAAGCCATTCTGATTGGTTTATGTACTGTCAGTCAACAGTTTTCTATTTTAAACTTTTGCTGGGACCATCATGCAATAGTTTTCAACCAGCAAGTCAATTGGTCAAGAATGCCCTTGTTATCAACTATCTGTGGCTGGTTTTGCAAGTGTTCAATTAAACTAGGGATAGGAAGGACCTCAGTAAGTTATGGAGAGCAAATAAAGCCTTTATGCAAATTAGTTTAGAATTGAGACCATCTGATTGGTTGATGCAATTGTCATTCAAAATAAGCCATTCTGATTGGTTTATGTACTGTCAGTCAACAGTTTTCTATTTTACAACTTTTGCCGGGACCATCATGCAATAGTCT
Source organism: Crinia signifera (assembly GCF_055691185.1). Lineage (NCBI taxonomy): Eukaryota > Metazoa > Chordata > Amphibia > Anura > Myobatrachidae > Crinia > Crinia signifera. The sequence continues at coordinate 73,654,125 of NC_139226.1, forward strand.
TCAACCATCAAGACAATTGGTCAAGAATACTCTTGTTATCAACTATCTGTGGCTGGTTCTGCATGTGTTCAATTAAACTAGGGTTAGGAAGGACCTCAGTAAGTTATGGAGAGCAAATAAAGCACTTATGCAAATTAGTTCAGAATTGAGACCATCTGATTGGGTGATGCAACTGTCATTCAAAATAAGCCATTTTGATTGGCTTATGTACTGTCAGTCAACAGTTTTCTATTCTACAACTTTTGCTGAGACCATCATGCAATAGTCTTCAACCAGCAAGACAATTGGTCAAGAATGCTCTTGGTATCAACTATCTGTGGCTGGTTCTGCAGGTGTTCAATTAAACTAGGGTTAGGAAGGACCTCAGTAAGTTATGGAGAGCAAATAAAGCACTTATGCAAATTAGTTTAGCATTGAGACCATCTGATTGGTTAATGCAATTGTCTTTCAAAATTAGCCATTCTGATTGGTTTATGTACTGTCAGTCAACAGTTTTCTATTTTACAACTTTTGCTGGGACCATCATGCAATAGTCTTCAACCAGCAAGACAATTCTTCAAGAATGCTTTTGTTATCAAATATTTGTCGCTGGTTCTGCAAGTGTTTAATTAAACTAGGGTTAGGAAGGACCTCAGTAAGTTATGGAGAGCAAATAAAGCCCTTATACAAATTAGTTTAGTATTGAGACCATCTGATTGGGTGATGCAACTGTCATTCAAAATAAACCATTCTGATTGGCTTATGTACTGTCAGTCAACAGTTTTCTATTTTACAACTTTTGCTGGGACCATCATGCAATAGTCTTCAACCAGCAAGACAATTGGTCAAGAATGCTCTTGTTATCAACTATCTGTGGCTGGTTCTGCAGGTGTTCAATTAAACTAGGGTTAGGAAGGACCTCAGTAAGTTATGGAGAGCAATTAAAGCACTTATGCAAATTAGTTCAGAATTGAGACCATCTGATTGGGTGATGCAACTGTCATTCAAAATAAGCCATTTTGATTGGCTTATGTACTGTCAGTCAACAGTTTTCTATTTTACAACTTTTGCTAGGACCATCATGCAATAGTCTTCAACCAGCAAGACAATTCTTCAAGAATGCTTTTGTTATCAAATATTTGTCGCTGGTTCTGCAAGTGTTTAATTAAACTAGGGTTAGGAAGGACCTCAGTAAGTTATGGAGAGCAAATAAAGCCCTTATACAAATTAGTTTAGAATTGAGACCATCTGATTGGTTGATGCAATTGTCATTCAAAATAAGCCATTCTGATTGGTTTATGTACTGTCAGTCAACAGTTTTCTATTTTACAACATTTGCTTGGACCATCATGCAATAGTCTTCAACCAGCAAGACAGTTGGTCAAGAATGCTCTTGTTATCAACTACCTGTGGCTGGTTCTGCAGGTGTTCAATTAAACTAGGGTTAGGAAGGTCCTCAGTAAGTTATGGAGAGCAAATAAAGCCTTTATGCAAATTAGTTTAGAATTGAGACCATCTGATTGGTTGATGCAATTGTCATTCAAAATAAGCCATTCTGATTGGTTTATGTACTGTCAGTCAACAGTTTTCTATTTTACAACTTTTGCTGGGACCATCATGCAATAGTCTTCAACCAGCAAGACAATTCTTCAAGAATGCTCTTGTTATCAACTATTTGTGGCTATTTCTGCAAGTGTTTAATTAAACAAGTGTTAGGAAGGACCTCAGTAAGTTATGGAGAGCAAATAAAGCCTTTATGCAAATTAGTTTAGAATTGAGACCATCTGATTGGTTGATGCAATTGTCATTCAAAATAAGCCATTCTTATTGGTTTATGTACTGTCAGTCAACAGTTTTCTATTTTAAACTTTTGCTGGGACCATCATGCAATAGTCTTCAACCAGCAAGACAATTGGTCAAGAATGTAGTCAACATTTTTCTATTTTACAACTTTTGCTGGGACCATCATGCAATAGTCTTCAACCATCAAAACAATTGGTCAAGAATGCTTTTGTTATCAACTATCTGTGGCTGGTTCTGCAAGTGTTCAATTAAACTAGGGTTAGGAAGGACCTCAGTAAGTTATGGAGAGCAAATAAAGCCCTTATGCAAATTAGTTTAGAATTGAGACCATCTGATTGGTTGATGCAATTGTCATTCAAAATAAGCCATTCTGATTGGTTTATGTACTGTCAGTCAATAGTTTTCTATTTTACAACTTTTGCTGGGACCATCATGCAATAGTCTTCAACCAGCAAGTCAATTGGTCAAGAATGCCCTTGTTATCAACTATCTGTGGCTGGTTTTGCAAGTGTTCAATTAAACTAGGGTTAGGAAGGACCTCAGTAAGTTATGGAGAGCAAATAAAGCATTTATGCAAATTAGTTTAGAATTGAGACCAGCTGATTGGTTGATGCAATTGTCATTAAAAATAAGCCATTCTGATTGGTTTATGTACTATCAGTAAACAGTTTTCTATTTTACAACTTTTGCTAGGACCATCATGCAATAGTCTTCAACCAGCAAGACAATTCTTCAAGAATGCTTTTGTTATCAAATATTTGTCGCTGGTTCTGCAAGTGTTTAATTAAACTAGGGTTAGGAAGGACCTCAGTAAGTTATGAAGAGCAAATAAAGCCTTTATGCAAATTAGTTTAGAATTGAGACCATCTGATTGGTTAATGCAATTGTCATTCAAAATAAGCCATTCTGATTGGTTTATGTACTGTCAGTCAACAGTTTTCTATTTTACAACTTTTGCTGGGACCATCATGCAATAGTCTTCAACCATCAAGACAATTGGTCAAGAATGCTCTTGTTATCAACTATCTGTGGCTGGTTCTGCAAGTGTTCAATTAAACTAGGGTTAGGAAGGACCTCAGTAAGTTATGGAGAGCAAATAAAGCCCTTATGCAAATTAGTTTAGAATTGAGACCATCTGATTGGTTGATGCAATTGTCATTCAAAATAAACCATTCTGATTGGTTTATGTACTGTCAGTCAACAGTTTTCTATTTTACAACTTTTGCTGGGACCATCATGCAATAGTCTTCAACCAGCAAGACAATTGGTCAAGAATGCTCTTGTTATCAACTATCTGTGGCTGGTTCTACCAGCGTTCAATTAAACTAGGGTTAGGATGGACCTCAGTAAGTTATGGAGAGCAAATAAAGCCCTTATGCAAATTAGTTTAGAATTGAGACCATCTGATTGGTTGATGCAATTGTCATTCAAAATAAGCCATTCTGATTGGTTTATGTACTGTCAGTCAACAATTTTCTATTTTACAACTTTTGCTAAGACCATCATGCAATAGTCTTCAACCAGCAAGAAAATTGGTCAAGAATGCCCTTGTTATCAACTATCTGTGGCTGGTTTTGCAGGTGTTCAATTAAACTATGGTTAGGAAGGACCTCAGTAAGTTATGGAGAGCAAATAAAGCATTTATGCAAATTAGTTTAGAATTGAGACCAACTGATTGGTTGATGCAATTGTCATTCAAAATAAGCCATTCTGATTGGTTTATGTACTATCAGTAAACAGTTTTCTATTTTACAACTTTTGCTAGGACCATCATGCAATAGTCTTCAACCAGCAAGACAATTCTTCAAGAATGCTTTTGTTATCAAATATTTGTCGCTGGTTCTGCAAGTGTTTAATTAAACTAGGGTTAGGAAGGACCTCAGTAAGTTATGAAGAGCAAATAAAGCCCTTATACAAATTAGTTTAGAATTGAGACCATCTGATTGGTTGATGCAATTGTCATTCAAAATAAGCCATTCTGATTGGTTTATGTACTGTCAGTCAACAGTTTTCTATTTTACAACATTTGCTGGGACCATCATGCAATAGTCTTCAACCAGGAAGACAGTTGGTCAAGAATGCTCTTGTTATCAACTACCTGTGGCTGGTTCTGCAGGTGTTCAATTAAACTAGGGTTAGGAAGGTCCTCAGTCAGTTATGGAGAGCAAATAAAGCCTTTATGCAAATTAGTTTAGAATTGAGACCATCTGATTGGTTGATGCAATTGTCATTCAAAATAAGCCATTCTGATTGGTTTATGTACTGTCAGTCAACAGTTTTCTATTTTACAACTTTTGCTGGGACCATCATGCAATAGTCTTCAACCAGCAAGACAATTCTTCAAGAATGCTCTTGTTATCAACTATTTGTGGCTATTTCTGCAAGTGTTTAATTAAACTAGGGTTAGGAAGGACCTCAGTAAGTTATGGAGAGCAAATAAAGCCTTTATGCAAATTAGTTTAGAATTGAGACCATCTGATTGGTTGATGCAATTGTCATTCAAAATAAGCCATTCTGATTGGTTTATGTACTGTCAGTCAACAGTTTTCTATTTTAAACTTTTGCTGGGACCATCATGCAATAGTTTTCAACCAGCAAGTCAATTGGTCAAGAATGCCCTTGTTATCAACTATCTGTGGCTGGTTTTGCAAGTGTTCAATTAAACTAGGGATAGGAAGGACCTCAGTAAGTTATGGAGAGCAAATAAAGCATTTATGCAAATTAGTTTAGAATTGAGACCAGCTGATTGGTTGATGCAATTGTCATTCAAAATAAGCCATTTTGATTGGATTATGTACTATCAGTAAACAGTTTTCTATTTTACAACTTTTGCTAGGACCATCATGCAATAGTCTTCAACCAGCAAGACAATTCTTCAAGAATGCTTTTGTTGTCAACTATTTGTCGCTGGTTCTGCAAGTGTTTAATTAAACTAGGGTTAGGAAGGACCTCAGTAAGTTATTGAGAGCAAATAAAGCCCTTATGCAAATTAGTTTAGAATTGAGACCATCTGATTGGTTGATGCAATTGTCATTCAAAATAAGCCATTCTGATTGGTTTATGTACTGTCAGTCAACAGTTTTCTATTTTACAACTTTTGCTGGGACCATCATGCAATAGTCTTCAACCATCAAGACAATTGGTCAAGAATGTAGTCAACATTTTTCTATTTTACAACTTTTGCTGGCACCATCACGCAATAGCCTTCAACCAGCAAGACAATTGGTCAAGAATGTTCTTGTTATCAACTATCTGTGGCTTGTTCTGCAGGTGTTCAATTAGACTTGGATGAGGAAGGACCTCAGTAAGTTATGAAGAGCAAATTAAGTACTTATGCAAATTAGTTCAGTATTGAGACCATCTGATTGGGTGATGCAACTGTCATTCAAAATAAGCCATTTTGATTGGCTTATGTACTGTCAGTCAACAGTTTTCTATTTTACTACTTTTGCTGAGACCATCATGCAATAGTCTTCAACCAGCAAGACAATTGGTCAAGAATGCTCTTGTTATCAACTATCTGTGGCTGGTTCTGCAGGTGTTCAATTAAACTAGGGTTAGGAAAGACCTCAGTAAGTTATGAAGAGCAAATAAAGCCTTTATGCAAATTAGTTTAGAATTGAGACCATCTGATTGGTTGATGCAATTGTCATTCAAAATAAGCCATTCTGATTGGTTTATGTACTGTCAGTCAACAGTTTTCTATTTTACAACTTTTGCCGGGACCATCATGCAATAGTCTTCAACCATCAAGACAATTGGTCAAGAATACTCTTGTTATCAACTATCTGTGGCTGGTTCTGCATGTGTTCAATTAAACTAGGGTTAGGAAGGACCTCAGTAAGTTATGGAGAGCAAATAAAGCACTTATGCAAATTAGTTCAGAATTGAGACCATGTGATTGGGTGATGCAACTGTCATTCAAAATAAGCCATTTTGATTGGCTTATGTACTGTCAGTCAACAGTTTTCTATTCTACAACTTTTGCTGAGACCATCATGCAATAGTCTTCAACCAGCAAGACAATTGGTCAAGAATGCTCTTGGTATCAACTATCTGTGGCTGGTTCTGCAGGTGTTCAATTAAACTAGGGTTAGGAAGGACCTCAGTAAGTTATGGAGAGCAAATAAAGCCTTTATGCAAATTAGTTTAGAATTGAGACCATCTGATTGGTTGATGCAATTGTCATTCAAAATAAGCCATTCTGATTGGTTTATGTACTGCCAGTCAACAGTTTTCTATTTTACAACTTTTGCTGGGACCATCATGCAATAGTCTTCAACCAGCAAGACAATTCTTCAAGAATGCTCTTGTTATCAACTATTTGTGGCTATTTCTGCAAGTGTTTAATTAAACAAGGGTTAGGAAGGACCTCAGTAAGTTATGGAGAGCAAATAAAGCCTTTATGCAAATTAGTTTAGAATTGAGACCATCTGATTGGTTGATGCAATTGTCATTCAAAATAAGCCATTCTTATTGGTTTATGTACTGTCAGTCAACAGTTTTCTATTTTAAACTTTTGCTGGGACCATCATGCAATAGTCTTCAACCAGCAAGACAATTGGTCAAGAATGTAGTCAACATTTTTCTATTTTACAACTTTTGCTGGGACCATCATGCAATAGTCTTCAACCATCAAGACAATTGGTCAAGGATGCTCTTGTTATCAACTATCTGTGGCTGGTTCTGCAAGTGTTCAATTAAACTAGGGTTAGGAAGGACCTCAGTAAGTTATGGAGAGCAAATAAAGCCCTTATGCAAATTAGTTTAGAATTGAGACCATCTGATTGGTTGATGCAATTGTCATTCAAAATAAGCCATTCTGATTGGTTTATGTACTGTCAGTCAACAGTTTTCTATTTTACAACTTTTGCTGGGACCATCATGCAATAGTCTTCAACCAGCAAGTCAATTGGTCAAGAATGCCCTTGTTATCAACTATCTGTGGCTGGTTCTGCAGGTGTTCAATTAAACTAGGGTTAGGAAGGTCCTCAGTAAGTTATGGAGAGCAAATAAAGCCTTTATGCAAATTAGTTTAGAATTGAGACCATCTGATTGGTTGATGCAATTGTCATTCAAAATAAGCCATTCTGATTGGTTTATGTACTGTCAGTCAACAGTTTTCTATTTTACAACTTTTGCTGGGACCATCATGCAATAGTCTTCAACCAGCAAGACAATTCTTCAAGAATGCTCTTGTTATCAACTATTTGTGGCTATTTCTGCAAGTGTTTAATTAAACTAGGGTTAGGAAGGACCTCAGTAAGTTATGGAGAGCAAATAAAGCCTTTATGCAAATTAGTTTAGAATTGAGACCATCTGATTGGTTGATGCAATTGTCATTCAAAATAAGCCATTCTGATTGGTTTATGTACTGTCAGTCAACAGTTTTCTATTTTAAACTTTTGCTGGGACCATCATGCAATAGTTTTCAACCAGCAAGTCAATTGGTCAAGAATGCCCTTGTTATCAACTATCTGTGGCTGGTTTTGCAAGTGTTCAATTAAACTAGGGATAGGAAGGACCTCAGTAAGTTATGGAGAGCAAATAAAGCCTTTATGCAAATTAGTTTAGAATTGAGACCAGCTGATTGGTTGATGCAATTGTCATTCAAAATAAGCCATTTTGATTGGCTTATGTACTGTCAGTCAACAGTTTTCTATTCTACAACTTTTGCTGGGACCATCATGCAATAGTCTTCAACCATCAAGACAATTGGTCAAGAATGCTCTCGTTATCAACTATCTGTGGCTGGTTCTGCAAGTGTTCAATTAAACTAGGGTTAGGAAGGACCTCAGTAAGTTATGGAGAGCAAATAAAGCCCTTATGCAAATTAGTTTAGAATTGAGACCATCTGATTGGTTGATGCAATTGTCATTCAAAATAAGCCATTCTGATTGGTTTATGTACTGTCAGTCAACAGTTTTCTATTTTACAACTTTTGCTGGGACCATCATGCAATAGTCTTCAACCAGCAAGTCAATTGGTCAAGAATGCCCTTGTTATCAACTATCTGTGGCTGGTTCTGCAGGTGTTCAATTAAACTAGGGTTAGGAAGGTCCTCAGTAAGTTATGGAGAGCAAATAAAGCCTTTATGCAAATTAGTTTAGAATTGAGACCATCTGATTGGTTGATGCAATTGTCATTCAAAATAAGCCATTCTGATTGGTTTATGTACTGTCAGTCAACAGTTTTCTATTTTACAACTTTTGCTGGGACCATCATGCAATAGTCTTCAACCAGCAAGACAATTCTTCAAGAATGCTCTTGTTATCAACTATTTGTGGCTATTTCTGCAAGTGTTTAATTAAACTAGGGTTAGGAAGGACCTCAGTAAGTTATGGAGAGCAAATAAAGCCTTTATGCAAATTAGTTTAGAATTGAGACCATCTGATTGGTTGATGCAATTGTCATTCAAAATAAGCCATTCTGATTGGTTTATGTACTGTCAGTCAACAGTTTTCTATTTTAAACTTTTGCTGGGACCATCATGCAATAGTTTTCAACCAGCAAGTCAATTGGTCAAGAATGCCCTTGTTATCAACTATCTGTGGCTGGTTTTGCAAGTGTTCAATTAAACTAGGGATAGGAAGGACCTCAGTAAGTTATGGAGAGCAAATAAAGCATTTATGCAAATTAGTTTAGAATTGAGACCAGCTGATTGGTTGATGCAATTGTCATTCAAAATAAGCCATTTTGATTGGATTATGTACTATCAGTAAACAGTTTTCTATTTTACAACTTTTGCTAGGACCATCATGCAATAGTCTTCAACCAGCAAGACAATTCTTCAAGAATGCTTTTGTTGTCAACTATTTGTCGCTGGTTCTGCAAGTGTTTAATTAAACTAGGGTTAGGAAGGACCTCAGTAAGTTATTGAGAGCAAATAAAGCCCTTATGCAAATTAGTTTAGAATTGAGACCATCTGATTGGTTGATGCAATTGTCATTCAAAATAAGCCATTCTGATTGGTTTATGTACTGTCAGTCAACAGTTTTCTATTTTACAACTTTTGCTGGGACCATCATGCAATAGTCTTCAACCATCAAGACAATTGGTCAAGAATGTAGTCAACATTTTTCTATTTTACAACTTTTGCTGGCACCATCACGCAATAGCCTTCAACCAGCAAGACAATTGGTCAAGAATGTTCTTGTTATCAACTATCTGTGGCTTGTTCTGCAGGTGTTCAATTAGACTTGGATGAGGAAGGACCTCAGTAAGTTATGAAGAGCAAATTAAGTACTTATGCAAATTAGTTCAGTATTGAGACCATCTGATTGGGTGATGCAACTGTCATTCAAAATAAGCCATTTTGATTGGCTTATGTACTGTCAGTCAACAGTTTTCTATTTTACTACTTTTGCTGAGACCATCATGCAATAGTCTTCAACCAGCAAGACAATTGGTCAAGAATGCTCTTGTTATCAACTATCTGTGGCTGGTTCTGCAGGTGTTCAATTAAACTAGGGTTAGGAAGGACCTCAGTAAGTTATGAAGAGCAAATAAAGCCTTTATGCAAATTAGTTTAGAATTGAGACCATCTGATTGGTTGATGCAATTGTCATTCAAAATAAGCCATTCTGATTGGTTTATGTACTGTCAGTCAACAGTTTTCTATTTTACAACTTTTGCCGGGACCATCATGCAATAGTCTTCAACCATCAAGACAATTGGTCAAGAATACTCTTGTTATCAACTATCTGTGGCTGGTTCTGCATGTGTTCAATTAAACTAGGGTTAGGAAGGACCTCAGTAAGTTATGGAGAGCAAATAAAGCACTTATGCAAATTAGTTCAGAATTGAGACCATCTGATTGGGTGATGCAACTGTCATTCAAAATAAGCCATTTTGATTGGCTTATGTACTGTCAGTCAACAGTTTTCTATTCTACAACTTTTGCTGAGACCATCATGCAATAGTCTTCAACCAGCAAGACAATTGGTCAAGAATGCTCTTGGTATCAACTTTCTGTGGCTGGTTCTGCAGGTGTTCAATTAAACTAGGGTTAGGAAGGCCCTTAGTAAGTTATGGAGAGCAAATAAAGCACTTATGCAAATTAGTTTAGCATCTAGACCATCTGATTGGTTAATGCAATTGTCATTCAAAATTAGCCATTCTGATTGGTTTATGTACTGTCAGTCAACAGTTTTCTATTTTACAACTTTTGCTGGGACCATCATGCAATAGTCTTCAACCAGCAAGACAGTTGGTCAAGAATGCTCTTGTTATCAACTACCTGTGGCTTGTTCTGCAGGTGTTCAATTAAACTTGGATGAGGAAGGACCTCAGTAAGTTATGAAGAGCAAATTAAGTACTTATGCAAATTAGTTCAGTATTGAGACCATCTGATTGGGTGATGCAACTGTCATTCAAAATAAGCCATTCTGATTGGCTTATGTACTGTCAGTCAACAGTTTTCTATTTTACAACTTTTGCTGAGACCATCATGCAATAGTCTTCAACCAGCAAGACAATTGGTCAAGAATGCTCTTGGTATCAACTATCTGTGGCTGGTTCTGCAGGTGTTCAATTAAACTAGGGTTAGGAAGGACCTCAGTAAGTTATGGAGAGCAAATAAAGCACTTATGCAAATTAGTTTAGCATTGAGACCATCTGATTGGTTAATGCAATTGTCATTCAAAATTAGCCATTCTGATTGGTTTATGTACTGTCAGTCAACAGTTTTCTATTTTACAACTTTTGCTGGGACCATCATGCAATAGTCTTCAACCAGCAAGACAGTTGGTCAAGAATGCTCTTGTTATCAACTACCTGTGGCTTGTTCTGCAGGTGTTCAATTAAACTTGGATGAGGAAGGACCTCAGTAAGTTATGAAGAGCAAATTAAGTACTTATGCAAATTAGTTCAGTATTGAGACCATCTGATTGGGTGATGCAACTGTCATTCAAAATAAGCCATTTTGATTGGCTTATGTACTGTCAGTCAACAGTTTTCTATTTTAAACTTTTACTGGGACCATCATGCAATAGTCTTCAACCAGCAAGACAATTGGTCAAGAATGTTCTTGTTATTAACTATCTGTGGCTTGTTCTGCAGGTGTTCAATTAGACTTGGATGAGGAAGGACCTCAGTAAGTTATGAAGAGCAAATTCAGTACTTATGCAAATTAGTTCAGTATTGAGACCATCTGATTGGGTGATGCAACTGTCATTCAAAATAAGCCATTCTGATTGGCTTATGTACTGTCAGTCAACAGTTTTCTATTTTACAACTTTTGCTGGGACCATCATGCAATAGTCTTCAACCAGCAAGACAATTGGTCAAGAATGCTCTTGTTATCAACTATCTGTGGCTGGTTCTGCAGGTGTTCAATTAAACTAGGGTTAGGAAGGACCTCAGTAAGTTATGGAGAGCAATTAAAGCACTTATGCAAATTAGTTCAGAATTGAGACCATCTGATTGGGTGATGCAACTGTCATTCAAAATAAGCCATTTTGATTGGCTTATGTACTGTCAGTCAACAGTTTTCTATTTTACAACTTTTGCTAGGACCATCATGCAATAGTCTTCAACCAGCAAGACAATTCTTCAAGAATGCTTTTGTTATCAAATATTTGTCGCTGGTTCTGCAAGTGTTTAATTAAACTAGGGTTAGGAAGGACCTCAGTAAGTTATGGAGAGCAAATAAAGCCCTTATACAAATTAGTTTAGAATTGAGACCATCTGATTGGTTGATGCAATTGTCATTCAAAATAAGCCATTCTGATTGGTTTATGTACTGTCAGTCAACAGTTTTCTATTTTACAACATTTGCTTGGACCATCATGCAATAGTCTTCAACCAGCAAGACAGTTGGTCAAGAATGCTCTTGTTATCAACTACCTGTGGCTGGTTCTGCAGGTGTTCAATTAAACTAGGGTTAGGAAGGTCCTCAGTAAGTTATGGAGAGCAAATAAAGCCTTTATGCAAATTAGTTTAGAATTGAGACCATCTGATTGGTTGATGCAATTGTCATTCAAAATAAGCCATTCTGATTGGTTTATGTACTGTCAGTCAACAGTTTTCTATTTTACAACTTTTGCTGGGACCATCATGCAATAGTCTTCAACCAGCAAGACAATTCTTCAAGAATGCTCTTGTTATCAACTATTTGTGGCTATTTCTGCAAGTGTTTAATTAAACAAGGGTTAGGAAGGACCTCAGTAAGTTATGGAGAGCAAATAAAGCCTTTATGCAAATTAGTTTAGAATTGAGACCATCTGATTGGTTGATGCAATTGTCATTCAAAATAAGCCATTCTTATTGGTTTATGTACTGTCAGTCAACAGTTTTCTATTTTAAACTTTTGCTGGGACCATCATGCAATAGTCTTCAACCAGCAAGACAATTGGTCAAGAATGTAGTCAACATTTTTCTATTTTACAACTTTTGCTGGGACCATCATGCAATAGTCTTCAACCATCAAGACAATTGGTCAAGAATGCTCTTGTTATCAACTATCTGTGGCTGGTTCTGCAAGTGTTCAATTAAACTAGGGTTAGGAAGGACCTCAGTAAGTTATGGAGAGCAAATAAAGCCCTTATGCAAATTAGTTTAGAATTGAGACCATCTGATTGGTTGATGCAATTGTCATTCAAAATAAGCCATTCTGATTGGTTTATGTACTGTCAGTCAACAATTTTCTATTTTACAACTTTTGCTAAGACCATCATGCAATAGTCTTCAACCAGCAAGAAAATTGGTCAAGAATGCCCTTGTTATCAACTATCTGTGGCTGGTTTTGCAGGTGTTCAATTAAACTATGGTTAGGAAGGACCTCAGTAAGTTATGGAGAGCAAATAAAGCATTTATGCAAATTAGTTTAGAATTGAGACCAACTGATTGGTTGATGCAATTGTCATTCAAAATAAGCCATTCTGATTGGTTTATGTACTATCAGTAAACAGTTTTCTATTTTACAACTTTTGCTGGGACCATCATGCAATAGTCTTCAACCAGCAAGACAATTCTTCAAGAATGCTCTTGTTATCAACTATTTGTGGCTATTTCTGCAAGTGTTTAATTAAACAAGGGTTAGGAAGGACCTCAGTAAGTTATGGAGAGCAAATAAAGCCTTTATGCAAATTAGTTTAGAATTGAGACCATCTGATTGGTTGATGCAATTGTCATTCAAAACAAGCCATTCTTATTGGTTTATGTACTGTCAGTCAACAGTTTTCTATTTTAAACTTTTGCTGGGACCATCATGCAATAGTCTTCAACCAGCAAGACAATTGGTCAAGAATGTAGTCAACATTTTTCTATTTTACAACTTTTGCTGGGACCATCATGCAATAGTCTTCAACCATCAAGACAATTGGTCAAGAATGCTCTTGTTATCAACTATCTGTGGCTGGTTCTGCAAGTGTTCAATTAAACTAGGGTTAGGAAGGACCTCAGTAAGTTATGGAGAGCAAATAAAGCCCTTATGCAAATTAGTTTAGAATTGAGACCATCTGATTGGTTGATGCAATTGTCATTCAAAATAAGCCATTCTGATTGGTTTATGTACTGTCAGTCAACAGTTTTCTATTTTACAACTTTTGCTGGGACCATCATGCAATAGTCTTCAACCATCAAGACAATTGGTCAAGAATGTAGTCAACATTTTTCTATTTTACAACTTTTGCTGGCACCATCACGCAATAGCCTTCAACCAGCAAGACAATTGGTCAAGAATGTTCTTGTTATCAACTATCTGTGGCTTGTTCTGCAGGTGTTCAATTAGACTTGGATGAGGAAGGACCTCAGTAAGTTATGAAGAGCAAATTAAGTACTTATGCAAATTAGTTCAGTATTGAGACCATCTGATTGGGTGATGCAACTGTCATTCAAAATAAGCCATTTTGATTGGCTTATGTACTGTCAGTCAACAGTTTTCTATTTTACTACTTTTGCTGAGACCATCATGCAATAGTCTTCAACCAGCAAGACAATTGGTCAAGAATGCTCTTGTTATCAACTATCTGTGGCTGGTTCTGCAGGTGTTCAATTAAACTAGGGTTAGGAAGGACCTCAGTAAGTTATGAAGAGCAAATAAAGCCTTTATGCAAATTAGTTTAGAATTGAGACCATCTGATTGGTTGATGCAATTGTCATTCAAAATAAGCCATTCTGATTGGTTTATGTACTGTCAGTCAACAGTTTTCTATTTTACAACTTTTGCCGGGACCATCATGCAATAGTCTTCAACCATCAAGACAATTGGTCAAGAATACTCTTGTTATCAACTATCTGTGGCTGGTTCTGCATGTGTTCAATTAAACTAGGGTTAGGAAGGACCTCAGTAAGTTATGGAGAGCAAATAAAGCACTTATGCAAATTAGTTCAGAATTGAGACCATCTGATTGGGTGATGCAACTGTCATTCAAAATAAGCCATTTTGATTGGCTTATGTACTGTCAGTCAACAGTTTTCTATTCTACAACTTTTGCTGAGACCATCATGCAATAGTCTTCAACCAGCAAGACAATTGGTCAAGAATGCTCTTGGTATCAACTTTCTGTGGCTGGTTCTGCAGGTGTTCAATTAAACTAGGGTTAGGAAGGCCCTTAGTAAGTTATGGAGAGCAAATAAAGCACTTATGCAAATTAGTTTAGCATCTAGACCATCTGATTGGTTAATGCAATTGTCATTCAAAATTAGCCATTCTGATTGGTTTATGTACTGTCAGTCAACAGTTTTCTATTTTACAACTTTTGCTGGGACCATCATGCAATAGTCTTCAACCATCAAGACAATTGGTCAAGAATGCTCTTGTTATCAACTATCTGTGGCTGGTTCTGCAAGTGTTCAATTAAACTAGGGTTAGGAAGGACCTCAGTAAGTTATGGAGAGCAAATAAAGCCCTTATGCAAATTAGTTTAGAATTGAGACCATCTGATTGGTTGATGCAATTGTCATTCAAAATAAGCCATTCTGATTGGTTTATGTACTGTCAGTCAACAGTTTTCTATTTTACAACTTTTGCTGGGACCATCATGCAATAGTCTTCAACCAGCAAGTCAATTGGTCAAGAATGCCCTTGTTATCAACTATCTGTGGCTGGTTCTGCAGGTGTTCAATTAAACTAGGGTTAGGAAGGTCCTCAGTAAGTTATGGAGAGCAAATAAAGCCTTTATGCAAATTAGTTTAGAATTGAGACCATCTGATTGGTTGATGCAATTGTCATTCAAAATAAGCCATTCTGATTGGTTTATGTACTGTCAGTCAACAGTTTTCTATTTTACAACTTTTGCTGGGACCATCATGCAATAGTCTTCAACCAGCAAGACAATTCTTCAAGAATGCTCTTGTTATCAACTATTTGTGGCTATTTCTGCAAGTGTTTAATTAAACTAGGGTTAGGAAGGACCTCAGTAAGTTATGGAGAGCAAATAAAGCCGTTATGCAAATTAGTTTAGAATTGAGACCATCTGATTGGTTGATGCAATTGTCATTCAAAATAAGCCATTCTGATTGGTTTATGTACTGTCAGTCAACAGTTTTCTATTTTAAACTTTTGCTGGGACCATCATGCAATAGTTTTCAACCAGCAAGTCAATTGGTCAAGAATGCCCTTGTTATCAACTATCTGTGGCTGGTTTTGCAAGTGTTCAATTAAACTAGGGATAGGAAGGACCTCAGTAAGTTATGGAGAGCAAATAAAGCATTTATGCAAATTAGTTTAGAATTGAGACCAGCTGATTGGTTGATGCAATTGTCATTCAAAATAAGCCATTTTGATTGGCTTATGTACTGTCAGTCAACAGTTTTCTATTCTACAACTTTTGCTGGGACCATCATGCAATAGTCTTCAACCATCAAGACAATTGGTCAAGAATGCTCTCGTTATCAACTATCTGTGGCTGGTTCTGCAAGTGTTCAATTAAACTAGGGTTAGGAAGGACCTCAGTAAGTTATGGAGAGCAAATAAAGCCCTTATGCAAATTAGTTTAGAATTGAGACCATCTGATTGGTTGATGCAATTGTCATTCAAAATAAGCCATTCTGATTGGTTTATGTACTGTCAGTCAACAGTTTTCTATTTTACAACTTTTGCTGGGACCATCATGCAATAGTCTTCAACCAGCAAGTCAATTGGTCAAGAATGCCCTTGTTATCAACTATCTGTGGCTGGTTCTGCAGGTGTTCAATTAAACTAGGGTTAGGAAGGTCCTCAGTAAGTTATGGAGAGCAAATAAAGCCTTTATGCAAATTAGTTTAGAATTGAGACCATCTGATTGGTTGATGCAATTGTCATTCAAAATAAGCCATTCTGATTGGTTTATGTACTGTCAGTCAACAGTTTTCTATTTTACAACTTTTGCTGGGACCATCATGCAATAGTCTTCAACCAGCAAGACAATTCTTCAAGAATGCTCTTGTTATCAACTATTTGTGGCTATTTCTGCAAGTGTTTAATTAAACTAGGGTTAGGAAGGACCTCAGTAAGTTATGGAGAGCAAATAAAGCCTTTATGCAAATTAGTTTAGAATTGAGACCATCTGATTGGTTGATGCAATTGTCATTCAAAATAAGCCATTCTGATTGGTTTATGTACTGTCAGTCAACAGTTTTCTATTTTAAACTTTTGCTGGGACCATCATGCAATAGTTTTCAACCAGCAAGTCAATTGGTCAAGAATGCCCTTGTTATCAACTATCTGTGGCTGGTTTTGCAAGTGTTCAATTAAACTAGGGATAGGAAGGACCTCAGTAAGTTATGGAGAGCAAATAAAGCATTTATGCAAATTAGTTTATAATTGGGACCAGCTGATTGGTTGATGCAATTGTCATTCAAAATAAGCCATTTTGATTGGATTATGTACTATCAGTAAACAGTTTTCTATTTTACAACTTTTGCTAGGACCATCATGCAATAGTCTTCAACCAGCAAGACAATTCTTCAAGAATGCTTTTGTTGTCAACTATTTGTCGCTGGTTCTGCAAGTGTTTAATTAAACTAGGGTTAGGAAGGACCTCAGTAAGTTATTGAGAGCAAATAAAGCCCTTATGCAAATTAGTTTAGAATTGAGACCATCTGATTGGTTGATGCAATTGTCATTCAAAATAAGCCATTCTGATTGGTTTATGTACTGTCAGTCAACAGTTTTCTATTTTACAACTTTTGCTGGGACCATCATGCAATAGTCTTCAACCATCAAGACAATTGGTCAAGAATGTAGTCAACATTTTTCTATTTTACAACTTTTGCTGGCACCATCACGCAATAGCCTTCAACCAGCAAGACAATTGGTCAAGAATGTTCTTGTTATCAACTATCTGTGGCTTGTTCTGCAGGTGTTCAATTAGACTTGGATGAGGAAGGACCTCAGTAAGTTATGAAGAGCAAATTAAGTACTTATGCAAATTAGTTCAGTATTGAGACCATCTGATTGGGTGATGCAACTGTCATTCAAAATAAGCCATTTTGATTGGCTTATGTACTGTCAGTCAACAGTTTTTTATTTTACTACTTTTGCTGAGACCATCATGCAATAGTCTTCAACCAGCAAGACAATTGGTCAAGAATGCTCTTGTTATCAACTATCTGTGGCTGGTTCTGCAGGTGTTCAATTAAACTAGGGTTAGGAAGGACCTCAGTAAGTTATGAAGAGCAAATAAAGCCTTTATGCAAATTAGTTTAGAATTGAGACCATCTGATTGGTTGATGCAATTGTCATTCAAAATAAGCCATTCTGATTGGTTTATGTACTGTCAGTCAACAGTTTTCTATTTTACAACTTTTGCCGGGACCATCATGCAATAGTCTTCAACCATCAAGACAATTGGTCAAGAATACTCTTGTTATCAACTATCTGTGGCTGGTTCTGCATGTGTTCAATTAAACTAGGGTTAGGAAGGACCTCAGTAAGTTATGGAGAGCAAATAAAGCACTTATGCAAATTAGTTCAGAATTGAGACCATCTGATTGGGTGATGCAACTGTCATTCAAAATAAGCCATTTTGATTGGCTTATGTACTGTCAGTCAACAGTTTTCTATTCTACAACTTTTGCTGAGACCATCATGCAATAGTCTTCAACCAGCAAGACAATTGGTCAAGAATGCTCTTGGTATCAACTTTCTGTGGCTGGTTCTGCAGGTGTTCAATTAAACTAGGGTTAGGAAGGCCCTTAGTAAGTTATGGAGAGCAAATAAAGCACTTATGCAAATTAGTTTAGCATCTAGACCATCTGATTGGTTAATGCAATTGTCATTCAAAATTAGCCATTCTGATTGGTTTATGTACTGTCAGTCAACAGTTTTCTATTTTACAACTTTTGCTGGGACCATCATGCAATAGTCTTCAACCAGCAAGACAGTTGGTCAAGAATGCTCTTGTTATCAACTACCTGTGGCTTGTTCTGCAGGTGTTCAATTAAACTTGGATGAGGAAGGACCTCAGTAAGTTATGAAGAGCAAAT
This sequence comes from Crinia signifera, assembly GCF_055691185.1. Classification (NCBI taxonomy): domain Eukaryota; kingdom Metazoa; phylum Chordata; class Amphibia; order Anura; family Myobatrachidae; genus Crinia; species Crinia signifera. The sequence continues at coordinate 73,672,317 of NC_139226.1, forward strand.
TAAGTACTTATGCAAATTAGTTCAGTATTGAGACCATCTGATTGGGTGATGCAACTGTCATTCAAAATAAGCCATTCTGATTGGCTTATGTACTGTCAGTCAACAGTTTTCTATTTTACAACTTTTGCTGAGACCATCATGCAATAGTCTTCAACCAGCAAGACAATTGGTCAAGAATGCTCTTGGTATCAACTATCTGTGGCTGGTTCTGCAGGTGTTCAATTAAACTAGGGTTAGGAAGGACCTCAGTAAGTTATGGAGAGCAAATAAAGCACTTATGCAAATTAGTTTAGCATTGAGACCATCTGATTGGTTAATGCAATTGTCATTCAAAATTAGCCATTCTGATTGGTTTATGTACTGTCAGTCAACAGTTTTCTATTTTACAACTTTTGCTGGGACCATCATGCAATAGTCTTCAACCAGCAAGACAGTTGGTCAAGAATGCTCTTGTTATCAACTACCTGTGGCTTGTTCTGCAGGTGTTCAATTAAACTTGGATGAGGAAGGACCTCAGTAAGTTATGAAGAGCAAATTAAGTACTTATGCAAATTAGTTCAGTATTGAGACCATCTGATTGGGTGATGCAACTGTCATTCAAAATAAGCCATTTTGATTGGCTTATGTACTGTCAGTCAACAGTTTTCTATTTTAAACTTTTACTGGGACCATCATGCAATAGTCTTCAACCAGCAAGACAATTGGTCAAGAATGTTCTTGTTATTAACTATCTGTGGCTTGTTCTGCAGGTGTTCAATTAGACTTGGATGAGGAAGGACCTCAGTAAGTTATGAAGAGCAAATTCAGTACTTATGCAAATTAGTTCAGTATTGAGACCATCTGATTGGGTGATGCAACTGTCATTCAAAATAAGCCATTCTGATTGGCTTATGTACTGTCAGTCAACAGTTTTCTATTTTACAACTTTTGCTGGGACCATCATGCAATAGTCTTCAACCAGCAAGACAATTGGTCAAGAATGCTCTTGTTATCAACTATCTGTGGCTGGTTCTGCAGGTGTTCAATTAAACTAGGGTTAGGAAGGACCTCAGTAAGTTATGGAGAGCAATTAAAGCACTTATGCAAATTAGTTCAGAATTGAGACCATCTGATTGGGTGATGCAACTGTCATTCAAAATAAGCCATTTTGATTGGCTTATGTACTGTCAGTCAACAGTTTTCTATTTTACAACTTTTGCTAGGACCATCATGCAATAGTCTTCAACCAGCAAGACAATTCTTCAAGAATGCTTTTGTTATCAAATATTTGTCGCTGGTTCTGCAAGTGTTTAATTAAACTAGGGTTAGGAAGGACCTCAGTAAGTTATGGAGAGCAAATAAAGCCCTTATACAAATTAGTTTAGAATTGAGACCATCTGATTGGTTGATGCAATTGTCATTCAAAATAAGCCATTCTGATTGGTTTATGTACTGTCAGTCAACAGTTTTCTATTTTACAACATTTGCTTGGACCATCATGCAATAGTCTTCAACCAGCAAGACAGTTGGTCAAGAATGCTCTTGTTATCAACTACCTGTGGCTGGTTCTGCAGGTGTTCAATTAAACTAGGGTTAGGAAGGTCCTCAGTAAGTTATGGAGAGCAAATAAAGCCTTTATGCAAATTAGTTTAGAATTGAGACCATCTGATTGGTTGATGCAATTGTCATTCAAAATAAGCCATTCTGATTGGTTTATGTACTGTCAGTCAACAGTTTTCTATTTTACAACTTTTGCTGGGACCATCATGCAATAGTCTTCAACCAGCAAGACAATTCTTCAAGAATGCTCTTGTTATCAACTATTTGTGGCTATTTCTGCAAGTGTTTAATTAAACAAGGGTTAGGAAGGACCTCAGTAAGTTATGGAGAGCAAATAAAGCCTTTATGCAAATTAGTTTAGAATTGAGACCATCTGATTGGTTGATGCAATTGTCATTCAAAATAAGCCATTCTTATTGGTTTATGTACTGTCAGTCAACAGTTTTCTATTTTAAACTTTTGCTGGGACCATCATGCAATAGTCTTCAACCAGCAAGACAATTGGTCAAGAATGTAGTCAACATTTTTCTATTTTACAACTTTTGCTGGGACCATCATGCAATAGTCTTCAACCATCAAGACAATTGGTCAAGAATGCTCTTGTTATCAACTATCTGTGGCTGGTTCTGCAAGTGTTCAATTAAACTAGGGTTAGGAAGGACCTCAGTAAGTTATGGAGAGCAAATAAAGCCCTTATGCAAATTAGTTTAGAATTGAGACCATCTGATTGGTTGATGCAATTGTCATTCAAAATAAGCCATTCTGATTGGTTTATGTACTGTCAGTCAACAATTTTCTATTTTACAACTTTTGCTAAGACCATCATGCAATAGTCTTCAACCAGCAAGAAAATTGGTCAAGAATGCCCTTGTTATCAACTATCTGTGGCTGGTTTTGCAGGTGTTCAATTAAACTATGGTTAGGAAGGACCTCAGTAAGTTATGGAGAGCAAATAAAGCATTTATGCAAATTAGTTTAGAATTGAGACCAACTGATTGGTTGATGCAATTGTCATTCAAAATAAGCCATTCTGATTGGTTTATGTACTATCAGTAAACAGTTTTCTATTTTACAACTTTTGCTGGGACCATCATGCAATAGTCTTCAACCAGCAAGACAATTCTTCAAGAATGCTCTTGTTATCAACTATTTGTGGCTATTTCTGCAAGTGTTTAATTAAACAAGGGTTAGGAAGGACCTCAGTAAGTTATGGAGAGCAAATAAAGCCTTTATGCAAATTAGTTTAGAATTGAGACCATCTGATTGGTTGATGCAATTGTCATTCAAAACAAGCCATTCTTATTGGTTTATGTACTGTCAGTCAACAGTTTTCTATTTTAAACTTTTGCTGGGACCATCATGCAATAGTCTTCAACCAGCAAGACAATTGGTCAAGAATGTAGTCAACATTTTTCTATTTTACAACTTTTGCTGGGACCATCATGCAATAGTCTTCAACCATCAAGACAATTGGTCAAGAATGCTCTTGTTATCAACTATCTGTGGCTGGTTCTGCAAGTGTTCAATTAAACTAGGGTTAGGAAGGACCTCAGTAAGTTATGGAGAGCAAATAAAGCCCTTATGCAAATTAGTTTAGAATTGAGACCATCTGATTGGTTGATGCAATTGTCATTCAAAATAAGCCATTCTGATTGGTTTATGTACTGTCAGTCAACAGTTTTCTATTTTACAACTTTTGCTGGGACCATCATGCAATAGTCTTCAACCATCAAGACAATTGGTCAAGAATGTAGTCAACATTTTTCTATTTTACAACTTTTGCTGGCACCATCACGCAATAGCCTTCAACCAGCAAGACAATTGGTCAAGAATGTTCTTGTTATCAACTATCTGTGGCTTGTTCTGCAGGTGTTCAATTAGACTTGGATGAGGAAGGACCTCAGTAAGTTATGAAGAGCAAATTAAGTACTTATGCAAATTAGTTCAGTATTGAGACCATCTGATTGGGTGATGCAACTGTCATTCAAAATAAGCCATTTTGATTGGCTTATGTACTGTCAGTCAACAGTTTTCTATTTTACTACTTTTGCTGAGACCATCATGCAATAGTCTTCAACCAGCAAGACAATTGGTCAAGAATGCTCTTGTTATCAACTATCTGTGGCTGGTTCTGCAGGTGTTCAATTAAACTAGGGTTAGGAAGGACCTCAGTAAGTTATGAAGAGCAAATAAAGCCTTTATGCAAATTAGTTTAGAATTGAGACCATCTGATTGGTTGATGCAATTGTCATTCAAAATAAGCCATTCTGATTGGTTTATGTACTGTCAGTCAACAGTTTTCTATTTTACAACTTTTGCCGGGACCATCATGCAATAGTCTTCAACCATCAAGACAATTGGTCAAGAATACTCTTGTTATCAACTATCTGTGGCTGGTTCTGCATGTGTTCAATTAAACTAGGGTTAGGAAGGACCTCAGTAAGTTATGGAGAGCAAATAAAGCACTTATGCAAATTAGTTCAGAATTGAGACCATCTGATTGGGTGATGCAACTGTCATTCAAAATAAGCCATTTTGATTGGCTTATGTACTGTCAGTCAACAGTTTTCTATTCTACAACTTTTGCTGAGACCATCATGCAATAGTCTTCAACCAGCAAGACAATTGGTCAAGAATGCTCTTGGTATCAACTTTCTGTGGCTGGTTCTGCAGGTGTTCAATTAAACTAGGGTTAGGAAGGCCCTTAGTAAGTTATGGAGAGCAAATAAAGCACTTATGCAAATTAGTTTAGCATCTAGACCATCTGATTGGTTAATGCAATTGTCATTCAAAATTAGCCATTCTGATTGGTTTATGTACTGTCAGTCAACAGTTTTCTATTTTACAACTTTTGCTGGGACCATCATGCAATAGTCTTCAACCATCAAGACAATTGGTCAAGAATGCTCTTGTTATCAACTATCTGTGGCTGGTTCTGCAAGTGTTCAATTAAACTAGGGTTAGGAAGGACCTCAGTAAGTTATGGAGAGCAAATAAAGCCCTTATGCAAATTAGTTTAGAATTGAGACCATCTGATTGGTTGATGCAATTGTCATTCAAAATAAGCCATTCTGATTGGTTTATGTACTGTCAGTCAACAGTTTTCTATTTTACAACTTTTGCTGGGACCATCATGCAATAGTCTTCAACCAGCAAGTCAATTGGTCAAGAATGCCCTTGTTATCAACTATCTGTGGCTGGTTCTGCAGGTGTTCAATTAAACTAGGGTTAGGAAGGTCCTCAGTAAGTTATGGAGAGCAAATAAAGCCTTTATGCAAATTAGTTTAGAATTGAGACCATCTGATTGGTTGATGCAATTGTCATTCAAAATAAGCCATTCTGATTGGTTTATGTACTGTCAGTCAACAGTTTTCTATTTTACAACTTTTGCTGGGACCATCATGCAATAGTCTTCAACCAGCAAGACAATTCTTCAAGAATGCTCTTGTTATCAACTATTTGTGGCTATTTCTGCAAGTGTTTAATTAAACTAGGGTTAGGAAGGACCTCAGTAAGTTATGGAGAGCAAATAAAGCCTTTATGCAAATTAGTTTAGAATTGAGACCATCTGATTGGTTGATGCAATTGTCATTCAAAATAAGCCATTCTGATTGGTTTATGTACTGTCAGTCAACAGTTTTCTATTTTAAACTTTTGCTGGGACCATCATGCAATAGTTTTCAACCAGCAAGTCAATTGGTCAAGAATGCCCTTGTTATCAACTATCTGTGGCTGGTTTTGCAAGTGTTCAATTAAACTAGGGATAGGAAGGACCTCAGTAAGTTATGGAGAGCAAATAAAGCATTTATGCAAATTAGTTTAGAATTGAGACCAGCTGATTGGTTGATGCAATTGTCATTCAAAATAAGCCATTTTGATTGGCTTATGTACTGTCAGTCAACAGTTTTCTATTCTACAACTTTTGCTGGGACCATCATGCAATAGTCTTCAACCATCAAGACAATTGGTCAAGAATGCTCTCGTTATCAACTATCTGTGGCTGGTTCTGCAAGTGTTCAATTAAACTAGGGTTAGGAAGGACCTCAGTAAGTTATGGAGAGCAAATAAAGCCCTTATGCAAATTAGTTTAGAATTGAGACCATCTGATTGGTTGATGCAATTGTCATTCAAAATAAGCCATTCTGATTGGTTTATGTACTGTCAGTCAACAGTTTTCTATTTTACAACTTTTGCTGGGACCATCATGCAATAGTCTTCAACCAGCAAGTCAATTGGTCAAGAATGCCCTTGTTATCAACTATCTGTGGCTGGTTCTGCAGGTGTTCAATTAAACTAGGGTTAGGAAGGTCCTCAGTAAGTTATGGAGAGCAAATAAAGCCTTTATGCAAATTAGTTTAGAATTGAGACCATCTGATTGGTTGATGCAATTGTCATTCAAAATAAGCCATTCTGATTGGTTTATGTACTGTCAGTCAACAGTTTTCTATTTTACAACTTTTGCTGGGACCATCATGCAATAGTCTTCAACCAGCAAGACAATTCTTCAAGAATGCTCTTGTTATCAACTATTTGTGGCTATTTCTGCAAGTGTTTAATTAAACTAGGGTTAGGAAGGACCTCAGTAAGTTATGGAGAGCAAATAAAGCCTTTATGCAAATTAGTTTAGAATTGAGACCATCTGATTGGTTGATGCAATTGTCATTCAAAATAAGCCATTCTGATTGGTTTATGTACTGTCAGTCAACAGTTTTCTATTTTAAACTTTTGCTGGGACCATCATGCAATAGTTTTCAACCAGCAAGTCAATTGGTCAAGAATGCCCTTGTTATCAACTATCTGTGGCTGGTTTTGCAAGTGTTCAATTAAACTAGGGATAGGAAGGACCTCAGTAAGTTATGGAGAGCAAATAAAGCATTTATGCAAATTAGTTTAGAATTGAGACCAGCTGATTGGTTGATGCAATTGTCATTCAAAATAAGCCATTTTGATTGGATTATGTACTATCAGTAAACAGTTTTCTATTTTACAACTTTTGCTAGGACCATCATGCAATAGTCTTCAACCAGCAAGACAATTCTTCAAGAATGCTTTTGTTGTCAACTATTTGTCGCTGGTTCTGCAAGTGTTTAATTAAACTAGGGTTAGGAAGGACCTCAGTAAGTTATTGAGAGCAAATAAAGCCCTTATGCAAATTAGTTTAGAATTGAGACCATCTGATTGGTTGATGCAATTGTCATTCAAAATAAGCCATTCTGATTGGTTTATGTACTGTCAGTCAACAGTTTTCTATTTTACAACTTTTGCTGGGACCATCATGCAATAGTCTTCAACCATCAAGACAATTGGTCAAGAATGTAGTCAACATTTTTCTATTTTACAACTTTTGCTGGCACCATCACGCAATAGCCTTCAACCAGCAAGACAATTGGTCAAGAATGTTCTTGTTATCAACTATCTGTGGCTTGTTCTGCAGGTGTTCAATTAGACTTGGATGAGGAAGGACCTCAGTAAGTTATGAAGAGCAAATTAAGTACTTATGCAAATTAGTTCAGTATTGAGACCATCTGATTGGGTGATGCAACTGTCATTCAAAATAAGCCATTTTGATTGGCTTATGTACTGTCAGTCAACAGTTTTCTATTTTACTACTTTTGCTGAGACCATCATGCAATAGTCTTCAACCAGCAAGACAATTGGTCAAGAATGCTCTTGTTATCAACTATCTGTGGCTGGTTCTGCAGGTGTTCAATTAAACTAGGGTTAGGAAGGACCTCAGTAAGTTATGAAGAGCAAATAAAGCCTTTATGCAAATTAGTTTAGAATTGAGACCATCTGATTGGTTGATGCAATTGTCATTCAAAATAAGCCATTCTGATTGGTTTATGTACTGTCAGTCAACAGTTTTCTATTTTACAACTTTTGCCGGGACCATCATGCAATAGTCTTCAACCATCAAGACAATTGGTCAAGAATACTCTTGTTATCAACTATCTGTGGCTGGTTCTGCATGTGTTCAATTAAACTAGGGTTAGGAAGGACCTCAGTAAGTTATGGAGAGCAAATAAAGCACTTATGCAAATTAGTTCAGAATTGAGACCATCTGATTGGGTGATGCAACTGTCATTCAAAATAAGCCATTTTGATTGGCTTATGTACTGTCAGTCAACAGTTTTCTATTCTACAACTTTTGCTGAGACCATCATGCAATAGTCTTCAACCAGCAAGACAATTGGTCAAGAATGCTCTTGGTATCAACTTTCTGTGGCTGGTTCTGCAGGTGTTCAATTAAACTAGGGTTAGGAAGGCCCTTAGTAAGTTATGGAGAGCAAATAAAGCACTTATGCAAATTAGTTTAGCATCTAGACCATCTGATTGGTTAATGCAATTGTCATTCAAAATTAGCCATTCTGATTGGTTTATGTACTGTCAGTCAACAGTTTTCTATTTTACAACTTTTGCTGGGACCATCATGCAATAGTCTTCAACCAGCAAGACAGTTGGTCAAGAATGCTCTTGTTATCAACTACCTGTGGCTTGTTCTGCAGGTGTTCAATTAAACTTGGATGAGGAAGGACCTCAGTAAGTTATGAAGAGCAAATTAAGTACTTATGCAAATTAGTTCAGTATTGAGACCATCTGATTGGGTGATGCAACTGTCATTCAAAATAAGCCATTCTGATTGGCTTATGTACTGTCAGTCAACAGTTTTCTATTTTACAACTTTTGCTGAGACCATCATGCAATAGTCTTCAACCAGCAAGACAATTGGTCAAGAATGCTCTTGGTATCAACTATCTGTGGCTGGTTCTGCAGGTGTTCAATTAAACTAGGGTTAGGAAGGACCTCAGTAAGTTATGGAGAGCAAATAAAGCACTTATGCAAATTAGTTTAGCATTGAGACCATCTGATTGGTTAATGCAATTGTCATTCAAAATTAGCCATTCTGATTGGTTTATGTACTGTCAGTCAACAGTTTTCTATTTTACAACTTTTGCTGGGACCATCATGCAATAGTCTTCAACCAGCAAGACAGTTGGTCAAGAATGCTCTTGTTATCAACTACCTGTGGCTTGTTCTGCAGGTGTTCAATTAAACTTGGATGAGGAAGGACCTCAGTAAGTTATGAAGAGCAAATTAAGTACTTATGCAAATTAGTTCAGTATTGAGACCATCTGATTGGGTGATGCAACTGTCATTCAAAATAAGCCATTTTGATTGGCTTATGTACTGTCAGTCAACAGTTTTCTATTTTAAACTTTTACTGGGACCATCATGCAATAGTCTTCAACCAGCAAGACAATTGGTCAAGAATGTTCTTGTTATTAACTATCTGTGGCTTGTTCTGCAGGTGTTCAATTAGACTTGGATGAGGAAGGACCTCAGTAAGTTATGAAGAGCAAATTCAGTACTTATGCAAATTAGTTCAGTATTGAGACCATCTGATTGGGTGATGCAACTGTCATTCAAAATAAGCCATTCTGATTGGCTTATGTACTGTCAGTCAACAGTTTTCTATTTTACAACTTTTGCTGGGACCATCATGCAATAGTCTTCAACCAGCAAGACAATTGGTCAAGAATGCTCTTGTTATCAACTATCTGTGGCTGGTTCTGCAGGTGTTCAATTAAACTAGGGTTAGGAAGGACCTCAGTAAGTTATGGAGAGCAATTAAAGGACTTATGCAAATTAGTTCAGAATTGAGACCATCTGATTGGGTGATGCAACTGTCATTCAAAATAAGCCATTTTGATTGGCTTATGTACTGTCAGTCAACAGTTTTCTATTCTACAACTTTTGCTGAGACCATCATGCAATAGTCTTCAACCAGCAAGACAATTGGTCAAGAATGCTCTTGGTATCAACTTTCTGTGGCTGGTTCTGCAGGTGTTCAATTAAACTAGGGTTAGGAAGGCCCTTAGTAAGTTATGGAGAGCAAATAAAGCACTTATGCAAATTAGTTTAGCATCTAGACCATCTGATTGGTTAATGCAATTGTCATTCAAAATTAGCCATTCTGATTGGTTTATGTACTGTCAGTCAACAGTTTTCTATTTTACAACTTTTGCTGGGACCATCATGCAATAGTCTTCAACCAGCAAGACAGTTGGTCAAGAATGCTCTTGTTATCAACTACCTGTGGCTTGTTCTGCAGGTGTTCAATTAAACTTGGATGAGGAAGGACCTCAGTAAGTTATGAAGAGCAAATTAAGTACTTATGCAAATTAGTTCAGTATTGAGACCATCTGATTGGGTGATGCAACTGTCATTCAAAATAAGCCATTCTGATTGGCTTATGTACTGTCAGTCAACAGTTTTCTATTTTACAACTTTTGCTGAGACCATCATGCAATAGTCTTCAACCAGCAAGACAATTGGTCAAGAATGCTCTTGGTATCAACTATCTGTGGCTGGTTCTGCAGGTGTTCAATTAAACTAGGGTTAGGAAGGACCTCAGTAAGTTATGGAGAGCAAATAAAGCACTTATGCAAATTAGTTTAGCATTGAGACCATCTGATTGGTTAATGCAATTGTCATTCAAAATTAGCCATTCTGATTGGTTTATGTACTGTCAGTCAACAGTTTTCTATTTTACAACTTTTGCTGGGACCATCATGCAATAGTCTTCAACCAGCAAGACAGTTGGTCAAGAATGCTCTTGTTATCAACTACCTGTGGCTTGTTCTGCAGGTGTTCAATTAAACTTGGATGAGGAAGGACCTCAGTAAGTTATGAAGAGCAAATTAAGTACTTATGCAAATTAGTTCAGTATTGAGACCATCTGATTGGGTGATGCAACTGTCATTCAAAATAAGCCATTTTGATTGGCTTATGTACTGTCAGTCAACAGTTTTCTATTTTAAACTTTTACTGGGACCATCATGCAATAGTCTTCAACCAGCAAGACAATTGGTCAAGAATGTTCTTGTTATTAACTATCTGTGGCTTGTTCTGCAGGTGTTCAATTAGACTTGGATGAGGAAGGACCTCAGTAAGTTATGAAGAGCAAATTCAGTACTTATGCAAATTAGTTCAGTATTGAGACCATCTGATTGGGTGATGCAACTGTCATTCAAAATAAGCCATTCTGATTGGCTTATGTACTGTCAGTCAACAGTTTTCTATTTTACAACTTTTGCTGGGACCATCATGCAATAGTCTTCAACCAGCAAGACAATTGGTCAAGAATGCTCTTGTTATCAACTATCTGTGGCTGGTTCTGCAGGTGTTCAATTAAACTAGGGTTAGGAAGGACCTCAGTAAGTTATGGAGAGCAATTAAAGGACTTATGCAAATTAGTTCAGAATTGAGACCATCTGATTGGGTGATGCAACTGTCATTCAAAATAAGCCATTTTGATTGGCTTATGTACTGTCAGTCAACAGTTTTCTATTTTACAACTTTTGCTAGGACCATCATGCAATAGTCTTCAACCAGCAAGACAATTCTTCAAGAATGCTTTTGTTATCAAATATTTGTCGCTGGTTCTGCAAGTGTTTAATTAAACTAGGGTTAGGAAGGACCTCAGTAAGTTATGGAGAGCAAATAAAGCCCTTATACAAATTAGTTTAGAATTGAGACCATCTGATTGGTTGATGCAATTGTCATTCAAAATAAGCCATTCTGATTGGTTTATGTACTGTCAGTCAACAGTTTTCTATTTTACAACATTTGCTTGGACCATCATGCAATAGTCTTCAACCAGCAAGACAGTTGGTCAAGAATGCTCTTGTTATCAACTACCTGTGGCTGGTTCTGCAGGTGTTCAATTAAACTAGGGTTAGGAAGGTCCTCAGTAAGTTATGGAGAGCAAATAAAGCCTTTATGCAAATTAGTTTAGAATTGAGACCATCTGATTGGTTGATGCAATTGTCATTCAAAATAAGCCATTCTGATTGGTTTATGTACTGTCAGTCAACAGTTTTCTATTTTACAACTTTTGCTGGGACCATCATGCAATAGTCTTCAACCAGCAAGACAATTCTTCAAGAATGCTCTTGTTATCAACTATTTGTGGCTATTTCTGCAAGTGTTTAATTAAACAAGGGTTAGGAAGGACCTCAGTAAGTTATGGAGAGCAAATAAAGCCTTTATGCAAATTAGTTTAGAATTGAGACCATCTGATTGGTTGATGCAATTGTCATTCAAAATAAGCCATTCTTATTGGTTTATGTACTGTCAGTCAACAGTTTTCTATTTTAAACTTTTGCTGGGACCATCATGCAATAGTCTTCAACCAGCAAGACAATTGGTCAAGAATGTAGTCAACATTTTTCTATTTTACAACTTTTGCTGGGACCATCATGCAATAGTCTTCAACCATCAAGACAATTGGTCAAGAATGCTCTTGTTATCAACTATCTGTGGCTGGTTCTGCAAGTGTTCAATTAAACTAGGGTTAGGAAGGACCTCAGTAAGTTATGGAGAGCAAATAAAGCCCTTATGCAAATTAGTTTAGAATTGAGACCATCTGATTGGTTGATGCAATTGTCATTCAAAATAAGCCATTCTGATTGGTTTATGTACTGTCAGTCAACAATTTTCTATTTTACAACTTTTGCTAAGACCATCATGCAATAGTCTTCAACCAGCAAGAAAATTGGTCAAGAATGCCCTTGTTATCAACTATCTGTGGCTGGTTTTGCAGGTGTTCAATTAAACTAGGGTTAGGAAGGTCCTCAGTAAGTTATGGAGAGCAAATAAAGCCTTTATGCAAATTAGTTTAGAATTGAGACCATCTGATTGGTTGATGCAATTGTCATTCAAAATAAGCCATTCTGATTGGTTTATGTACTGTCAGTAAACAGTTTTCTATTTTACAACTTTTGCTGGGACCATCATGCAATAGTCTTCAACCAGCAAGACAATTCTTCAAGAATGCTCTTGTTATCAACTATTTGTGGCTATTTCTGCAAGTGTTTAATTAAACAAGGGTTAGGAAGGACCTCAGTAAGTTATGGAGAGCAAATAAAGCCTTTATGCAAATTAGTTTAGAATTGAGACCATCTGATTGGTTGATGCAATTGTCATTCAAAACAAGCCATTCTTATTGGTTTATGTACTGTCAGTCAACAGTTTTCTATTTTAAACTTTTGCTGGGACCATCATGCAATAGTCTTCAACCAGCAAGACAATTGGTCAAGAATGTAGTCAACATTTTTCTATTTTACAACTTTTGCTGGGACCATCATGCAATAGTCTTCAACCATCAAGACAATTGGTCAAGAATGCTCTTGTTATCAACTATCTGTGGCTGGTTCTGCAAGTGTTCAATTAAACTAGGGTTAGGAAGGACCTCAGTAAGTTATGGAGAGCAAATAAAGCCCTTATGCAAATTAGTTTAGAATTGAGACCATCTGATTGGTTGATGCAATTGTCATTCAAAATAAGCCATTCTGATTGGTTTATGTACTGTCAGTCAACAATTTTCTATTTTACAACTTTTGCTAAGACCATCATGCAATAGTCTTCAACCAGCAAGAAAATTGGTCAAGAATGCCCTTGTTATCAACTATCTGTGGCTGGTTTTGCAGGTGTTCAATTAAACTATGGTTAGGAAGGACCTCAGTAAGTTATGGAGAGCAAATAAAGCATTTATGCAAATTAGTTTAGAATTGAGACCAACTGATTGGTTGATGCAATTGTCATTCAAAATAAGCCATTCTGATTGGTTTATGTACTATCAGTAAACAGTTTTCTATTTTACAACTTTTGCTAGGACCATCATGCAATAATCTTCAACCAGCAAGACAATTCTTCAAGAATGCTTTTGTTATCAAATATTTGTCGCTGGTTCTGCAAGTGTTTAATTAAACTAGGGTTAGGAAGGACCTCAGTAAGTTATGAAGAGCAAATAAAGCCCTTATACAAATTAGTTTAGAATTGAGACCATCTGATTGGTTGATGCAATTGTCATTCAAAATAAGCCATTCTGATTGGTTTATGTACTGTCAGTCAACAGTTTTCTATTTTACAACATTTGCTGGGACCATCATGCAATAGTCTTCAACCAGCAAGTCAATTGGTCAAGAATGCCCTTGTTATCAACTATCTGTGGCTGGTTTTGCAAGTGTTCAATTAAACTAGGGTTAGGAAGGACCTCAGTAAGTTATGGAGAGCAAATAAAGCATTTATGCAAATTAGTTTAGAATTGAGACCAGCTGATTGGTTGATGCAATTGTCATTCAAAATAAGCCATTTTGATTGGTTTATGTACTATCAGTAGACAGTTTTCTATTTTACAACATTTGCTTGGACCATCATGCAATAGTCTTCAACCAGCAAGACAATTGGTCAAGAATGTAGTCAACATTTTTCTATTTTACAACTTTTGCTGGGACCATCATGCAATAGTCTTCAACCATCAAGACAATTGGTCAAGAATGCTCTTGTTATCAACTATCTGTGGCTGGTTCTGCAAGTGTTCAATTAAACTAGGGTTAGGAAGGACCTCAGTAAGTTATGGAGAGCAAATAAAGCCCTTATGCAAATTAGTTTAGAATTGAGACCATCTGATTGGTTGATGCAATTGTCATTCAAAATAAGCCATTCTGATTGGTTTATGTACTGTCAGTCAACAGTTTTCTATTTTACAACTTTTGCTGGGACCATCATGCAATAGTCTTCAACCAGCAAGTCAATTGGTCAAGAATGCCCTTGTTATCAACTATCTGTGGCTGGTTTTGCAAGTGTTCAATTAAACTAGGGTTAGGAAGGACCTCAGTAAGTTATGGAGAGCAAATAAAGCATTTATGCAAATTAGTTTAGAATTGAGACCAGCTGATTGGTTGATGCAATTGTCATTCAAAATAAGCCATTTTGATTGGTTTATGTACTATCAGTAAACAGTTTTCTATTTTACAACTTTTGCTAGGACCATCATGCAATAGTCTTCAACCAGCAAGACAATTCTTCAAGAATGCTTTTGTTATCAACTATTTGTCGCTGGTTCTGCAAGTGTTTAATTAAACTAGGGTTAGGAAGGACCTCAGTAAGTTATGGAGAGCAAATAAAGCCCTTATGCAAATTAGTTTAGAATTGAGACCATCTGATTGGGTGATGCAACTGTCATTCAAAATAAGCCATTTTGATTGGTTTATGTACTATCAGTAGACAGTTTTCTATTTTACAACATTTGCTTGGACCATCATGCAATAGTCTTCAACCAGCAAGACAATTGGTCAAGAATGTAGTCAACATTTTTCTATTTTACAACTTTTGCTGGGACCATCATGCAATAGTCTTCAACCATCAAGACAATTGGTCAAGAATGCTCTTGTTATCAACTATCTGTGGCTGGTTTTGCAAGTGTTCAATTAAACTAGGGTTAGGAAGGACCTCAGTAAGTTATGGAGAGCAAATAAAGCATTTATGCAAATTAGTTTAGAATTGAGACCAGCTGATTGGTTGATGCAATTGTCATTCAAAATAAGCCATTTTGATTGGTTTATGTACTATCAGTAAACAGTTTTCTATTTTACAACTTTTGCTAGGACCATCATGCAATAGTCTTCAACCAGCAAGACAATTCTTCAAGAATGCTTTTGTTATCAACTATTTGTCGCTGGTTCTGCAAGTGTTTAATTAAACTAGGGTTAGGAAGGACCTCAGTAAGTTATGGAGAGCAAATAAAGCCCTTATGCAAATTAGTTTAGAATTGAGACCATCTGATTGGGTGATGCAACTGTCATTCAAAATAAGCCATTTTGATTGGTTTATGTACTATCAGTAGACAGTTTTCTATTTTACAACATTTGCTTGGACCATCATGCAATAGTCTTCAACCAGCAAGACAATTGGTCAAGAATGTAGTCAACATTTTTCTATTTTACAACTTTTGCTGGGACCATCATGCAATAGTCTTCAACCATCAAGACAATTGGTCAAGAATGCTCTTGTTATCAACTATCTGTGGCTGGTTCTGCAAGTGTTCAATTAAACTAGGGTTAGGAAGGACCTCAGTAAGTTATGGAGAGCAAATAAAGCCCTTATGCAAATTAGTTTAGAATTGAGACCATCTGATTGGTTGATGCAATTGTCATTCAAAATAAGCCATTCTGATTGGTTTATGTACTGTCAGTCAACAGTTTTCTATTTTACAACTTTTGCTGGGACCATCATGCAATAGTCTTCAACCAGCAAGTCAATTGGTCAAGAATGCCCTTGTTATCAACTATCTGTGGCTGGTTTTGCAAGTGTTCAATTAAACTAGGGTTAGGAAGGACCTCAGTAAGTTATGGAGAGCAAATAAAGCATTTATGCAAATTAGTTTAGAATTGAGACCAGCTGATTGGTTGATGCAATTGTCATTCAAAATAAGCCATTTTGATTGGTTTATGTACTATCAGTAAACAGTTTTCTATTTTACAACTTTTGCTAGGACCATCATGCAATAGTCTTCAACCAGCAAGACAATTCTTCAAGAATGCTTTTGTTATCAACTATTTGTCGCTGGTTCTGCAAGTGTTTAATTAAACTAGGGTTAGGAAGGACCTCAGTAAGTTATGGAGAGCAAATAAAGCCCTTATGCAAATTAGTTTAGAATTGAGACCATCTGATTGGGTGATGCAACTGTCATTCAAAATAAGCCATTTTGATTGACTTATGTACTGTCAGTCAACAGTTTTCTATTTTACAACATTTGCTTGGACCATCATGCAATAGTCTTCAACCAGCAAGACAATTGGTCAAGAATGTAGTCAACATTTTTCTATTTTACAACTTTTGCTGGCACCGACACGCAATAGCCTTCAACCAGCAAGACAATTGGTCAAGAATGTTCTTGTTATCAACTATCTGTGGCTTGTTCTGCAGGTGTTCAATTAGACTTGGATGAGGAAGGACCTCAGTAAGTTATGAAGAGCAAATTAAGTACTTATGCAAATTAGTTTAGTATTGAGACCATCTGATTGGGTGATGCAACTGTCATTCAAAATAAGCCATTTTGATTGGCTTATGTACTGTCAGTCAACAGTTTTCTATTTTACTACTTTTGCTGAGACCATCATGCAATAGTCTTCAACCAGCAAGACAATTGGTCAAGAATGCTCTTGTTATCAACTATCTGTGGCTGGTTCTGCAGGTGTTCAATTAGACTTGGATGAGGAAGGACCTCAGTAAGTTATGAAGAGCAAATTAAGTACTTATGCAAATTAGTTTAGTATTGAGACCATCTGATTGGGTGATGCAACTGTCATTCAAAATAAGCCATTTTGATTGACTTATGTACTGTCAGTCAACAGTTTTCTATTTTACAACTTTTGCTGAGACCATCATGCAATAGTCTTCAACCAGCAAGACAATTGGTCAAGAATGTTCTTGGTATCAACTATCTGTGGCTGGTTCTGCAGGTGTTCAATTAAACTAGGGTTAGGAAGGACCTCAGTAAGTTATGGAGAGCAAATAAAGCACTTATGCAAATTAGTTTAGCATTGAGACCATCTGATTGGTTACTGCAATTGTCATTCAAAATAAGCCATTCTGATTGGTTTATGTACTGTCAGTCAACAGTTTTCTATGTTACAACTTTTGCTGGGACCATCATGCAATAGTCTTCAACCAGCAAGACAGTTGGTCAAGAATGCTCTTGTTATCAACTACCTGTGGCTTGTTCTGCAGGTGTTCAATTAAACTTGGATGAGGAAGGACCTCAGTAAGTTATGTAGAGCAAATTAAGTACTTATGCAAATTAGTTCAGAATTGAGACCATCTGATTGGGTGATGCAACTGTCATTCAAAATAAGCCATTCTGATTGGCTTATGTACTGTCAGTCAACAGTTTTCTATTTTACAATTTTTGTTGGGACCATCATGCAATAGTCTTCAACCAGCAAGACAGTTGGTCAAGAATGCTCTTATCAACTACCTGTGGCTGGTGTTCAATTAAACTAGGGTTAGGAAGGACCTCAGTAAGTTATGGAGAGCAAATAAAGCCTTTATGCAAATTAGTTTAGAATTGAGACCATCTGATTGGTTGATGCAATTGTCATTCAAAATAAGCCATTCTGATTGGTTTATATACTGTCAGTCAACAGTTTTCTATTTTACAACTTTTGCTGGGACCATCATGCAATAGTCTTCAACCAGCAAGACAATTGGTCAAGAATGTAGTCAACATTTTTCTATTTTACAAATTTTGCTGGCACCATCACGCAATAGCCTTCAACCAGCAAGACAATTGGTCAAGAATGTTCTTGTTATCAACTATCTGTGGCTTGTTCTGCAGGTGTTCAATTAGACTTGGATGAGGAAGGACCTCAGTAAGTTATGAAGAGCAAATTAAGTACTTATGCAAATTAGTTCAGTATTGAGACCATCTGATTGGGTGATGCAACTGTCATTCAAAATAAGCCATTCTGATTGGCTTATGTACTGTCAGTCAACTGTTTTCTGTATTACAAATTTTGCTGGGACCATCATGCAATAGTCTTCAACCAGCAAGACAATTGGTCAAGAATGCTCTTGTTATCAACTACCTGTGGCTAGTTCTGCAAATGTTTAATTAAACTAGGGTTAGGAAGGACCTCCGTAAGTTATGGAGAGCAAATTAAGTACTTTTGCAAATTAGTTTGGAAATTAGACCATCTGATTGGCTGATGCAATTCTCATTAGGGATGGCCATCGATGTTTATTAACCATCAATGGGTTATGGTCGATGTTCCTTAGTTTTGTCATCGATCGGGTTGAACCAGATGGTTTCACACAATCAATGTCAAACTCAAACTACTAGTTTTGTTTTGCTATTTCCTGGGACACGGAGCATAGCTCCACCGACGACACCAGTGAAGCCCCGCCCCCGTATTCTGATTGGCCCACAGGCCAGTCAGTCAAATATAATGAATGACCACTGATATGTAACAACATTGATGGCAAAGGCCACAATGGCCATCATTAATACTCGTTCAAAACAATCCTTTCCGATTGGTTTATGTACTGTCAGTCAACAGTTTTCTATTTTACTACTTTTGATGGGACCATCATGCAATAGTCTTCAACCAGGAGGCCAATTGGTCAAGAATGTTCTTGTTATCAACCATCTTTGGCTGGTTTTGAAGGTTTTCAATTAGACTAGGGTGAGGAAGGACCTAAGTAAGTTATGGAGAGCAAATAAATTCCTTATGCAAATTAGTTTGGAAATTAGACCATCTGATTGGCTGATGCAATTCTCATTAGGGATGGCCATCGATGTTTATAAACCATCGATGGGTTATGGTCGATGTTCCTTAGTTTTGACATCGATCGGGTTGAACCAGATGGTTTCACACAATCAATGTCAAGCTCAAACTACTAGTTTTGTTTTGCTATTTCCTGGGACACAGAGCATAGCTCCACCCACGACACCAGTGAAGCCCCGCCCCCGTATTCTGATTGGCCCACAGGCCAGTCAGTCAAATATAATGAATGACCACTGATATGTAACAACATTGATGGCAAAGGCCACAATGGCCATCATTAATACTCATTCAAAACAATCCTTTCCGAATGGTTTATGTACTGTCAGTCAACAGTTTTCTATTTTACTACTTTTGATGGGACCATCATGCAACAGTCTTCAACCAGGAAGCCAATTGGTGAAGAATGTTCTTGTTATCAACCATCTTTGGCTGGTTTCGAAGGTTTTCAATTAGACTAGGGTGAGGAAGGACCTAAGTAAGTTATGGAGAGCAAATAAATTCCTTATGCAAATTAGTTTGGAAATTAGACCATCTGATTGGCTGATGCAATTCTCATTAGGGATGGCCATCGGCCATTGGCCATCGATGTTTATAAACCATCAATGGGTTATGGTCGATGTTCCTTAGTTTTGTCATCGATCGGGTTGAACCAGATGGTTTCACACAATCAATGTCAAACTCAAACTACTAGTTTTGTTTTGCTATTTCCTGGGACACGGAGCATAGCCCCGCCCCCGTATTCTGATTGGCCCACAGGCCAGTCAGTCAAATATAATGAATGACCACTGATATGTAACAACATTGATGGCAAAGGCCACAATGGCCATCATTAATACTCATTCAAAACAATCCTTTCTGATTGGTTTATGTACTGTCAGTCAACAGTTTTCTATTTTACTACTTTTGATGGGACCATCATGCAAAAGTCTTCAACCAAGAGGCCAATTGGTCAAGAATGTTCTTGTTATCAACCATCTTTGGCTGGTTTTGAAGGTTTTTCAATTAGACTAGGGTGAGGAAGGACCTAAGTAAGTTATGGAGAGCAAATAAATTCCTTATGCAAATTAGTTTGGAAATAAGACCATCTGATTGGCTGATGCAATTCTCATTAGGTATGGCCATCGGCCATCGGCCATCGATGTTTATAAACCATCGATGGGTTATGGTCGATGTTCCTTAGTTTTGACATCGATCGGGTTGAACCAGATGGTTGCACACAATCAATGTCAAGCTCAAACTACTAGTTTTGTTTTGCTATTTCCTGGGACACGGAGCATAGCTCCACCCACGACGCCAGTGAAGCCCCGCCCCCATATTCTGATTGGCCCACAGGCCAGTCAGTCAAATATAATGAATGACCACTGATATGTAACAACATTGATGGCAAAGGCCACAATGGCCATCATTAATACTCATTCAAAACAATCTTTTCCGATTGGTTTATGTACTGTCAGTCAACAGTTTTCTATTTTACTACGTTTGATGGGACCATCATGCAATAGTCTTCAACCAGGAAGCCAATTGGTCAAGAATGTTCTTGTTATCAACCATCTTTGGCTGGTTTTGCAGGTTTTCAATTAGAATAGGGTGAGGAAGGACCTAAGTAAGTTATGGAGAGCAAATTGATTCCTTATGCAAATTAGTTTGGAAATTAGACCATCTGATTGGCTGATGCAATTCTCATTAGGGATGGCCATCGGCCATCGATGTTTATAAACCATCGATGGGTTATGGTCGATGTTCCTTAGTTTTGACATCGATCGGGTTGAACCAGATGGTTTCACACAATCAATATCAAGCTCAAACTACTAGTTTTGTTTTGCTATTTCCTGGGACACGGAGCATAGCTCCACCCACGACACCAGTGAAGCCCCGCCCCTGTATTCTGATTGGCCCACAGGCCAGTCAGTCAAATATAATGAATGACCACTGATATGTAACAACATTGATGGCAAAGGCCACAATGGCCATCATTAAAACACATTCAAAACAATCCTTTCCGATTGGTTTATGTACTGTCAGTCAACGGTTTTCTATTTTACTACTTTTGATGGGACCATCATGCAATAGTCTTCAACCAGGAAGCCAATTGGTCAAGAATGTTCTTGTTATCAACCATCTTTGGCTGGTTTTGAAGGTTTTCAATTAGACTAGGGTGAGGAAGGACCTAAGTAAGTTATGGAGAGCAAATAAATTCCTTATGCAATTTAGTTTGGAAATTAGACCATCTGATTGGCTGATGCAATTCTCATTAGGGATGGCCATCGATGTTTATAAACCATCGATGGGTTATGGTCGATGTTCCTTAGTTTTGACATCGATCGGGTTGAACCAGATGGTTTCACACAATCAATGTCAAGCTCAAACTACTAGTTTTGTTTTGCTATTTCCTGGGACACGGAGCATAGCTCCACCCACGACACCAGTGAAGCCCCGCCCCCGTATTCTGATTGGCCCACAGGCCAGTCAGTCAAATATAATGAATGACCACTGATATGTAACAACATTGATGGCAAAGGCCACAATGGCCATCATTAATACTCATTCAAAACAATCCTTTCCGATTGGTTTATGTACTGTCAGTCAACAGTTTTCTATTTTGCTACTTTTGATGGGACCATCATGCAATAGTCTTCAACCAGGAGGTCAATTGGTCAAGTATGTTCTTGTTATCAACCATCTTTGGCCGGTTTTGAAGGTTTTCAATTAGACTAGGGTGAGGAAGGACCTAAGTAAGTTATGGAGAGCAAATAAATTCCTTATGCAAATTAGTTTGGAAATTAGACCATCTGATTGGCTGATGCAATTCTCATTAGGGATGGCCATCGATGTTTATAAACCATAGATGGGTTATGGTCGATGTTCCTTAGTTTTGACATCGATCGGGTTGAAACAGATGGTTTCACACAATCAATGTCAAGCTCAAACTACTAGTTTTGTTTTGCTATTTCCTGGGACACGGAGCATAGCTCCACCCACGACACCAGTGAAGCCCCGCCCCCGTATTCTGATTGGCCCACAGGCCAGTCAGTCAAATATAATGAATGACCACTGATATGTAACAACATTGATGGCAAAGGCCACAATGGCCATCATTAATACTCATTCAAAACAATCTTTTCCAATTGGTTTATGTACTGTCAGTCAACAGTTTTCTATTTTACTACTTTTGATGGGACCATCATGCAATAGTCTTCAACCAGGAAGCCAATTGGTCAAGAATGTTCTTGTTATCAACCATCTTTGGCTGGTTTTGCAGGTTTTCAATTAGACTAGGGTGAGGAAGGACCTAAGTAAGTTATGGAGAGCAAATAAATTCCTTATGCAAATTAGTTTGGAAATTAGACCATCTGATTGGCTGATGCAATTCTCATTAGGGATGGCCATCGGCCATCGATGTTTATAAATTATCGATGGGTTATGGTCGATGTTCCTTAGTTTTGACATCGATCGGGTTGAACCAGATGGTTTCACACAATCAATGTCAAGCTCAAACTACTAGTTTTGTTTTGCTATTTCCTGGAACACGGAGCATAGCTCCACCCACGACACCAGTGAAGCCCCGCCCCCGTATTCTGATTGGCCCACAGGCCAGTCAGTCAAATATAATGAATGACCACTGATATGTAACAAGATTGATGGCAAAGGCCACAATGGCCATCATTAATACTCATTCAAAACAATCCTTTCCGATTGGTTTATGTACTGTCAGTCAACAGTTTTCTATTTTACTACTTTTGATGTGACCATCATGCAATAGTCTTCAACCAGGAAGCCAATTGGTCAAGAATGTTCTTGTTATCAACCATCTTTGGCTGGTTTTGAAGGTTTTCAATTAGACTAGGGTGAGGAAGGACCTAAGTAAGTTATGGAGAGCAAATAAATTCCTTATGCAAATTAGTTTGGAAATTAGACCATCTGATTGGCTGATGCAATTCTCATTAGGGATGGCCATCGATGTTTATAAACCATCGATGGGTTATGGTCGATGTTCCTTAGTTTTGACATCGATCGGGTTGAACCAGATGGTTTCACACAATCAATGTCAAGCTCAAACTACTAGTTTTGTTTTGCTATTTCCTGGGACACGGAGCATAGCTCCACCCACGACACCAGTGAAGCCCCGCCCCTGTATTCTGATTCGCCCACAGGCCAGTCAGTCAAATATAATGAATGACCACTGATATGTAACAACATTGATGGCAAAGGCCACAATGGCCATCATTAATACTCATTCAAAACAATCCTTACCGATTGGTTTATGTACTGTCAGTCAACAGTTTTCTTTTTTACTACTTTTGATGGGACCATCATGCAATAGTCTTCAACCAGGAAGCCAATTGGTCAAGAACATTCTTGTTATCAACCATCTTTGGCTGGTTTTGAAGGTTTTCAATTAGACTAGGGTGAGGAAGGACCTAAGTAAGTTATGGAGAGCAAATACATTCCTTATGCAAATTAGTTTGGAAATTAGACCATCTGATTGGCTGATACAATTCTCATTAGGGATGGCCATCGATGTTTATAAACCATCGATGGGTTATGGTCGATGTTCCTTAGTTTTGACATCGATCGGGTTGAACCAGATGGTTTCACACAATCAATGTCAAGCTCAAACTACTAGTTTTGTTTTGCTATTTCATGGGACACGGAGCATAGCTCCACCCACGACACCAGTGAAGCCCCGCCCCCGTATTCTGATTGGCCCACAGGCCAGTCAGTCAAATATAATGAATGACCACTGATATGTAACAACATTGATGGCAAAGGCCACAATGGCCATCATTAATACTCATTCAAAACAATCCTTACCGATTGGTTTATGTACTGTCAGTCAACAGTTTTCTATTTTACTACTTTTGATGGGACCATCATGCAATAGTCTTCAACCAGGAAGCCAACTGGTCAAGAATGTTCTTGTTATCAACCATCTTTGGCTGGTTTTGAAGGTTTTCAATTAGACTAGGGTGAGGAAGGACCTAAGTAAGTTATGGAGAGCAAATAAATTCCTTATGCAAATTAGTTTGGAAATTAGACCATCTGATTGGCTGATGCAATTCTCATTAGGGATGGCCATCGATGTTTATAAACCATCGATGGGTTATGGTCGATGTTCCTTAGTTTTGACATCGATCGGGTTGAACCAGATGGTTTCACACAATCAATCTCAAGCTCAAACTACTAGTTTTGTTTTGCTATTTCCTGGGACACGGAGCATAGCTCCACCCACAACACCAGTGAAGCCCCGCCCCCGTATTCTGATTGGCCCACAGGCCAGTCAGTCAAATATAATGAATGACCACTGATATGTAACAACATTGATGGCAAAGGCCACAATGGCCATCATTAATACTCATTCAAAACAATGCTTTCCGATTGGTTTATGTACTGTCTGTCAACAGTTTTCTATTTTACTACTTTTGATGGGACCATCATGCAATAGTCTTCAACCAGGAAGCCAATTGGTCAAGAATGTTCTTGTCATCAACCATCTTTGGCTGGTTTTGAAGGTTTTCAATTAGACTAGGGTGAGGAAGGACCTAAGTAAGTTATGGAGAGCAAATAAATTCCTTATGCAAATTAGTTTGGAAATTAGACCATCTGATTGGCTGATGCAATTCTCATTAGGGATGGCCATCGGCCATCGGCCATCGGCCATCGATGTTTATAAACCATCGATGGGTTATGGTCGATGTTCCTTAGTTTTGGCATCGATCGGGTTGAACCAGATGGTTTCACACAATCAATGTCAAGCTGAAACTACTAGTTTTGTTTTGCTATTTCCTGGGACACGGAGCATAGCTCCACCCACGAAACCAGTAAAGCCCCGCCCCCGTATTCTGATTGGCCCACAGGCCAGTCAGTCAAATATAATGAATGACCATTGATATGTAACAACATTGATGGCAAAGGCCACAATGGCCATCATTAATACTCATTCAAAACAATCCTTTCCGATTGGTTTATGTACTGTCAGTCAACAGTTTTCTATTTTACTACTTTTGATGGGACCATCATGCAATATTCTTCAACCAGGAAGCCAATTGCTCAAGAATGTTCTTATCAACCATCTTTTGCTGGTTTTGAAGGTTTTTAATTAGACTAGGGTGAGGAAGGACCTAAGTAAGTTATGGAGAGCAAATAAATTCCTTATGCAAATTAGTTTGGAAATTAGAACATCTGATTGGCTGATGCAATTCTCATTAGGGATGGATATCAGCCATCGATGTTAATAAACCATCGATGGGTTATGGTCGATGTTCCTTAGTTTTGACATCGATCGGGTTGAACCAGATGGTTTCACACAATCAATGTCAAGCTCAAACTACTAGTTTTGTTTTGCTATTTCCTGGGACACGGAGCATAGCTCCACCCACGACACCAGTGAAGCCACGCCCCCGTATTCTGATTGGTCCACAGGCCAGTCAGTCAAATATAATGAATGACCACTGATATGTAACAACATTGATGGCAAAGGCCACAATGGAAATCATTAATACTCATTCAAAACAATCCATCCGATTGGTTTATGTACTGTCAGTCAACCGTTTTCTATTTTACTACTTTTGATGGGACCATCATGCAATAGTCTTCAACCAGGAAGCCAATTGGTCAAGAATGTTCTTGTTATCAACCATCTTTGGCTGGTTTTGAAGGTTTTCAATTAGACTAGGGTGAGGAAGGACCTAAGTGAGTTATGGAGAGCAAATAAATTCCTTATGCAAATTAGTTTGGAAATTAGAACATCTGATTGGCTGATGCAATTCTCATTAGGGATGGATATCAGCCATCGATGTTTATAAACCATCGATGGGTTATGGTCGATGTTCCTTAGTTTTGACATCGATCGGGTTGAACCAGATGGTTTCACACAATCAATGTCAAGCTCAAACTACTAGTTTTGTTTTGCTATTTCCTGGGACACGGAGCATAGCTCCACCCACGACACCAGTGAAGCCACGCCCCCGTATTCTGATTGGTCCACATGCCAGTCAATCTAGGGATGGACATCGATGGTCGATGTTTCGGAAACATCGATGTTTTTCTTTCGATGTTTGTGTTTTTACCATTTAATGGTGACCTTCCGATGTTTGTCACCATCGAATGCTAATCATTCGATGGTGTACCGATGGTGGCTTATTTTTTGTAATTCCCAAAAGCTATGCCTCCCCTGGCTGCTGTGTCTGTGTCAGGGAAACTTCCTAGGTTCGTTGGAGGCTGTCTGGCTTTCTCTCTGCTTCCCTCCCTCTCCCTCTCTATGGTTGCTGTAGCTGCTAGGCAACAGGACCCACTGCTAGTTCTGATTGGCTCTCCCTGACTCAGAGAGCCAATCAGAGCACAAACCTCACCCTGCAGCACCAGTCACTCAAACAGCAGCAAATTTCACAGACACACTGAGCTCTGGAGGATTCAGAGAGGAGGAGAAGTCACTGAATGTTATACCAGCTCAGGCAAGCTACAATAATAATAATAGGTACACAATACAACCAGCTACAGATATCTGTGCATGTCAGTCACATACAACACTCATTAATATACTGCATTAGTATTACCAGGCAGCAACCACTATATGATCATCAGTGAAGTGTTGGTCAGAGATTGTCTGTTTCTGTGAATATAGTGAGGAACAATATACACAGTCCTGGGGTACCAGTGGAATGAACCAAGATAAAGGTGCCCATACACTTCTGTGACGTCTCGCAGCAGTGTACGGACACAGGACAGCCTGCAGGGACCTTCCCGGCGGCAGGAACGCATGCGATCCGTTGTGATAGATTGCATGCATCCCTGCTTCCCACCCGCCTCACCGCCAGGAGGAACGGGTGGCTGCCTGCCGGTCTGAGCACCTGGTCGGGTCCGATGCGCACGGGACCCAACAGCATGTCAGGGAGAGGCGATTTGGTCAGATTTAAGGGGTCGATTGGTCGCAATTGGCCACAATCGGACCAAATCGCCTCAGTGTAGGGGCACCTTAACTGTTTTTATATATAGTGAACTATTTTTTATATTACGTGACCTTGTCGCTAGCGATTGGTCGCTCAGTGACCGAATTGCTGGTTATCAGTATTTTACTGGGGACCAGTGATTATAGCAAGTTCCTGCGACCAGCGACCGTCGCTGGGCTGCGGTGGGAGCGCACACACGGCGAAGGTCGCTAGGTATCACCGGCAATATGGTCACTGAACGACCATATAGCCAGCGATTGAAGCTAGAAGCCCCCACAGATCCTGGCACCCTAGGCAGCTGCCTAATGGTAGAGCTGGCCCTCCTCATTGCAATATTTATCTCACCATATAAATGATGTGATGACCACTACACCGTCATCTCCCTTATTTGTGTGTGTAGTTACACTTGCCTTAATAAATAGACATTTTCCTATCTGGAAAAATAGTGAAACCTAAAACGAGTTAGTTTACAATTTATCTAATTTTATTACATTTTGATTACTTGCTGTTAAAGTGTTAATAATGTGTACAAAATTAATATACTACTTCATCATTGGGCAATGTGTGAATATTTTATATGCATATTATACACACAATGTCCAGTGATAAAGTAATATGTTGCTCAGAGCCTGGGCCCTGCCACCGAACCCAATTACCACCTTACAAATGGCAATACAGGCTTTTGCACATGCACTAGTCATATAACTAGTTTTCACCATCGAATACTTTTGATTCGATGGTTAGTTACCATCGCATCGAAAGTTTCAATGGTGGAAGCACTGCCATCATTTGATGGTTGGCTTCCGATGTCCATCCCTAAGTCAATCAAATATAATGAATCACCACTGATATGTAACAACATTGATGGCAAAGGCCACAATGGCCATCATTAATACTCATTCAAAACAATCCTTTCCGATTGGTTTACGTACTGTCAGTCAACAGTTTTCTATTTTACTACTTTTCATGGGACCATCATGCAATAGTCTTCAACCAGGAAGCCAATTGGTCAAGAATGTTCTTGTTATCAACGATCTTTGGCTGGTTTTGAAGGTTTTCAATTAGACTAGGGTGAGGAAGGACCTAAGAAAGTTATGGAGAGCAAATAAATTCCTTATGCAAATTAGTTTGGAAAATAGACCATCTGATTGGGTGATGCAAATCTCATTAGGGATGGCCATCGGCCATCGATGTTTATATACCATCGATGGGTTATGGTCGATGTTCCTTAGTTTTGACATCGATCGGGTTGAACCAGATGGTTTCACACAATCAATGTCAAGCTCAAACTAATAGTTTTGTTATTTCCTGGGACACGGAGCATAGCTCCACCCACGACACCAGTGAAGCCCCGCCCCCATATTCTGATTGGCCCACAGGCCAGTCAGTCAATTATAATGAATGACCACTGATATGTAACAACATTGATGGCAAACACCACAATGGCCATCATTAATACTCATTCAAAACAATTCTTTCCGATTGGTTTATGTACTGTCAGTCAACAGTTTTCTATTTTACTACTTTTGATGGGACCATCATGCAATAGTCTTCAACCAGGAAGCCAATTGGTCAAGAATGTTCTTGTTATCAACCATCTTTGGCTGGTTTTGAAGGTTTTCAATTAGTCTAGGGTGAGGAAGGACCTAAGAAAGTTATGGAGAGCAAATAAATACCTTATGCAAATTAGTTTGGAAATTAGACCATCTGATTGGCTGATGCAATTCTCATTAGGGATGGCCATCGGCCATCGATGTTTATAAACCATCGATGGGTTATGGTCGATGTTCCTTAGTTTTGACATTGATCGGGTTGAACCAGATGGTTTCACACAATCAATGTCAAGCTAAAACTACTAGTTTTGTTTTGCTATTTCCTGGGACACGGAGCATAGCTCCACCCACGACACCAGTGAAGCCCCGCCCCCGTATTCTGATTGGCCCACAGGCCAGTCAGTCAAATATAATGAATGACCACTGATATGTAACAACATTGATGGCAAAGGCCACAATGGCCATCATTAATACTCATTCAAAACAATCCTTTCCGATTGGTTTATGTACTGTCAGTTAACAGTTTTCTATTTTACTACTTTTGATGGGACCATCATGCAATAGTCTTCAACCAGGAATCCAATTGGTCAAGAATGTTCTTGTTATCAACCATCTTTGGCTGGTTTTGAAGGTTTTCAATTAGACTAGGGTGAGGAAGGACCTAAGTAAGTTATGGAGAGCAAATAAATTCCTTATGCAAATTAGTTTGGAAATTAGACCATCTGATTGGCTGATGCAATTCTCATTAGGGATGGCCATCGGCCATCGGCCATCGATGTTTATAAACCATCGATGGGTTATGGTCGATGTTCCTTAGTTTTGACATCGATCGGGTTGAACCAGATGGTTTCACACAATCAATGTCAAGCTCAAACTACTAGTTTTGTTTTGCTATTTCCTGGGACACTGAGCATAGCCCCGCCCCCGTATTCTGATTGTCCCACAGGCCATTCAGTCAAATATAATGAATGATAACTGATATGTAACAACATTGATGGCAAAGGCCACAATGGCCATCATTAATACTGATTCAAAACAATCCTTTCCGATTGGTTTATGTACTGTCAGTCAACAGTTTTCTATTTTACTACTTTTGATGGGACCATCATGCAATAGTCTTCAACCAGGAAGCCAATTGGTCAAGAATGTTCTTGTTATCAACCATCTTTGGCTGGTTTTGAAGATTTTCAATTAGACTAGGGTGAGGAAGGACCTAAGTAAGTTATGGAGAGCAAATAAATTCCTTATGCAAATTAGTTTGGAAATTAGACCATCTGATTGGCTGATGCAATTCTCATTAGGGATGGCCATCGATGTTTATAAACCATCGATTGGTTATGGTCGATGTTCCTTAGTTTTGACATCGATCGGGTTGAACCAGATGGTTTCACACAATCAATGTCAAGCTCAAACTACTAGTTTTGTTTTGCTATTTCCTGGGACACGGAGCATAGCTCCACCCACGACACCAGTGTAGCCCCGCCCCCGTATTCTGATTGGCCCACAGGCCAGTCAGTCTAATATAATGAATGACCACTGATATGTAACAACATTGATGGCAAAGGCCACAATGGCCATCATTAATACTCATTCAAAACAATCCTTTCCGATTGGTTTATGTACTGTCAGTCAACAGTTTTCTATTTTACTACTTTTGATGGGACCATCATGCAATAGTCTTCAACCAGGAAGCCAATTAGTCAAGAATGTTCTTGTTATCAACCATCTTTGGCTGGTTTTGAAGGTTTTCAATTAGACTAGGGTGAGGAAGGACCTAAGTGAGTTATGGAGAGCAAATAATTTCCTTATGCAAATAAGTTTGGAAATTAGACCATCTGATTGGCTGATGCAATTCTCATTAGGGATGGATATCGGCCATCGATGTTTATACACCATCGATGGGTTATGGTCGATGTTCCTTAGTTTTGACATCGATCGGGTTGAACCAGATGGTTTCACACAATCAATGTCAAGCTCAAACTACTAGTTTTGTTTTGCTATTTCCTGGGACACGGATCATAGCTCCACCCACGACACCAGTGAAGCCACGCCCCCGTATTCTGATTGGTCCACATGCCAGTCAATCAAATATAATGAATGACCACTGATATGTAACAACATTGATGGCAAAGGCCACAATGGCCATCATTAATACTCATTCAAAACAATCCTTTCCGATTGGTTTATGTACTGTCAGTCAACAGTTTTCTATTTTACTACTTTTGATGGGACCATCATGCAATAGTCTTCAACCAGGAAGCCAATTGGTCAAGAATGTTCTTGTTATCAACCATCTTTGGCTGGTTTTGAAGGTTTTCAATTAGACTAGGGTGAGGAAGGACCTAAGTAAGTTATGGAGAGCAAATAAATTCCTTATGCAAATTAGTTTGGAAATTAGACCATCTGATTGGCTGATGCAATTCTCATTAGGGATGGCCATCGGCCATCGGCCATCGATGTTTATAAACCATCGATGGGTTATGGTCGATGTTCCTTAGTTTTGACATCGATCGGGTTGAACCAGATGGTTTCACACAATCAATGTCAAGCTGAAACTACTAGTTTTGTTTTGCTATTTCCTGGGACACGGAGCATAGCCCCGCCCCCGTATTCTGATTGGCCCACAGGCCAGTCAGTCAAATATAATGAATGACCACTGATATGTAACAACATTGATGGCAAAGGCCACAATGGCCATCATTAATACTCATTCAAAACAATCCTTTCCGATTGGTTTATGTACTGTCAGTCAACGGTTTTCTATTTTACTACTTTTGATGGGACCATCATGCAATAGTCTTCAACCAGGAAGCCAATTGCTCAAGAATGTTCTTATCAACCATCTTTGGCTGGTTTTGAAGGTTTTCAATTAGACTAGGGTGAGGAAGGACCTAAGTAAGTTATGGAGAGCAAATAAATTCCTTATGCAAATTAGTTTGGAAATTAGACCATCTGATTGGCTGATGCAATTCTCATTAGGGATGGCCATCGATGTTTATAAACCATCGATGGGTTATGGTCGATGTTCCTTAGTTTTGACATCGATCGGGTTGAACCAGATGGTTTCACACAATCAATGTCAAGCTCAAACGACTAGTTTTGTTTTGCTACTTCCTGGGACACGGAGCATAGCCCCGCCCCCGTATTCTGATTGGCCCACAGGCCAGTCAGTCAAATATAATGAATGACCACTGATATGTAACAACATTGATGGCAAAGGCCACAATGGCCATCATTAATACTCATTCAAAACAATCCTTACCGATTGGTTTATGTACTGTCAGTCAACAGTTTTCTATTTTACTACTTTTGATGGGACCATCATGCAATAGTCTTCAACCAGGAAGCCAACTGGTCAAGAATGTTCTTGTTATCAACCATCTTTGGCTGGTTTTGAAGGTTTTCAATTAGACTAGGGTGAGGAAGGACCTAAGTAAGTTATGGAGAGCAAATAAATTCCTTATGCAAATTAGTTTGGAAATTAGACCATCTGATTGGCTGATGCAATTCTCATTAGGGATGGCCATCGATGTTTATAAACCATCGATGGGTTATGGTCGATGTTCCTTAGTTTTGACATCGATCGGGTTGAACCAGATGGTTTCACACAATCAATCTCAAGCTCAAACTACTAGTTTTGTTTTGCTATTTCCTGGGACACGGAGCATAGCTCCACCCACAACACCAGTGAAGCCCCGCCCCCGTATTCTGATTGGCCCACAGGCCAGTCAGTCAAATATAATGAATGACCACAGATATGTAACAACATTGATGGCAAAGGCCACAATGGCCATCATTAATACTCATTCAAAACAATCCTTTCCGATTGGTTTATGTACTGTCTGTCAACAGTTTTCTATTTTACTACTTTTGATGGGACCATCATGCAATAGTCTTCAACCAGGAATCCAATTGGTCAAGAATGTTCTTGTCATCAACCATCTTTGGCTGGTTTTGAAGGTTTTCAATTAGACTAGGGTGAGGAAGGACCTAAGTAAGTTATGGAGAGCAAATAAATTCCTTATGCAAATTAGTTTGGAAATTAGACCATCTGATTGGCTGATGCAATTCTCATTAGGGATGGCCATCGGCCATCGGCCATCGATGTTTATAAACCATCGATGGGTTATGGTCGATGTTCCTTAGTTTTGGCATCGATCGGGTTGAACCAGATGGTTTCACACAATCAATGTCAAGCTGAAACTACTAGTTTTGTTTTGCTATTTCCTGGGACACGGAGCATAGCTCCACCCACGAAACCAGTAAAGCCCCGCCCCCGTATTCTGATTGGCCCACAGGCCAGTCAGTCAAATATAATGAATGACCATTGATATGTAACAACATTGATGGCAAAGGCCACAATGGCCATCATTAATACTCATTCAAAACAATCCTTTCCGATTGGTTTATGTACTATCAGTCAACGGTTTTCTATTTTACTACTTTTGATGGGACCATCATGCAATAGTCTTCAACCAGGAAGCCAATTAGTCAAGATTGTTCTTGTTATCAACCATCTTCGGCTGGTTTTGGAGGTTTTCAATTAGACTAGGGTGAGGAAGGACCTAAGTAAGTTATGAAGAGCAAATAAATTCCTTATGCAAATTAGTTTGCAAATTAGACCATCTGATTGGCTGATGCAATTCTCATTAGGGATGGCCGATGGCCATCGGCCATCGGCCATCGACCATCGATGTTTATAAACCATCGATGGGTTATGGTTGATGTTCCTTAGTTTTGACATCGATCGGGTTGAACCAGATGGTTTCACACAATCAATGTCAAGCTGAAACTACTAGTTTTGTTTTGCTATTTCCTGGGACACGGAGCATAGCCCCGCCCCCGTATTCTGATTAGCCCACAGGCCAGTCAGTCAAATATAATGAATGACCACTGATATGTAACAACATTGATGGCAAAGGCCACAATGGCCATCATTAATACTCATTCAAAACAATCCTTTCCGATTGGTTTACGTACTGTCAGTCAACAGTTTTCTATTTTACTACTTTTGATGGGACCATCATGCAATAGTCTTCAACCAGGAAGCCAATTGCTCAAGAATGTTCTTATCAACCATCTTTGGCTGGTTTTGAAGGTTTTTAATTAGACTAGGGTGAGGAAGGACCTAAGTAAGTTATGGAGAGCAAATAAATTCCTTATGCAAATTAGTTTGGAAATTAGACCATCTGATTGGCTGATTCAATTCTCATTAGGGATGGCCATCGATGTTTATAAACCATCGATGGGTTATGGTCGATGTTCCTTAGTTTTGACATCGATCGGGTTGAACCAGATGGTTTCATACAATCAATGTCAAGCTCAAACTACTAGTTTTGTTTTGCTATTTCCTGGGACACGGAGCATAGCTCCACCCATGACACCAGTGAAGCCCCGCCCCCGTATTCTGATTGGCCCACAGGCCAGTCAGTCAAATATAATGAATGACCACTGATATGTAACAACATTGATGGCAAAGGCCACAATGGCCATCATTAATACTCATTCAAAATAATGCTTTCCGATTGGTTTATGTACTGTCAGTCAACGGTTTTCTATTTTACTACTTTTGATGGGACCATCATGCAATAGTCTTCAACCAGGAAGCCAATTGGTCAAGAATGTTCTTGTTATCAACCATCTTTGGCTGGTTTTGAAGGTTTTCAATTAGACTAGGGTGAGGAAGGACCTAAGTAAGTTATGGGGAGCAAATAAATTCCTTATGCAAATTAGTTTGGAAATTAGACCATCTGATTGGCTGATGCAATTCTCATTAGGGATGGCCATCGATGTTTATAAACCATCGATGGGTTATGGTCGATGTTCCTTAGTTTTGACATCGATCGGGTTGAACCAGATGGTTTCACACAATCAATGTCAAGCTCAAACTACTAGTTTTGTTTTGCTATTTCCTGGGACACAGAGCATAGCTCCACCCACGACACCAGTGAAGCCCCGCCCCCGTATTCTGATTCGCCCACAGGCCAGTCAGTCAAATATAATGAATGACCACTGATATGTAACAACATTGATGGCAAAGGCCACAATGGCCATCATTAATACTCATTCAAAACAATCCTTTCCGATTGGTTTATGTACTGTCAGTCAACAGTTTTCTATTTTACTACTTTTGATGGGACCATCATGCAATAGTCTTCAAACAGGAAGCCAATTAGTCAAGAATGTTCTTGTTATCAACCATCTTTGGCTGGTTTTGAAGGTTTTCAATTAGACTAGGGTGAGGAAGGACCTAAGTGAGTTATGGAGAGCAAATAATTTCCTTATGCAAATAAGTTTGGAAATTAGACCATCTGATTGGCTGATGCAATTCTCATTAGGGATGGATATCGGCCATCGATGTTTATAAACCATCGATGGGTTATGGTCGATGTTCCTTAGTTTTGACATCGATCGGGTTGAACCAGATGGTTTCACACAATCAATGTCAAGCTCAAACTACTAGTTTTGTTTTGCTATTTCCTGGGACACGGATCATAGCTCCACCCACGACACCAGTGAAGCCCCGCCCCCGTATTCTGATCGGTCCACATGCCAGTCAATCAAATATAATGAATGACCACTGATATGTAACAACATTGATGGCAAAGGCCACAATGGCCATCATTAATACTCATTCAAAACAATCCTTTCCGATTGGTTTATGTACTGTCAGTCAACAGTTTTCTATTTTACTACTTTTGATGGGACCATCATGCAATAGTCTTCAACCAGGAAGCCAATTTGTCAAGAATGTTCTTGTTATCAACCATCTTTGGCTGGTTTTGAAGGTTTTCAATTAGACTAGGGTGAGGAAGGACCTAAGTAAGTTATGGAGAGCAAATAAATTCCTTATGCAAATTAGTTTGGAAATTAGACCATCTGATTGGCTGATGCAATTCTCATTAGGGATGGCCATCGGCCATCGGCCATCGATGTTTATAAACCATCGATGGGTTATGGTCGATGTTCCTTAGTTTTGACATCGATCGGGTTGAACCAGATGGTTTCACACAATCAATGTCAAGCTGAAACTACTAGTTTTGTTTTGCTATTTCCTGGGACACGGAGCATAGCCCCGCCCCCGTATTCTGATTGGCCCACAGGCCAGTCAGTCAAATATAATGAATGACCACTGATATGTAACAACATTGATGGCAAAGGCCACAATGGCCATCATTAATACTCATTCAAAACAATCCTTTCCGATTGGTTTATGTACTGTCAGTCAACGGTTTTCTATTTTACTACTTTTGATGGGACCATCATGCAATAGTCTTCAACCAGGAAGCCAATTGGTCAAGAATGTTCTTGTTATCAACCATCTTTGGCTGGTTTTGAAGGTTTTCAATTAGACTAGGGTGAGGAAGGACCTAAGTAAGTTATGGAGAGCAAATAAATTCCTTATGCAAATTAGTTTGGAAATTAGACCATCTGATTGGCTGATGCAATTCTCATTAGGGATGGCCATCGATGTTTATAAACCATCAATGGGTTATGGTCGATGTTCCTTAGTTTTGACATCGATCGGGTTGAACCAGATGGTTTCACACAATCAATGTCAAGCTCAAACTACTAGTTTTGTTTTGCTATTTCCTGGGACACGGAGCATAGCTCCACCCACAACACCAGTGAAGCCCCGCCCCCGTATTCTGATTGGCCCACAGGCCAGTCAGTCAAATATAATGAATGACCACTGATATGTAACAACATTGATGGCAAAGGCCACAATAGCCATCATTAATACTCAGTCAAAACAATCCTTTCCGATTGGTTTATGTACTGTCAGTCAACAGTTTTCTATTTTACTACTTTTGATGGGACCATCATGCAATAGTCTTCAACCAGGAAGCCAATTGCTCAAGAATGTTCTTATCAACCATCTTTGGCTGGTTTTGAAGGTTTTCAATTAGACTAGGGTGAGGAAGGACCTAAGTAAGTTATGGAGAGCAAATAAATTCCTTATGCAAATTAGTTTGGAAATTAGACCATCTGATTGGCTGATGCAATTCTCATTAGGGATGGCCATCGATGTTTATAAACCATCGATGGGTTATGGTCGATGTTCCTTAGTTTTGACATTGATCGGGTTGAACCAGATGGTTTCACACAATCAATGTCAAGCTCAAACTACTAGTTTTGTTTTGCTATTTCATGGGACACGGAGCATAGCTCCACCCATGACACCAGTGAAGCCCCGCCCCCGTATTCTGATTGGCCCACAGGCCAGTCAGTCAAATATAATGAATGACCACTGATATGTAACAACATTGATGGCAAAGGCCACAATGGCCATCATTAATACTCATTCAAAATAATGCTTTCCGATTGGTTTATGTACTGTCAGTCAACGGTTTTCTATTTTACTACTTTTGATGGGACCATCATGCAATAGTCTTCAACCAGGAAGTCAATTGGTCAAGAATGTTCTTGTTATCAACCATCTTTGGCTGGTTTTGAAGGTTTTCAATTAGACTAGGGTGAGGAAGGACCTAAGTAAGTTATGGAGAGCAAATAAATTCCTTATGCAAATTAGTTTGGAAATTAGACCATCTGATTGGCTGATGCAATTCTCATTAGGGATGGCCATCGATGTTTATAAACCATCGATGGGTTATGGTCGATGTTCCTTAGTTTTGACATCGATCGGGTTGAACCAGATGGTTTCACACAATCAATGTCAAGCTCAAACTACTAGTTTTGTTTTGCTATTTCCTGGGACACGGAGCATAGCTCCACCCACGACACCAGTGAAGCCCCGCCCCCGTATTCTGATTCGCCCACAGGCCAGTCAGTCAAATATAATGAATGACCACTGATATGTAACAACATTGATGGCAAAGGCCACAATGGCCATCATTAATACTCATTCAAAACAATCCTTTCCGATTGGTTTATGTACTGTCAGTCAACAGTTTTCTATTTTACTACTTTTGATGGGACCATCATGCAATAGTCTTCAAACAGGAAGCCAATTAGTCAAGAATGTTCTTGTTATCAACCATCTTTGGCTGGTTTTGAAGGTTTTCAATTAGACTAGGGTGAGGAAGGACCTAAGTGAGTTATGGAGAGCAAATAATTTCCTTATGCAAATAAGTTTGGAAATTAGACCATCTGATTGGTTGATGCAATTCTCATTAGGGATGGATATCGGCCATCGATGTTTATAAACCATCGATGGGTTATGGTCGATGTTCCTTAGTTTTGACATCGATCGGGTTGAACCAGATGGTTTCACACAATCAATGTCAAGCTCAAACTACTAGTTTTGTTTTGCTATTTCCTGGGACACGGATCATAGCTCCACCCACGACACCAGTGAAGCCACGCCCCCGTATTCTGATTGGTCCACATGCCAGTCAATCAAATATAATGAATGACCACTGATATGTAACAACATTGATGGCAAAGGCCACAATGGCCATCATTAATACTCATTCAAAACAATCCTTTCCGATTGGTTTATGTACTGTCAGTCAACGGTTTTCTATTTTACTACTTTTGATGGGACCATCATGCAATAGTCTTCAACCAGGAAGTCAATTGGTCAAGAATGTTCTTGTTATCAACCATCTTTGGCTGGTTTTGAAGGTTTTCAATTAGACTAGGGTGAGGAAGGACCTAAGTAAGTTATGGGGAGCAAATAAATTCCTTATGCAAATTAGTTTGGAAATTAGACCATCTGATTGGCTGATGCAATTCTCATTAGGGATGGCCATCGATGTTTATAAACCATCGATGGGTTATGGTCGATGTTCCTTAGTTTTGACATCGATCGGGTTGAACCAGATGGTTTCACACAATCAATGTCAAGCTCAAACTACTAGTTTTGTTTTGCTATTTCCTGGGACACGGAGCATAGCTCCACCCACGACACCAGTGAAGCCCCGCCCCCGTATTCTGATTCGCCCACAGGCCAGTCAGTCAAATATAATGAATGACCACTGATATGTAACAACATTGATGGCAAAGGCCACAATGGCCATCATTAATACTCATTCAAAACAATCCTTTCCGATTGGTTTATGTACTGTCAGTCAACAGTTTTCTATTTTACTACTTTTGATGGGACCATCATGCAATAGTCTTCAAACAGGAAGCCAATTAGTCAAGAATGTTCTTGTTATCAACCATCTTTGGCTGGTTTTGAAGGTTTTCAATTAGACTAGGGTGAGGAAGGACCTAAGTGAGTTATGGAGAGCAAATAATTTCCTTATGCAAATAAGTTTGGAAATTAGACCATCTGATTGGCTGATGCAATTCTCATTAGGGATGGATATCGGCCATCGATGTTTATAAACCATCGATGGGTTATGGTCGATGTTCCTTAGTTTTGACATCGATCGGGTTGAACCAGATGGTTTCACACAATCAATGTCAAGCTCAAACTACTAGTTTTGTTTTGCTATTTCCTGGGACACGGATCATAGCTCCACCCACGACACCAGTGAAGCCACGCCCCCGTATTCTGATCGGTCCACATGCCAGTCAATCAAATATAATGAATGACCACTGATATGTAACAACATTGATGGCAAAGGCCACAATGGCCATCATTAATACTCATTCAAAACAATCCTTTCCGATTGGTTTATGTACTGTCAGTCAACAGTTTTCTATTTTACTACTTTTGATGGGACCATCATGCAATAGTCTTCAACCAGGAAGCCAATTGGTCAAGAATGTTCTTGTTATCAACCATCTTTGGCTGGTTTTGAAGGTTTTCAATTAGACTAGGGTGAGGAAGGACCTAAGTAAGTTATGGAGAGCAAATAAATTCCTTATGCAAATTAGTTTGGAAATTAGACCATCTGATTGGCTGATGCAATTCTCATTAGGGATGGCCATCGATGTTTATAAACCATCAATGGGTTATGGTCGATGTTCCTTAGTTTTGACATCGATCGGGTTGAACCAGATGGTTTCACACAATCAATGTCAAGCTCAAACTATTAGTTTTGTTTTGCTATTTCCTGGGACACGGAGCATAGCTCCACCCACAACACCAGTGAAGCCCCGCCCCCGTATTCTGATTGGCCCACAGGCCAGTCAGTCAAATATAATGAATGACCACTGATATGTAACAACATTGATGGCAAAGGCCACAATAGCCATCATTAATACTCAGTCAAAACAATCCTTTCCGATTGGTTTATGTACTGTCAGTCAACAGTTTTCTATTTTACTACTTTTGATGGGACCATCATGCAATAGTCTTCAACCAGGAAGCCAATTGTTCAAGAATGTTCTTATCAACCATCTTTGGCTGGTTTTGAAGGTTTTCAATTAGACTAGGGTGAGGAAGGACCTAAGTAAGTTATGGAGAGCAAATAAATTCCTTATGCAAATTAGTTTGGAAATTAGACCATCTGATTGGCTGATGCAATTCTCATTAGGGATGGCCATCGATGTTTATAAACCATCGATGGGTTATGGTCGATGTTCCTTAGTTTTGACATTGATCGGGTTGAACCAGATGGTTTCACACAATCAATGTCAAGCTCAAACTACTAGTTTTGTTTTGCTATTTCATGGGACACGGAGCATAGCTCCACCCATGACACCAGTGAAGCCCCGCCCCCGTATTCTGATTGGCCCACAGGCCAGTCAGTCAAATATAATGAATGACCACTGATATGTAACAACATTGATGGCAAAGGCCACAATGGCCATCATTAATACTCATTCAAAATAATGCTTTCCGATTGGTTTATGTACTGTCAGTCAACGGTTTTCTATTTTACTACTTTTGATGGGACCATCATGCAATAGTCTTCAACCAGGAAGTCAATTGGTCAAGAATGTTCTTGTTATCAACCATCTTTGGCTGGTTTTGAAGGTTTTCAATTAGACTAGGGTGAGGAAGGACCTAAGTAAGTTATGGAGAGCAAATAAATTCCTTATGCAAATTAGTTTGGAAATTAGACCATCTGATTGGCTGATGCAATTCTCATTAGGGATGGCCATCGATGTTTATAAACCATCGATGGGTTATGGTCGATGTTCCTTAGTTTTGACATCGATCGGGTTGAACCAGATGGTTTCACACAATCAATGTCAAGCTCAAACTACTAGTTTTGTTTTGCTATTTCCTGGGACACGGAGCATAGCTCCACCCACGACACCAGTGAAGCCCCGCCCCCGTATTCTGATTCGCCCACAGGCCAGTCAGTCAAATATAATGAATGACCACTGATATGTAACAACATTGATGGCAAAGGCCACAATGGCCATCATTAATACTCATTCAAAACAATCCTTTCCGATTGGTTTATGTACTGTCAGTCAACAGTTTTCTATTTTACTACTTTTGATGGGACCATCATGCAATAGTCTTCAACCAGGAAGCCAATTGGTCAAGAATGTTCTTGTTATCAACCATCTTTGGCTGGTTTTAAAGGTTTTCAATTAGACTAGGGTGAGGAAGGACCTAAGTAAGTTATGGAGAGCAAATAAATTCCTTATGCAAATTAGTTTGGAAATTAGACCATCTGATTGGCTGATGCAATTCTCATTAGGGATGGATATCGGCCATCGATGTTTATAAACCATCGATGGGTTATGGTCGATGTTCCTTAGTTTTGACATCGATCGGGTTGAACCAGATGGTTTCACACAATCAATGTCAAGCTCAAACTACTAGTTTTGTTTTGCTATTTCCTGGGACACGGATCATAGCTCCACCCACGACACCAGTGAAGCCACGCCCCCGTATTCTGATCGGTCCACATGCCAGTCAATCAAATATAATGAATGACCACTGATATGTAACAACATTGATGGCAAAGGCCACAATGGCCATCATTAATACTCATTCAAAACAATCCTTTCCGATTGGTTTATGTACTGTCAGTCAACAGTTTTCTATTTTACTACTTTTGATGGGACCATCATGCAATAGTCTTCAACCAGGAAGCCAATTTGTCAAGAATGTTCTTGTTATCAACCATCTTTGGCTGGTTTTGAAGGTTTTCAATTAGACTAGGGTGAGGAAGGACCTAAGTAAGTTATGGAGAGCAAATAAATTCCTTATGCAAATTAGTTTGGAAATTAGACCATCTGATTGGCTGATGCAATTCTCATTAGGGATGGCCATCGGCCATCGGCCATCGATGTTTATAAACCATCGATGGGTTATGGTCGATGTTCCTTAGTTTTGACATCGATCGGGTTGAACCAGATGGTTTCACACAATCAATGTCAAGCTGAAACTACTAGTTTTGTTTTGCTATTTCCTGGGACACGGAGCATAGCCCCGCCCCCGTATTCTGATTGGCCCACAGGCCAGTCAGTCAAATATAATGAATGACCACTGATATGTAACAACATTGATGGCAAAGGCCACAATGGCCATCATTAATACTCATTCAAAACAATCCTTTCCGATTGGTTTATGTACTGTCAGTCAACGGTTTTCTATTTTACTACTTTTGATGGGACCATCATGCAATAGTCTTCAACCAGGAAGCCAATTGGTCAAGAATGTTCTTGTTATCAACCATCTTTGGCTGGTTTTGAAGGTTTTCAATTAGACTAGGGTGAGGAAGGACCTAAGTAAGTTATGGAGAGCAAATAAATTCCTTATGCAAATTAGTTTGGAAATTAGACCATCTGATTGGCTGATGCAATTCTCATTAGGGATGGCCATCGATGTTTATAAACCATCAATGGGTTATGGTCGATGTTCCTTAGTTTTGACATCGATCGGGTTGAACCAGATGGTTTCACACAATCAATGTCAAGCTCAAACTATTAGTTTTGTTTTGCTATTTCCTGGGACACGGAGCATAGCTCCACCCACAACACCAGTGAAGCCCCGCCCCCGTATTCTGATTGGCCCACAGGCCAGTCAGTCAAATATAATGAATGACCACTGATATGTAACAACATTGATGGCAAAGGCCACAATAGCCATCATTAATACTCAGTCAAAACAATCCTTTCCGATTGGTTTATGTACTGTCAGTCAACAGTTTTCTATTTTACTACTTTTGATGGGACCATCATGCAATAGTCTTCAACCAGGAAGCCAATTGTTCAAGAATGTTCTTATCAACCATCTTTGGCTGGTTTTGAAGGTTTTCAATTAGACTAGGGTGAGGAAGGACCTAAGTAAGTTATGGAGAGCAAATAAATTCCTTATGCAAATTAGTTTGGAAATTAGACCATCTGATTGGCTGATGCAATTCTCATTAGGGATGGCCATCGATGTTTATAAACCATCGATGGGTTATGGTCGATGTTCCTTAGTTTTGACATTGATCGGGTTGAACCAGATGGTTTCACACAATCAATGTCAAGCTCAAACTACTAGTTTTGTTTTGCTATTTCATGGGACACGGAGCATAGCTCCACCCATGACACCAGTGAAGCCCCGCCCCCGTATTCTGATTGGCCCACAGGCCAGTCAGTCAAATATAATGAATGACCACTGATATGTAACAACATT
Source organism: Crinia signifera (assembly GCF_055691185.1). NCBI lineage: Eukaryota > Metazoa > Chordata > Amphibia > Anura > Myobatrachidae > Crinia > Crinia signifera. The sequence goes on from NC_139226.1 coordinate 73,714,933, forward strand.
GATGGCAAAGGCCACAATGGCCATCATTAATACTCATTCAAAATAATGCTTTCCGATTGGTTTATGTACTGTCAGTCAACGGTTTTCTATTTTACTACTTTTGATGGGACCATCATGCAATAGTCTTCAACCAGGAAGTCAATTGGTCAAGAATGTTCTTGTTATCAACCATCTTTGGCTGGTTTTGAAGGTTTTCAATTAGACTAGGGTGAGGAAGGACCTAAGTAAGTTATGGAGAGCAAATAAATTCCTTATGCAAATTAGTTTGGAAATTAGACCATCTGATTGGCTGATGCAATTCTCATTAGGGATGGCCATCGATGTTTATAAACCATCGATGGGTTATGGTCGATGTTCCTTAGTTTTGACATCGATCGGGTTGAACCAGATGGTTTCACACAATCAATGTCAAGCTCAAACTACTAGTTTTGTTTTGCTATTTCCTGGGACACGGAGCATAGCTCCACCCACGACACCAGTGAAGCCCCGCCCCCGTATTCTGATTCGCCCACAGGCCAGTCAGTCAAATATAATGAATGACCACTGATATGTAACAACATTGATGGCAAAGGCCACAATGGCCATCATTAATACTCATTCAAAACAATCCTTTCCGATTGGTTTATGTACTGTCAGTCAACAGTTTTCTATTTTACTACTTTTGATGGGACCATCATGCAATAGTCTTCAAACAGGAAGCCAATTAGTCAAGAATGTTCTTGTTATCAACCATCTTTGGCTGGTTTTGAAGGTTTTCAATTAGACTAGGGTGAGGAAGGACCTAAGTGAGTTATGGAGAGCAAATAATTTCCTTATGCAAATAAGTTTGGAAATTAGACCATCTGATTGGCTGATGCAATTCTCATTAGGGATGGATATCGGCCATCGATGTTTATAAACCATCGATGGGTTATGGTCGATGTTCCTTAGTTTTGACATCGATCGGGTTGAACCAGATGGTTTCACACAATCAATGTCAAGCTCAAACTACTAGTTTTGTTTTGCTATTTCCTGGGACACGGATCATAGCTCCACCCACGACACCAGTGAAGCCACGCCCCCGTATTCTGATTGGTCCACATGCCAGTCAATCAAATATAATGAATGACCACTGATATGTAACAACATTGATGGCAAAGGCCACAATGGCCATCATTAATACTCATTCAAAACAATCCTTTCCGATTGGTTTATGTACTGTCAGTCAACAGTTTTCTATTTTACTACTTTTGATGGGACCATCATGCAATAGTCTTCAACCAGGAAGCCAATTGGTCAAGAATGTTCTTGTTATCAACCATCTTTGGCTGGTTTTGAAGGTTTTCAATTAGACTAGGGTGAGGAAGGACCTAAGTAAGTTATGGAGAGCAAATAAATTCCTTATGCAAATTAGTTTGGAAATTAGACCATCTGATTGGCTGATGCAATTCTCATTAGGGATGGCCATCGGCCATCGGCCATCGGCCATCGATGTTTATAAACCATCGATGGGTTATGGTCGATGTTCCTTAGTTTTGACATCGATCGGGTTGAACCAGATGGTTTCACACAATCAATGTCAAGCTGAAACTACTAGTTTTGTTTTGCTATTTCCTGGGACACGGAGCATAGCCCCGCCCCCGTATTCTGATTGGCCCACAGGCCAGTCAGTCAAATATAATGAATGACCACTGATATGTAACAACATTGATGGCAAAGGCCACAATGGCCATCATTAATACTCATTCAAAACAATCCTTTCCGATTGGTTTATGTACTGTCAGTCAACGGTTTTCTATTTTACTACTTTTGATGGGACCATCATGCAATAGTCTTCAACCAGGAAGCCAATTGGTCAAGAATGTTCTTGTTATCAACCATCTTTGGCTGGTTTTAAAGGTTTTCAATTAGACTAGGGTGAGGAAGGACCTAAGTAAGTTATGGAGAGCAAATAAATTCCTTATGCAAATTAGTTTGGAAATTAGACCATCTGATTGGCTGATGCAATTCTCATTAGGGATGGCCATCGATGTTTATAAACCATCGATGGGTTATGGTCGATGTTCCTTAGTTTTGACATCGATCGGGTTGAACCAGATGGTTTCACACAATCAATGTCAAGCTCAAACTACTAGTTTTGTTTTGCTATTTCCTGGGACACGGAGCATAGCTCCACCCACAACACCAGTGAAGCCCCGCCCCCGTATTCTGATTGGCCCACAGGCCAGTCAGTCAAATATAATGAATGACCACTGATATGTAACAACATTGATGGCAAAGGCCACAATAGCCATCATTAATACTCAGTCAAAACAATCCTTTCCGATTGGTTTATGTACTGTCAGTCAACAGTTTTCTATTTTACTACTTTTGATGGGACCATCATGCAATAGTCTTCAACCAGGAAGCCAATTGCTCAAGAATGTTCTTATCAACCATCTTTGGCTGGTTTTGAAGGTTTTCAATTAGACTAGGGTGAGGAAGGACCTAAGTAAGTTATGGAGAGCAAATAAATTCCTTATGCAAATTAGTTTGGAAATTAGACCATCTGATTGGCTGATGCAATTCTCATTAGGGATGGCCATCGATGTTTATAAACCATCGATGGGTTATGGTCGATGTTCCTTAGTTTTGACATTGATCGGGTTGAACCAGATGGTTTCACACAATCAATGTCAAGCTCAAACTACTAGTTTTGTTTTGCTATTTCATGGGACACGGAGCATAGCTCCACCCACGACACCAGTGAAGCCCCGCCCCCGTATTCTGATTGGCCCACAGGCTAGTCAGTCAAATATAATGAATGACCACTGATATGTAACAACATTGATGGCAAAGGCCACAATGGCCATCATTAATACTCATTCAAAACAATCCTTTCCGATTGGTTTATGTACTGTCAGTCAACAGTTTTCTATTTTACTACTTTTGATGGGACCATCATGCAACAGTCTTCAACCAGGAAGCCAATTGGTCAAGAATGTTCTTGTTATCAACCATCTTTGTCTGGTTTTGAAGGTTTTCAATTAGACTAGGGTGAGGAAGGACCTAAGTAAGTTATGGAGAGCAAATAAATTCCTTATGCAAATTAGTTTGGAAATTAGACCATCTGATTGGCTGATGCAATTCTCATTAGGGATGGCCATCGATGTTTATAAACCATCGATGGGTTATGGTCGATGTTCCTTAGTTTTGACATCGATCGGGTTGAACCAGATGGTTTCACACAATCAATGTCAAGCTCAAACGACTAGTTTTGTTTTGCTACTTCCTGGGACACGGAGCATAGCCCCGCCCCCGTATTCTGATTGGCCCACAGGCCAGTCAGTCAAATATAATGAATGACCACTGATATGTAACATCATTAATACTCATTCAAAACAATCCTTACCGATTGGTTTATGTACTGTCAGTCAACAGTTTTCTATTTTACTACTTTTGATGGGACCATCATGCAATAGTCTTCAACCAGGAAGCCAACTGGTCAAGAATGTTCTTGTTATCAACCATCTTTGGCTGGTTTTGAAGGTTTTCAATTAGACTAGGGTGAGGAAGGACCTAAGTAAGTTATGGAGAGCAAATAAATTCCTTATGCAAATTAGTTTGGAAATTAGACCATCTGATTGGCTGATGCAATTCTCATTAGGGATGGCCATCGATGTTTATAAACCATCGATGGGTTATGGTCGATGTTCCTTAGTTTTGACATCGATCGGGTTGAACCAGATGGTTTCACACAATCAATCTCAAGCTCAAACTACTAGTTTTGTTTTGCTATTTCCTGGGACACGGAGCATAGCTCCACCCACAACACCAGTGAAGCCCCGCCCCCGTATTCTGATTGGCCCACAGGCCAGTCAGTCAAATATAATGAATGACCACAGATATGTAACAACATTGATGGCAAAGGCCACAATGGCCATCATTAATACTCATTCAAAACAATCCTTTCCGATTGGTTTATGTACTGTCTGTCAACAGTTTTCTATTTTACTACTTTTGATGGGACCATCATGCAATAGTCTTCAACCAGGAATCCAATTGGTCAAGAATGTTCTTGTCATCAACCATCTTTGGCTGGTTTTGAAGGTTTTCAATTAGACTAGGGTGAGGAAGGACCTAAGTAAGTTATGGAGAGCAAATAAATTCCTTATGCAAATTAGTTTGGAAATTAGACCATCTGATTGGCTGATGCAATTCTCATTAGGGATGGCCATCGGCCATCGGCCATCGATGTTTATAAACCATCGATGGGTTATGGTCGATGTTCCTTAGTTTTGGCATCGATCGGGTTGAACCAGATGGTTTCACACAATCAATGTCAAGCTGAAACTACTAGTTTTGTTTTGCTATTTCCTGGGACACGGAGCATAGCTCCACCCACGAAACCAGTAAAGCCCCGCCCCCGTATTCTGATTGGCCCACAGGCCAGTCAGTCAAATATAATGAATGACCATTGATATGTAACAACATTGATGGCAAAGGCCACAATGGCCATCATTAATACTCATTCAAAACAATCCTTTCCGATTGGTTTATGTACTATCAGTCAACGGTTTTCTATTTTACTACTTTTGATGGGACCATCATGCAATAGTCTTCAACCAGGAAGCCAATTAGTCAAGATTGTTCTTGTTATCAACCATCTTTGGCTGGTTTTGGAGGTTTTCAATTAGACTAGGGTGAGGAAGGACCTAAGTAAGTTATGAAGAGCAAATAAATTCCTTATGCAAATTAGTTTGCAAATTAGACCATCTGATTGGCTGATGCAATTCTCATTAGGGATGGCCGATGGCCATCGGCCATCGGCCATCGACCATCGGCCATCGACCATCGATGTTTATAAACCATCGATGGGTTATGGTTGATGTTCCTTAGTTTTGACATCGATCGGGTTGAACCAGATGGTTTCACACAATCAATGTCAAGCTGAAACTACTAGTTTTGTTTTGCTATTTCCTGGGACACGGAGCATAGCCCCGCCCCCGTATTCTGATTAGCCCACAGGCCAGTCAGTCAAATATAATGAATGACCACTGATATGTAACAACATTGATGGCAAAGGCCACAATGGCCATCATTAATACTCATTCAAAACAATCCTTTCCGATTGGTTTACGTACTGTCAGTCAACAGTTTTCTATTTTACTACTTTTGATGGGACCATCATGCAATAGTCTTCAACCAGGAAGCCAATTGCTCAAGAATGTTCTTATCAACCATCTTTGGCTGGTTTTGAAGGTTTTTAATTAGACTAGGGTGAGGAAGGACCTAAGTAAGTTATGGAGAGCAAATAAATTCCTTATGCAAATTAGTTTGGAAATTAGACCATCTGATTGGCTGATTCAATTCTCATTAGGGATGGCCATCGATGTTTATAAACCATCGATGGGTTATGGTCGATGTTCCTTAGTTTTGACATCGATCGGGTTGAACCAGATGGTTTCATACAATCAATGTCAAGCTCAAACTACTAGTTTTGTTTTGCTATTTCCTGGGACACGGAGCATAGCTCCACCCATGACACCAGTGAAGCCCCGCCCCCGTATTCTGATTGGCCCACAGGCCAGTCAGTCAAATATAATGAATGACCACTGATATGTAACAACATTGATGGCAAAGGCCACAATGGCCATCATTAATACTCATTCAAAATAATGCTTTCCGATTGGTTTATGTACTGTCAGTCAACGGTTTTCTATTTTACTACTTTTGATGGGACCATCATGCAATAGTCTTCAACCAGGAAGTCAATTGGTCAAGAATGTTCTTGTTATCAACCATCTTTGGCTGGTTTTGAAGGTTTTCAATTAGACTAGGGTGAGGAAGGACCTAAGTAAGTTATGGAGAGCAAATAAATTCCTTATGCAAATTAGTTTGGAAATTAGACCATCTGATTGGCTGATGCAATTCTCATTAGGGATGGCCATCGATGTTTATAAACCATCGATGGGTTATGGTCGATGTTCCTTAGTTTTGACATCGATCGGGTTGAACCAGATGGTTTCACACAATCAATGTCAAGCTCAAACTACTAGTTTTGTTTTGCTATTTCCTGGGACACGGAGCATAGCTCCACCCACGACACCAGTGAAGCCCCGCCCCCGTATTCTGATTCGCCCACAGGCCAGTCAGTCAAATATAATGAATGACCACTGATATGTAACAACATTGATGGCAAAGGCCACAATGGCCATCATTAATACTCATTCAAAACAATCCTTTCCGATTGGTTTATGTACTGTCAGTCAACAGTTTTCTATTTTACTACTTTTAATGGGACCATCATGCAACAGTCTTCAACCAGGAAGCCAATTGGTCAAGAATGTTCTTGTTATCAACCATCTTTGTCTGGTTTTGAAGGTTTTCAATTAGACTAGGGTGAGGAAGGACCTAAGTAAGTTATGGAGAGCAAATAAATTAATTATGCAAATTAGTTTGGAAATTAGACCATCTGATTGGCTGATGCAAATCTCATTAGGGATGGCCATCGGCCATCGGCCATCGATGTTTATAAACCATCAATGGGTTATGGTCGATGTTCCTTAGTTTTGACATCGATCGGGTTGAACCAGATGGTTTCACACAATCAATGTCAAGCTCAAACTACTAGTTTTGTTTTGCTATTTCCTGGGACACGGAGCATAGCTCCACCCACGACACCAGTGAAGCCCCGCCCCCGTATTCTGATTGGCCCACAGGCCAGTCAGTCAAATATGATGAATGACCACTGATATGTAACAACATTGATGGCAAAGGCCACAATGGCCATCATTAATACTCATTCAAAACAATGCTTTCCGATTGGTTTATGTACTGTCAGTCAACGGTTTTCTATTTTACTACTTTTGATGGGACCATCATGCAATAGTCTTCAACCAGGAAGCCAATTGGTCAAGAATGTTCTTGTTATCAACCATCTTTGGCTGGTTTTGAAGGTTTTCAATTAGACTAGGGTGAGGATGGACCTAAGTAAGTTATGGAGAGCAAATAAATTCCTTATGCAAATTAGTTTGGAAATTAGACCATCTGATTGGCTGATGCAATTCTCATTAGGGATGGCCATCGATGGTTATAAACCATCGATGGGTTATGGTCGATGTTCCTTAGTTTTGACATCGATTGGGTTGAACCAGATGGTTTCACACAATCAATGTCAAGCTCAAACGACTAGTTTTGTTTTGCTACTTCCTGGGACACGGAGCATAGCCCCGCCCCCGTATTCTGATTGGCCCACAGGCCAGTCAGTCAAATATAATGAATGACCACTGATATGTAACAACATTGATGGCAAAGGCCACAATGGCCATCATTAATACTCATTCAAAACAATCCTTACCGATTGGTTTATGTACTGTCAGTCAACAGTTTTCTATTTTACTACTTTTGATGGGACCATCATGCAATAGTCTTCAACCAGGAAGCCAATTGGTCAAGAATGTTCTTGTTATCAACCATCTTTGGCTGGTTTTGAAGGTTTTCAATTAGACTAGGGTGAGGAAGGACCTAAGTAAGTTATGGAGAGCAAATAAATTCCTTATGCAAATTAGTTTGGAAATTAGACCATCTGATTGACTGATGCAATTCTCATTAGGGATGGCCATCGGCCATCGATGTTTATAAACCATTGATGGGTTATGGTCGATGTTCCTTAGTTTTGGCATCGATCGGGTTGAACCAGATGGTTTCACACAATCAATGTCAAGCTGAAACTACTAGTTTTGTTTTGCTATTTCCTGGGACACGGAGCATAGCTCCACCCACGACACCAGTAAAGCCCCGCCCCCGTATTCTGATTGGCCCACAGGCCAGTCAGTCAAATATAATGAATGACCATTGATATGTAACAACATTGATGGCAAAGGCCACAATGGCCATCATTAATACTCATTCAAAACAATCCTTTACGATTGGTTTATGTACTATCAGTCAACAGTTTTCTATTTTACTACTTTTGATGGGACCATCATGCAATAGTCATCAACCAGGAAGCCAATTAGTCAAGATTGTTCTTGTTATCAACCATCTTCGGCTGGTTTTGAAGGTTTTCAATTAGACTAGGGTGAGGAAGGACCTAAGTAAGTTATGAAGAGCAAATAAATTCCTTATGCAAATTAGTTTGCAAATTAGACCATCTGATTGGCTGATGCAATTCTCATTAGGGATGGCCATCGGCCATCGGCCATCGACCATCGATGTTTATAAACCATCGATGGGTTATGGTTGATGTTCCTTAGTTTTGACATTGATCGGGTTGAACCAGATGGTTTCACACAATCAATGTTAAGCTGAAACTACTAGTTTTGTTTTGCTATTTCCTGGGACACGGAGCATAGCCCCGCCCCCGTATTCTGATTGGCCCACAGGCCAGTCAGTCAAATATAATGAATGACCACTGATATGTAACAACATTGATGGCAAAGGCCACAATGGCCATCATTAATACTCATTTAAAACAATCCTTTCCGATTGGTTTATGTACTGTCAGTCAACGGTTTTCTATTTTACTACTTTTGATGGGACCATCATGCAATAGTCTTCAACCAGGAAGCCAATTGGTCAAGAATGTTCTTGTTATCAACCATCTTTGGCTGGTTTTGAAGGTTTTCAATTAGACTAGGGTGAGGAAGGACCTAAGTAAGTTATGGAGAGCAAATAAATTCCTTATGCAAATTAGTTTGGAAATTAGACCATCTGATTGGCTGATGCAATTCTCATTAGGGATGGCCATCGATGTTTATAAACCATCGATGGGTTATGGTCGATGTTCCTTAGTTTTGACATCGATCGGGTTGAACCAGATGGTTTCACACAATCAATGTCAAGCTCAAACTACTAGTTTTGTTTTGCTATTTCCTGGGACACGGAGCATAGCTCCACCCACAACACCAGTGAAGCCCCGCCCCCGTATTCTGATTGGCCCACAGGCCAGTCAGTCAAATATAATGAATGACCACTGATATGTAACAACATTGATGGCAAAGGCCACAATAGCCATCATTAATACTCATTCAAAACAATCCTTTCCGATTGGTTTATGTACTGTCAGTCAACAGTTTTCTATTTTACTACTTTTGATGGGACCATCATGCAATAGTCTTCAACCAGGAAGCCAATTGCTCAAGAATGTTCTTATCAACCATCTTTGGCTGGTTTTGAAGGTTTTTAATTAGACTAGGGTGAGGAAGGACCTAAGTAAGTTATGGAGAGCAAATAAATTCCTTATGCAAATTAGTTTGGAAATTAGACCATCTGATTGGCTGATTCAATTCTCATTAGGGATGGCCATCGATGTTTATAAACCATCGATGGGTTATGGGCGATGTTCCTTATTTTTCACATCGATCGGGTTGAACCAGATGGTTTCACACAATCAATGTCAAGCTCAAACTACTAGTTTTGTTTTGCTATTTCCTGGGACACGGAGCATAGCTCCACCCACGACACCAGTGAAGCCCCGCCCCCATATTCTGATTGGCCCACAGGCCAGTCAGTCAAATATAATGAATGACCACTGATATGTAAATACATTGATGGCAAAGGCCACAATGGCCATCATTAATACTCATTCAAAACAATCCTTTCCGATTGGTTTATGTACTGTCAGTCAACAGTTTTCTATTTTACTACTTTTGATGGGACCATCATGCAATAGTCTTCAACCAGGAAGCCAATTGGTCAAGAATGTTCTTGTTATCAACCATCTTTGGCTGGTTTTGATAATTTTCAATTAGACTAGGGTGAGGAAGGCACTAAGTAAGTTATGGAGAGCAAATAAATTCCTTATGCAAATTAGTTTGGAAATTAGACCATCTGATTGGCTGATGCAATTCTCATTAGGGATGGCCATCGATGTTTATAAACCATCGATGGGTTATGGTCGATGTTCCTTAGTTTTGACATCGATCGGGTTGAAGCAGATGGTTTCACACAATCAATGTTAAGCTCAATCTACTAGTTTTGTTTTGCTATTTCCTGGGACACGGAGCATAGCTCCACCCACGACACCAGTGAAGCCCCGCCCCCATATTCTGATTGGCCCACAGGCCAGTCAGTCAAATATAATGAATGACCACTGATATGTAAATACATTGATGGCAAAGGCCACAATGGCCATCATTAATACTCATTCAAAACAATCCTTTCCGATTGGTTTATGTACTGTCAGTCAACAGTTTTCTATTTTACTACTTTTGATGGGACCATCATGCAATAGTCTTCAACCAGGAAGCCAATTGGTCAAGAATGTTCTTGTTATCAACCATCTTTGGCTGGTTTTGATAATTTTCAATTAGACTAGGGTGAGGAAGGCACTAAGTAAGTTATGGAGAGCAAATAAATTCCTTATGCAAATTAGTTTGGAAATTAGACCATCTGATTGGCTGATGCAATTCTCATTAGGGATGGCCATCGATGTTTATAAACCATCGATGGGTTATGGTCGATGTTCCTTAGTTTTGACATCGATTGGGTTGAACCAGATGGTTTCACACAATCAATGTCAAGCTCAAACGACTAGTTTTGTTTTGCTACTTCCTGGGACACGGAGCATAGCCCCGCCCCCGTATTCTGATTGGCCCACAGGCCAGTCAGTCAAATATAATGAATGACCACTGATATGTAACAACATTGATGGCAAAGGCCACAATGGCCATCATTAATACTCATTCAAAACAATCCTTTCCGATTGGTTTATGTACTGTGAGTCAACAGTTTTCTATTTTACTACTTTTGATGGGACCATCATGCAATAGTCTTCAACCAGGAAGCCAATTGCTCAAGAATGTTCTTATCAACCATCTTTGGCTGGTTTTGAAGGTTTTTAATTAGACTAGGGTGAGGAAGGACCTAAGTAAGTTATGGAGAGCAAATAAATTCCTTATGCAAATTAGTTTGGAAATTAGACCATCTGATTGGCTGATGCAATTCTCATTAGGGATGGCCATCGATGTTTATAAACCATCGATGGGTTATGGTCGATGTTCCTTAGTTTTGACATCGATCGGGTTGAACCAGATGGTTTCACACAATCAATGTCAAGCTCAAACTACTAGTTTTGTTTTGCTATTTCCTGGGACACGGAGCATAGCTCCACCCACAACACCAGTGAAGCCCCGCCCCCGTATTCTGATTGGCCCACAGGCCAGTCAGTCAAATATAATGAATGACCACTGATATGTAACAACATTGATGGCAAAGGCCACAATGGCCATCATTAATACTCATTCAAAACAATCCTTTCCGATTGGTTTATGTACTGTCAGTCAACGGTTTTCTATTTTACTACTTTTGATGGGACCATCATGCAATAGTCTTCAACCAGGAAGCCAATTGGTCAAGAATGTTCTTATCAACCATCTTTGGCTGGTTTTGAAGGTTTTCAATTAGACTAGGGTGAGGAAGGACCTAAGTAAGTTATGGAGAGCAAATAAATTCCTTATGCAAATTAGTTTGGAAATTAGACCATCTGATTGGCTGATGCAATTCTCATTAGGGATGGCCATCGATGTTTATAAACCATCGATGGGTTATGGTCGATGTTCCTTAGTTTTGACATCGATCGGGTTGAACCAGATGGTTTCACACAATCAATGTCAAGCTCAAACTACTAGTTTTGTTTTGCTATTTCCTGGGACACGGAGCATAGCTCCACCCACAACACCAGTGAAGCCCCGTCCCCATATTCTGATTGGCCCACAGGCCAGTCAGTCAAATATAATGAATGACCACTGATATGTAACAACATTGATGGCAAAGGCCACAATGGCCATCATTAATACTCATTCAAAACAATCCTTTCCGATTGGTTTATGTACTGTCAGTCAACGGTTTTCTTTTTTACTACTTTTGATGGGACCATCAAGCATAAGTCTTCAACCAGGAAGCCAATTGGTCAAGAATGTTCTTGTTATCAACCATCTTTGGCTGGTTTTGAAGGATTTCAATTAGACTAGGGTGAGGAAGGACCTAAGTAAGTTATGGAGAGCAAATAAATTCCTTATGCAAATTAGTTTGGAAATTAGACCATCTGATTGGCTGATGCAATTCTCATTAGGGATGGCCATCAATGTTTATAAACCATCGATGGGTTATGGTCGATGTTCCTTAGTTTTGACATCGATCGGGTTGAACCAGATGGTTTCACACAATCAATGTCAAGCTCAAACTACTAGTTTTGTTTTGCTATTTCCTGGGACACGGAGCATAGCCCCGCCCCCGTATTCTGATTGGCCCACAGGCCAGTCAGTCAAATATAATGAATGACCACTGATATGTAACAACATTGATGGCAAAGGCCACAATGGCCATCATTAATACTCATTCAAAACAATCCTTTCCGATTGGTTTATGTACTGTCAGTCAACGGTTTTCTATTTTACTACTTTTGATGGGACCATCATGCAATAGTCTTCAACCAGGAAGCCAATTGGTCAAGAATGTTCTTGTTATCAACCATCTTTGGCTGGTTTTGAAGGTTTTCAATTAGACTAGGGTGAGGAAGGACCTAAGTAAGTTATGGAGAGCAAATAAATTCCTTATGCAAATTAGTTTGGAAATTAGACCATCTGATTGGCTGATGCAATTCTCATTAGGGATGGCCATCGATGTTTATAAACCATCAATGGGTTATGGTCGATGTTCCTTAGTTTTGACATCGATCGGGTTGAACCAGATGGTTTCACACAATCAATGTCAAGCTCAAACTACTAGTTTTGTTTTGCTATTTCCTGGGACACGGAGCATAGCTCCACCCACGACACCAGTGAAGCCCCGCCCCCGTATTCTGATTCGCCCACAGGCCAGGCAGTCAAATATAATGAATGACCACTGATATGTAACAATATTGATGGAAAAGGCCACAATGGCCATCATTAATACTCATTCAAAACAATCCTTACCGATTGGTTTATGTACTGTCAGTCAACAGTTTTCTATTTTACTACTTTTGATGGGACCATCATGCAATAGTCTTCAACCAGGAAGCCAATTGGTCAAGAATGTTCTTGTTATCAACCATCTTTGGCTGGTTTTGAAGGTTTTCAATTAGACTAGGGTGAGGAAGGACCTAAGTAAGTTATGGAGAGCAAATAAATTCCTTATGCAAATTAGTTTGGAAATTAGACCATCTGATTGGCTAATGCAATTCTCATTAGGGATGGCCATCGATGTTTATAAACCATCGATGGGTTATGGTCGATGTTCCTTAGTTTTGACATCGATCGGGTTGAACCAGATGGTTTCACACAATCAATGTCAAGCTCAAACTACTAGTTTTGTTTTGCTATTTCCTGGGACACGGAGCATAGCTCCACCCACGACACCAGTGAAGCCCCGCCCCCGTATTCTGATTGGCCCACAGGCCAGTCAGTCAAATATAATGAATGACCACTGATATGTAACAACATTGATAGCAAAGGCCACAATGGCCATCATTGATACTCATTCAAAACAATCCTTTCCGATTGGTTTATGTACTGTCAGTCAACGGTTTTCTATTTTACTACTTTTGATGGGACCATCATGCAATAGTCTTCAACCAGGAAGCCAATTGGTCAAGAATGTTCTTGTTATCAACCATCTTTGGCTGGTTTTGAAGGTTTTCAATTTGACTAGGGTGAGGAAGGACCTAAGTAAGTTATGGAGAGCAAATAAATTCCTTATGCAAATTAGTTTGGAAATTAGACCATCTGATTGGCTGATGCAATTCTCGATAGGGATGGCCATCGATGTTTATAAACTATCGATGGGTTATGGTCGATGTTCCTTAGTTTTGATATCGATCGGGTTGAACCAGATGGTTTCACACAATCAATGTTAAGCTCAAACTACTAGTTTTGTTTTGCTATTTCCTGGGACACGGAGCATAGCCCCGCCCCCATATTCTGATTGGCCCACAGGCCAGTCTGTCAAATATAATGAATGACCACTGATATGTAAATACATTGATGGCAAAGGCCACAATGGCCATCATTAATACTCATTCAAAACAATCCTTTCCGATTGGTTTATGTACTGTCAGTCAACAGTTTTCTATTTTACTACTTTTGATGGGACCATCATGCAATAGTCTTCAACCAGGAAGCCAATTAGTCAATAATGTTCTTGTTATCAACCATCTTTGGCTGGTTTTGAAGGTTTTCAATTAGACTAGGGTGAGGAAGGACCTAAGTAAGTTATGGAGAGCAAATAAATTCCTTATGCAAATTAGTTTGGAAATTAGACCATCTGATTGGCTGATGCAATTCTCATTAGGGATGGCCAACGATGTTTATAAACCATCGATGGGTTATGGTCAATGTTCCTTAGTTTTGACATCGATCGGGTTGAACCAGATGGTTTCACACAATCAATGTCAAGCTCAAACTACTAGTTTTGTTTTGCTATTTCCTGGGACACGGAGCATAGCTCCACCCACAACACCAGTGAAGCCCCGCCCCCGTATTCTGATTGGCCCACAGGCCAGTCAGTCAAATATAATGAATGACCACAGATATGTAACAACATTGATGGCAAAGGCCACAATGGCCATCATTAATACTCATTCAAAACAATCCTTTCCGATTGGTTTATGTACTGTCTGTCAACAGTTTTCTATTGTACTACTTTTGATGGGACCATCATGCAATAGTCTTCAACCAGGAAGCCAATTAGTCAAGATTGTTCTTGTTATCAACCATCTTTGGCTGGTTTTGAAGGTTTTCAATTAGACTAGGGTGAGGAAGGACCTAAGTAAGTTATGAAGAGTAAATAAATTCCTTATGCAAATTAGTTTGCAAATTAGACCATCTGATTGGCTGATGCAATTCTCATTAGGGATGGCCATCGGCCATCGGTCATCGACCATCGATGTTTATAAACCATCGATGGGTTATGGTTGATGTTCCTTAGTTTTGACATCGATCGGGTTGAACCAGATGGTTTCACACAATCAATGTCAAGCTGAAACTACTAGTTTTGTTTTGCTATTTCCTGGGACACGGAGCATAGCCCCGCCCCCGTATTCTGATTGGCCCACAGGCCAGTCAGTCAAATATAATGAATGACCACTGATATGTAACAACATTGATGGCAAAGGCCACAATGGCCATCATTATTACTCATTCAAAACAATCCTTTCCGATTGGTTTATGTACTGTCAGTCAACGGTTTTCTGTTTTACTACTTTTGATGGGACCATCATGCAACAGTCTTCAACCAGGAAGCCAATTGGTGAAGAATGTTCTTGTTATCAACCATCTTTGGCTGGTTTTGAAGGTTTTCAATTAGACTAGGGTGAGGAAGGACCTAAGTAAGTTATGGAGAGCAAATAAATTCCTTATGCAAATTAGTTTGGAAATTAGACCACCTGATTGGCTGATGCAATTCTCATTAGGGATGGCCATCGATGTTTATAAACCATCGATGGGTTATGGTCGATGTTCCTTAGTTTTGACATTGATCGGGTTGAACCAGATGGTTTCACACAATCAATGTCAAGCTCAAACTACTAGTTTTGTTTTGCTATTTCCTGGGATACGGAGCATAGCTCCACCACGACACCAGTGAAGCCCCGCCCCCGTATTCTGATTGGCCCACAGGCCAGTCAGTCAAATATAATGAATGACCACTGATATGTAACAACATTGATGGCAAAGGCCACCATTAATACTCATTCAAAACAATCCTTTCTGATTGGTTTATGTACTGTCAGTCAACAGTTTTCTATTTTACTACTTTTGATGGGACCATCATGCAATAGTCTTCAACCAGGAAGCCAATTGGTCAAGAAAGTTCTTGTTATCAACCATCTTTGTCTGGTTTTGAAGATTTTCAATTAGACTATGGTGAGGAAGGACCTAAGTAAGTTATGGAGAGCAAATAAATTCCTTATGCAAATTTGTTTGGAAATTAGACCATCTGATTGGCTGATGCAATTCTCATTAGGGATGGCCATCGATGTTTATAAACCATCGATGGGTTATGGTCGATGTTCCTTAGTTTTGACATCGATCGGGTTGAACCAGATGGTTTCACACAATCAATGTCAAGCTCAAACTACTAGTTTTGTTTTGCTATTTCCTGGGACACGGAGCATAGCTACACCCACGACACCAGTGAAACCCCGCCCCCGTATTCTGATTGGTCCAGAGGCCAGTTAGTCAAATATAATGAAGGCCACAATGGCAATCCTTAATAGTCATTCAAAACAATTCTTTCCGATTGGTTTATGTACTGTCAGTCAACAGTTTTCTATTTTACTACTTTTGATGGGACCATCATGCAATAGTCTTCAACCAGGAAGCCAATTGGTCAAGAATGTTCTTGTTATCAACCATCTTTGGCAGGTTTTGAAAGTTTTCAATTAGACTAGGGTGAAGAAGGACCTAAGTAAGTTATGGAGAGCAAATAAATTCCTTATGCAAATTAGTTTGGAAAATAGACCATCTGATTGGCTGATGCAAATCTCATTAGGGATGGCCATCGGCCATCGATGTTTATATACCATCGATGGGTTATGGTCGATGTTCCTTAGTTTTGACATCGATCGGGTTGAACCAGATGGTTTCACACAATCAATGTCAAGCTCAAACTACTAGTTTTGTTTTGCTATTTCCTGGGACACGGAGCATAGCTCCACCCACGACACCAGTGAAGCCCCACCCCCGTATTCTGATTCGCCTACAGGCCAGTCAGTCAAATATAATGAATGACCACTGATATGTAACAACATTGATGGCAAAGGCCACAATGGCCATCATTAATACTCATTCAAAACAATCCTTTCCGATTGGTTTATGTACTGTCAGTCAACAGTTTTCTATTTTACTACTTTTGATGGGACCATCATGCAATATTCTTCAACCAGGAAGCCAATTGCTCAAGAATGTTCTTATCAACCATCTTTTGCTGGTTTTGAAGGTTTTTAATTAGACTAGGGTGAGGAAGGACCTAAGTAAGTTATGGAGAGCAAATAAATTCCTTATGCAAATTAGTTTGGAAATTAGAACATCTGATTGGCTGATGCAATTCTCATTAGGGATGGATATCAGCCATCGATGTTTATAAACCATCGATGGGTTATGGTCGATGTTCCTTAGTTTTGACATCGATCGGGTTGAACCAGATGGTTTCACACAATCAATGTCAAGCTCAAACTACTAGTTTTGTTTTGCTATTTCCTGGGACACGGAGCATAGCTCCACCCACGACACCAGTGAAGCCACGCCCCCGTATTCTGATTGGTCCACAGGCCAGTCAGTCAAATATAATGAATGACCACTGATATGTAACAACATTGATGGCAAAGGCCACAATGGAAATCATTAATACTCATTCAAAACAATCCATCCGATTGGTTTATGTACTGTCAGTCAACCGTTTTCTATTTTACTACTTTTGATGGGACCATCATGCAATAGTCTTCAACCAGGAAGCCAATTGGTCAAGAATGTTCTTGTTATCAACCATCTTTGGCTGGTTTTGAAGGTTTTCAATTAGACTAGGGTGAGGAAGGACCTAAGTGAGTTATGGAGAGCAAATAAATTCCTTATGCAAATTAGTTTGGAAATTAGAACATCTGATTGGCTGATGCAATTCTCATTAGTAAATGGATATCAGCCATCGATGTTTATAAACCATCGATGGGTTATGGTCGATGTTCCTTAGTTTTGACATCGATCGGGTTGAACCAGATGGTTTCACACAATCAATGTCAAGCTCAAACTACTAGTTTTGTTTTGCTATTTCCTGGGACACGGAGCATAGCTCCACCCACGACACCAGTGAAGCCACGCCCCCGTATTCTGATTGGTCCACATGCCAGTCAATCTAGGGATGGACATCGATGGTCGATGTTTCGGAAACATCGATGTTTTTCTTTCGATGTTAGTGTTTTTACCATTTAATGGTGACCTTCCGATGTTTGTCACCATCGAATGCTAATCATTCGATGGTGTACCGATGGTGGCTTATTTTTTGTAATTCCCAAAAGCTATGCCTCCCCTGGCTGCTGTGTCTGTGTCAGGGAAACTTCCTAGGTTCGTTGGAGGCTGTCTGGCTTTCTCTCTGCTTCCCTCCCTCTCCCTCTCTATGGTTGCTGTAGCTGCTAGGCAACAGGACCCACTGCTAGTTCTGATTGGCTCTCCCTGACTCAGAGAGCCAATCAGAGCACAAACCTCACCCTGCAGCACCAGTCACTCAAACAGCAGCAAATTTCACAGACACACTGAGCTCTGGAGGATTCAGAGAGGAGGAGAAGTCACTGAATGTTATACCAGCTCAGGCAAGCTACAATAATAATAATAGGTACACAATACAACCAGCTACAGATATCTGTGCATGTCAGTCACATACAACACTCATTAATATACTGCATTAGTATTACCAGGCAGCAACCACTATATGATCATCAGTGAAGTGTTGGTCAGAGATTGTCTGTTTCTGTGAATATAGTGAGGAACAATATACACAGTCCTGGGGTACCAGTGGAATGAACCAAGATAAAGGTGCCCATACACTTCTGTGACGTCTCGCAGCAGTGTACGGACACAGGACAGCCTGCAGGGACCTTCCCGGCGGCTGGAACGCATGTGATCCATTGTGATAGATTGCATGCATCCCTGCTTCCCACCCGCCTCACCGCCAGGAGGAACGGGTGGCTGCCTGCCGGTCTGAGCACCTGGTCGGGTCCGATGCGCACGGGACCCAACAGCATGTCAGGGAGAGGCGATTTGGTCAGATTTAAGGGGTCGATTGGTCGCAATTGGCCACAATCGGACCAAATCGCCTCAGTGTAGGGGCACCTTAACTGTTTTTATATATAGTGAACTATTTTTTATATTACGTGACCTTGTCGCTAGCGATTGGTCGCTCAGTGACCGAATTGCTGGTTATCAGTATTTTACTGGGGACCAGTGATTCTAGCAAGTTCCTGCGACCAGCGACCGTCGCTGGGCTGCGGTGGGAGCGCACACACGGCGAAGGTCGCTAGGTATCACCGGCAATATGGTCACTGAGCGACCATATAGCCAGCGATTGAAGCTAGAAGCCCCCACAGATCCTGGCACCCTAGGCAGCTGCCTAATGGTAGAGCTGGCCCTGCTCATTGCAATATTTATCTCACCATATAAATGATGTGATGACCACTACACCGTCATCTCCCTTATTTGTGTGTGTAGTTACACTTGCCTTAATAAATAGACATTTTCCTATCTGGAAAAATAGTGAAACCTAAAACGAGTTAGTTTACAATTTATCTAATTTTATTACATTTTGATTACTTGCTGTTAAAGTGTTAATAATGTGTACAAAATTAATATACTACTTCATCATTGGGCATTGTGTGAATATTTTATATGCATATTATACACACAATGTCCAGTGATAAAGTAATATGTTGCTCAGAGCCTGGGCCCTGCCACCGAACCCAATTACCACCTTACTAATGGCAATACAGGCTTTTGCGCATGCACTAGTCATATAACTAGTTTTCACCATCGAATACTTTTGATTCGATGGTTTGTTACCATCGCATCGAAAGTTTCAATGGTGGAAGCACTGCCATCATTTGATGGTTGGCTTCCGATGTCCATCCCTAAGTCAATCAAATATAATGAATGACCACTGATATGTAACAACATTGATGGCAAAGGCCACAATGGCCATCATTAATACTCATTCAAAACAATCCTTTCCGATTGGTTTACGTACTGTCAGTCAACAGTTTTCTATTTTACTACTTTTCATGGGACCATCATGCAATAGTCTTCAACCAGGAAGCCAATTGGTCAAGAATGTTCTTGTTATCAACGATCTTTGGCTGGTTTTGAAGGTTTCAATTAGACTAGGGTGAGGAAGGACCTAAGAAAGTTATGGAGAGCAAATAAATTCCTTATGCAAATTAGTTGGGAAAATAGACCATCTGATTGGGTGATGCAAATCTCATTAGGGATGGCCATCGGCCATCGATGTTTATATACCATCGATGGGTTATGGTCGATGTTCCTTAGTTTTGACATCGATCGGGTTGAACCAGATGGTTTCACACAATCAATGTCAAGCTCAAACTAATAGTTTTGTTATTTCCTGGGACACGGAGCATAGCTCCACCCACGACACCAGTGAAGCCCCGCCCCCATATTCTGATTGGCCCACAGGCCAGTCAGTCAATTATAATGAATGACCACTGATATGTAACAACATTGATGGCAAAGACCACAATGACCATCATTAATACTCATTCAAAACAATTCTTTCCGATTGGTTTATGTACTGTCAGTCAACAGTTTTCTATTTTACTACTTTTGATGGGACCATCATGCAATAGTCTTCAACCAGGAAGCCAATTGGTCAAGAATGTTCTTGTTATCAACCATCTTTGGCTGGTTTTGAAGGTTTTCAATTAGACTAGGGTGAGGAAGGACCTAAGAAAGTTATGGAGAGCAAATAAATACCTTATGCAAATTAGTTTGGAAATTAGACCATCTGATTGGCTGATGCAATTCTCATTAGGGATGGCCATCGGCCATCGATGTTTATAAACCATCGATGGGTTATGGTCGATGTTCCTTAGTTTTGACATTGATCGGGTTGAACCAGATGGTTTCACACAATCAATGTCAAGCTAAAACTACTAGTTTTGTTTTGCTATTTCCTGGGACACGGAGCATAGCTCCACCCACGACACCAGTGAAGCCCCGCCCCCGTATTCTGATTGGCCCACAGGCCAGTCAGTCAAATATAATGAATGACCACTGATATGTAACAACATTGATGGCAAAGGCCACAATGGCCATCATTAATACTCATTCAAAACAATCCTTTCCGATTGGTTTATGTACTGTCAGTTAACAGTTTTCTATTTTACTACTTTTGATGGGACCATCATGCAATAGTCTTCAACCAGGAATCCAATTGGTCAAGAATGTTCTTGTTATCAACCATCTTTGGCTGGTTTTGAAGGTTTTCAATTAGACTAGGGTGAGGAAGGACCTAAGTAAGTTATGGAGAGCAAATAAATTCCTTATGCAAATTAGTTTGGAAATTAGACCATCTGATTGGCTGATGCAATTCTCATTAGGGATGGCCATCGGCCATCGGCCATCGATGTTTATAAACCATCGATGGGTTATGGTCGATGTTCCTTAGTTTTGACATCGATCAGGTTGAACCAGATGGTTTCACACAATCAATGTCAAGCTCAAACTACTAGTTTTGTTTTGCTATTTCCTGGGACACTGAGCATAGCCCCGCCCCCGTATTCTGATTGGCCCACAGGCCAGTCAGTCAAATATAATGAATGACCACTGATATGTAACAACATTGATTGCAAAGGCCACAATGGCCATCATTAATACTCATTCAAAACAATCCTTTCCGATTGGTTTATGTACTGTCAGTTAACAGTTTTCTATTTTACTACTTTTGATGGGACCATCATGCAATAGTCTTCAACCAGGAATCCAATTGGTCAAGAATGTTCTTGTTATCAACCATCTTTGGCTGGTTTTGAAGGTTTTCAATTAGACTAGGGTGAGGAAGGACCTAAGTGAGTTATGGAGAGCAAATAAATTCCTTATGCAAATTAGTTTGGAAATTAGACCATCTGATTGGCTGATGCAATTCTCATTAGGGATGGATATCAACCATCGATGTTTATAAACCATCGATGGGTTATGGTCGATGTTCCTTAGTTTTGACATCAATCGGGTTGAACCAGATGGTTTCACACAATCAATGTCAAGCTCAAACTACTAGTTTTGTTTTGCTATTTCCTGGGACACGGAGCATAGCTCCACCCACAACACCAGTGAAGCCCCGCCCCCGTATTCTGATTGGCCCACAGGCCAGTCAGTCAAATATAATGAATGACCACTGATATGTAACAACATTGATGGCAAAGGCCACAATGGCCATCATTAATACTGATTCAAAACAATCCTTTCCGATTGGTTTATGTACTGTCAGTCAACAGTTTTCTATTTTACTACTTTTGATGGGACCATCATGCAATAGTCTTCAACCAGGAAGCCAATTGGTCAAGAATGTTCTTGTTATCAACCATCTTTGGCTGGTTTTGAAGATTTTCAATTAGACTAGGGTGAGGAAGGACCTAAGTAAGTTATGGAGAGCAAATAAATTCCTTATGCAAATTAGTTTGGAAATTAGACCATCTGATTGGCTGATGCAATTCTCATTAGGGATGGCCATCGATGTTTATAAACCATCGATTGGTTATGGTCGATGTTCCTTAGTTTTGACATCGATCGGGTTGAACCAGATGGTTTCACACAATCAATGTCAAGCTCAAACTACTAGTTTTGTTTTGCTATTTCCTGGGACACGGAGCATAGCTCCACCCACGACACCAGTGTAGCCCCGCCCCCGTATTCTGATTGGCCCACAGGCCAGTCAGTCTAATATAATGAATGACCACTGATATGTAACAACATTGATGGCAAAGGCCACAATGGCCATCATTAATACTCATTCAAAACAATCCTTTCCGATTGGTTTATGTACTGTCAGTCAACAGTTTTCTATTTTACTACTTTTGATGGGACCATCATGCAATAGTCTTCAACCAGGAAGCCAATTAGTCAAGAATGTTCTTGTTATCAACCATCTTTGGCTGGTTTTGAAGGTTTTCAATTAGACTAGGGTGAGGAAGGACCTAAGTGAGTTATGGAGAGCAAATAAATTCCTTATGCAAATAAGTTTGGAAATTAGACCATCTGATTGGCTGATACAATTCTCATTATTGATGGATATCGGCCATCGATGTTTATAAACCATCGATGGGTTATGGTCGATGTTCCTTAGTTTTGACATCGATCGGGTTGAACCAGATGGTTTCACACAATCACTGTCAAGCTCAAACTACTAGTTTTGTTTTGCTATTTCCTGGGACACGGATCATAGCTCCACCCACGACACCAGTGAAGCCACGCCCCCGTATTCTGATTGGTCCACATGCCAGTCAATCAAATATAATGAATGACCACTGATATGTAACAACATTGATGGCAAAGGCCACAATGGCCATCATTAATACTCATTCAAAACAATCCTTTCCGATTGGTTTATGTACTGTCAGTCAACAGTTTTCTATTTTACTACTTTTGATGGGACCATCATGCAATAGTCTTCAACCAGGAAGCCAATTGGTCAAGAATGTTCTTGTTATCAACCATCTTTGGCTGGTTTTGAAGATTTTCAATTAGACTAGGGTGAGGAAGGACCTAAGTAAGTTATGGAGAGCAAATAAATTCCTTATGCAAATTAGTTTGGAAATTAGACCATCTGATTGGCTGATGCAATTCTCATTAGGGATGGCCATCGATGTTTATAAACCATCGATTGGTTATGGTCGATGTTCCTTAGTTTTGACATCGATCGGGTTGAACCAGATGGTTTCACACAATCAATGTCAAGCTCAAACTACTAGTTTTGTTTTGCTATTTCCTGGGACACGGAGCATAGCTCCACCCACGACACCAGTGTAGCCCCGCCCCCGTATTCTGATTGGCCCACAGGCCAGTCAGTCTAATATAATGAATGACCACTGATATGTAACAACATTGATGGCAAAGGCCACAATGGCCATCATTAATACTCATTCAAAACAATCCTTTCCGATTGGTTTATGTACTGTCAGTCAACAGTTTTCTATTTTACTACTTTTGATGGGACCATCATGCAATAGTCTTCAACCAGGAAGCCAATTAGTCAAGAATGTTCTTGTTATCAACCATCTTTGGCTGGTTTTGAAGGTTTTCAATTAGACTAGGGTGAGGAAGGACCTAAGTGAGTTATGGAGAGCAAATAAATTCCTTATGCAAATAAGTTTGGAAATTAGACCATCTGATTGGCTGATGCAATTCTCATTATTGATGGATATCGGCCATCGATGTTTATAAACCATCGATGGGTTATGGTCGATGTTCCTTAGTTTTGACATCGATCGGGTTGAACCAGATGGTTTCACACAATCACTGTCAAGCTCAAACTACTAGTTTTGTTTTGCTATTTCCTGGGACACGGATCATAGCTCCACCCACGACACCAGTGAAGCCACGCCCCCGTATTCTGATTGGTCCACATGCCAGTCAATCAAATATAATGAATGACCACTGATATGTAACAACATTGATGGCAAAGGCCACAATGGCCATCATTAATACTCATTCAAAACAATCCTTTCCGATTGGTTTATGTACTGTCAGTCAACAGTTTTCTATTTTACTACTTTTGATGGGACCATCATGCAATAGTCTTCAACCAGGAAGCCAATTGGTCAAGAATGTTCTTGTTATCAACCATCTTTGGCTGGTTTTGAAGGTTTTCAATTAGACTAGGGTGAGGAAGGACCTAAGTAAGTTATGGAGAGCAAATAAATTCCTTATGCAAATTAGTTTGGAAATTAGACCATCTGATTGGCTGATGCAATTCTCATTAGGGATGGCCATCGGCCATCGGCCATCGATGTTTATAAACCATCGATGGGTTATGGTCGATGTTCCTTAGTTTTGACATCGATCGGGTTGAACCAGATGGTTTCACACAATCAATGTCAAGCTCAAACTACTAGTTTTGTTTTGCTATTTCCTGGGACACGGAGCATAGCTCCACCCACGACACCAGTGAAGCCCCGCCCCCGTATTCTGATTGGCCCACAGGCCAGTCAGTCAAATATAATGAATGACCACTGATATGTAACAACATTGATGGCAAAGGTCACAATGGCCATCATTAATACTCATTCAAAACAATCCTTTCCGATTGGTTTATGTACTGTCAGTCAACAGTTTTCTATTTTACTACTTTTGATGGGACCATCATGCAATAGTCTTCAACCAGGAAGCCAATTGGTCAAGAGTGTTCTTGTTATCAACCATCTTTGGCTGGTTTTGAAGGTTTTCAATTAGACTAGGGTGAGGAAGGACCTAAGTAAGTTATGGAGAGCAAATAAATTCCTTATGCAAATTAGTTTGGAAATTAGACCATCTGATTGGCTGATGCAATTCTCATTAGGGATGGATATCGGCCATCGATGTTTATAAACCATCGATGGGTTATGGTCGATGTTCCTTAGTTTTGACATCGATCGGGTTGAACCAGATGGTTTCACACAATCAATGTCAAGCTCAAACTACTAGTTTTGTTTTGCTATTTCCTGGGACACGGAGCATAGCTCCACCCACGACACCAGTGAAGCCACGCCCCCGTATTCTGATTGGTCCACATGCCAGTCAATCAAATATAATGAATGACCACTGATATGTAACAACATTGATGGCAAAGGCCACAATGGCCATCATTAATACTCATTCAAAACAATCCTTTCCGATTGGTTTATGTACTGTCAGTCAACAGTTTTCTATTTTACTACTTTTGATGGGACCATCATGCAATAGTCTTCAACCACGAAGCCAATTTTTTTTTTTTTTTTTTTTTTTTTTTTTTTATTTTTTTCTTTTTTAACCACTCAGTGGTGTTTGACACCGCCCTAAGGCTCCAAAAGGAACCACTTCAATATGCTCTTCAAACACACCAGTTCGTCATCGTGGCCATCCCCTTTACGCCTAAGGAGACTTCAAAAAATAATACAGAAACAGTAACATTAACATATAATAACAATTAACATATGCACCAAAAACTATAATTTAACCAAATCCTTCCACTTTTTAACTTTCCAAATGCCCTCTGCATCATCCAAACCCTTCCCATAATCCCTTTCCCATAAATAATTGAAATAAAGCTTCCCCAGGATCATTCTTATTGCGTTATTAACCTCAATCTCTTCTTTTTTAAACAAAAAAACATTCCTACAGTCCCACAGAACCTCCTTTGCACATCCCAACATGACCCACAAAACCCAGTCTTTTTTCCTATCCAATAACCCAATCCCAAACATAACAATTTTAAAGTTCAAAAACTGAATCCCACTAATTTCCTTCATAAGACCCCCCAGCCCCTTCCATACTTTTCTTGCAAAAGGGCAATTCCAAAATAAATGCACTACATTTTCTTTCCCACCACATCCCTCCCTCGGACATATATCTGACGCTATCAATCCCCTACTCTTCTGGAATTCCCTCACAGGGAGGCGTCCATGCATTCCTAACCATATTACATCCCTTTGCTTATTCGTCACTCCCTTTGTCAACATCATTTTCCAGATCCACTCAGCTTGCTGATCATTCACTCCTTCAATGGGACACAATGCTCCCCTATCCGCAATCTCTTTCTGCAGATTCTTTCTTTTAAGAAAATCCCCCACCTCCAACTGTGTTAACTGAAATTTCTTAATAAACTTCTCAATCCCCAAATACCACTGAGGTACTACAAAAGAATACGGTACCTTTAAATCCTTCTTCATCCATCTCAGACGCAACAACATCCATCCAGCTGAAAACCTGAGCATACAGGACGTACTATTGTTTTTCTTCAATAAACCCAATATAGCTACTATTATATTCAGATAACAAAATACCTCCACATTTGGAAAACCAAAACCACCTTTCTTTATGCTTTTCATAACCACCTCCCTCCTCATTTTTTCCATTTTTGACCCCCAGAAAAACAAAAACAAAACCCTATTAATTTTCCTAACTGTCAAATAATTTGGCGGAAAAACCAAGGAAACATATAAAATCATAGGCAAAATAATAGCTTTAATAACTAAAATCTTCCCTACAAAAGATAGATCTCTTAAACGCCAAAAATTCAATCGCCTAGCAATTTTGTCCCCCAACTCCTGCCAACTTTCCTTTCCCCTCAAATCTTGTTCAAATTTAACCCCTAACACTTTTAAACCCCTTTCTTCACATTGTACTTCTCCTTCAACAAATCCAATATCCCTTCCAAAAACTTTATATTTACTTTTACCCCAGTTTACTTTAAAGGCCGAAGCCCCACAAAACAAAGAAACTAAAAGTTTAACCCTATCAAACGCTTGTTTGTTTTTACATATTACACATACATCATCCATGTAGGCAATAACTTTAAGCATATACCCATTCTTCCCAGGAATCTCCACTCCTCTCATTACTTTGTCCCTTCTAATTAAACCTAACAAAGGCTCTAAAGCACAAATAAACAAAATAGGGGACAGGGGACACCCCTGTCTTACCCCGGACCTTACTCTGACTTCTTCAGTCCTACAACCATTAATGAGAATACTACTATGCACTCCCTCATACAGACTCTTCAAAATCTGAATAAAATGTACTGGAACTCCCATTCTACATAACACTTTAAATAAAAAGGCATGAGAAAGTCTATCAAAAGCCTTTTCAAAATCCAAAGAAAAAAGCACTACCGACAAATTCCTCCCTCTAACATAATCCAAAACATCCCTTACTAACATGAGATTTTCATTTATCCTTCTTCCTGGAACTGCACAAACCTGTTCCTCAAGTATAAC
This sequence comes from Crinia signifera, assembly GCF_055691185.1. Classification (NCBI taxonomy): domain Eukaryota; kingdom Metazoa; phylum Chordata; class Amphibia; order Anura; family Myobatrachidae; genus Crinia; species Crinia signifera. The sequence continues at coordinate 73,742,318 of NC_139226.1, forward strand.
CTGGTCCACAACACCTTTAAATCTATTACCCATTATTTTTGCATACACCTTATAGTCACTATTTAGCAAAGTAATTGGTCTCCAATTCTTCATCTGTCTCCTATCCCCCCCTTTATGAATTAATACTACTAATCCCTCTTTCATTGAAGCACCAATCTTATAATTTTCTTCCATATAATTGAATACTTCTAGTAAATCCTGCCCCAAAAACTCCCAGAAAGCACAATAAAATTCAACTGGTATGCCATCACTCCCTGGCGTTTTATTTTTAGCTGAACCATTAACTGCAAAACTTATTTCCTGCAAATCAATTTTTTTAACCAAAATTCCCTTATCTAACTCATTAACCTGACTCTCTAACACACTCAAAACCTCATCCTCTAAACCTATATCCCTCCACTTTTCTCCATATAATTCATCATAAAAGTCAAAAATGACTTTTTTTATCCCCTCCCCCTTAACTTCAACCCCAGATTTATCACAAACAACACTAATATTCTTATCCCCAGAAAAAGCCTTTTTAAAAAAAAAGCGACTACATTTTTCACCTTTTTCTTTTACATCCACTTTGGCCTGAAAAATAATTTCTCTTCCCCTATCCTCTAGCATTTTATTTAACTCTTTCCTTACAGAACTAATGTGTTCCTCCACACTCATTCCCCCATCTCTCAACTTATTTAAAAAGGACATCCTTTTATGCAAATCTGCAAATCTCTTCCTTCTGAAGACCGCACGTTTAAATCCCTGCTTACAAAAAAAACACTTTATTTCTTTTTTGACCCACTCCCACCACTCTAAAATATTACTAAATTCTTTCTTTTTTCCCCTCAAGCTATTATACAAACTAATAAACAAGGATTTAACCCTCTCATCCTCCAACAACCCTACATTCAATTTCCAAAAACCTCTACCAGCAATTTCTTCCACTTTTAAATCCACACTACACATAACAGCAACGTGGTCAGAAAAGGGAACTTCTTTTTGTGAATACCCACTTGCTTCAAACTCTTTACTTAAAAAAATATAATCCAACCTGGATTTAACAGACCCCTGGTCTGAAAAAAAAGTAAAAGGCACCGGATGCAACTTACAACCCTTAACCACATCTTTCAAATTAACATCCTTAACCATTTCTAACCACAATTTACTAGTCACATCCATCTGTCTCCCCCCTCCCCCCATCCTACCCGATCCCTCCAAGACACAATTTAAATCTCCTAATACCAGTAGAGGACACTTCCCAGTAAGAAAAAGCTTAATCTTCTCAAATAAATTTTTTCGCAGGTTCTTATCAGCATGCGCATATACATTACAAATTCTGAACTTAACATCTCTGTATCTACAGAATGCAATCACACACCTTCCAGGTTCTATAATATTATAGCTTTCCACCCTAATACTCCTATTTCTGAATAGGATTCCAATCCCATCATTCCTATTACTATCTGAATAGGACCAGATGGCTTCCCCCATCCATTCTTCACTTTTAGGAGTACTACTTAACCCACACTCCTGCAGGCAATAAATATCTTGCCCAAGCTCTCTAATGTACTCTAGAATTGCAAGTCTCCTTGCTCTGGTCCTAATCATCCTAACATTAAGAGAACAGATTTTCAGAGTCATGGAGAGAGAAGAAATAGAAAAAAAAACACCATCAAAGAAAAACAAACTCAAAAACAGTATATCAGATGAGGATGCCCAGGAGTTCCTGCTGATGCATCAAACCTCATCAGGTGCAGTTTCGGCCTCCACTGCCTGAATTTGAAATTCAAGTCAATTCCCAGGTTCTTAACTGCTTTCAACTGACACCTGGGTGCTTGCCAAGGCAGAGAGTTCCTTCCTCTCCCCCCGGCAGCAGTCCTTCTTCGCCTAAAAAAGAAGGCGAGGGTACGTGAGCCAAATTATAATCAGCTCCACCACATGGGGCACAGTCCTCACTGCTCAGGATAGAGAAAGGATTCGGTGACACACACAACACTTCCTCCTCTGCCAAACGTGGCTTTTTCCCACTGTTCGGCTGCTGATTTTTCTTCCTTGTTACTGCTAGAAAGGTTTCTGTATCTGCAGAACTTCCTGGCTGGCCACTTTCCTCCTCAGAGGACTCATATTCAATATCAGGTGTGTCTTCTTCCATGTCCAGACACTCACTATGACCACTCCCTGTACAAAGGTCAGGATTATCAAGGAAAGGTGTTGTTAACCCTTCCACCTCCATAGATGCATGCTTCCCTTCCACACCTCCCCCATCTGCTTTAACCGAGGTACTAAAACCCCCTTGGCTCCCAGAGGCATTTGCAAGGAGTCTCCTTGATTCCTCCTCCTGCTCCTTTATTAGCACCCTCCTTTTTTCAAACTTGGTGTTGGTAGGACAGTTTTTAGCAGTGTGCTCCTGCTGACCACAAATATCACACACCTTAGGGGCAAGGCAGTTAGCAACATCATGTCCCTGGGTTTTACAATTTCTACAGGTCCTGCCTGTTTTACAGTTCTCCATAGTGTGCCCATACGTTAGACACAAGCGACAGAAGTTTGGTTGGCCTGGGTAAAATAGGAACCCTCTGATACCTGCGACCGTAAAGTTTGCAGGGGGATGTTTGTTAGCACCCACATTTTCTGGGTCTGGTTTTAGCTTGACCCAGAACCTCCACTTCCCGTTGAAAATACCCAAAGTATTCTTCTGCCTTAGCCCGTCACTGACTTTATCACAGTAGTTCTTTAAAAACGCCTTTATAATAGAAATGTCAGCATACGGATTGTACAGGTGAACAGTTATAGGTAATTCTTGCATGCTAAACAAGGGAACCATTTTTAGCAACTTCATATCAGCCTCCTCCATTTTCCCCTTCAAGGTCTCATAAGTATTCAAACAGAAACCAGCATTGTAAAAGGTAATGTCAGATATCCCTTGCTTAGGGAAATCTTGGGCACAAAAAATATCTGTTACCGTAACTCCGGCCAATTTCATCAGGATCTGTCTGATAACCCATACTGCATTACGTCCAGGTCGATGCTCTTCGTCCACCACAAAACGAATACTGTTCTTCAGACCAGCCATATTGCTGCAGGAACACACACTCCGTTCACGCCCGACGGCGTGATCGCTCCTAGGAAAAACCCCAGGCCCCTAACGAGAGACCTGGAACACCTTCCAGCCACGACACTAGATCGCAGCCAAAAGGCCGAGAAGCGAAGCCAATTGGTCAAGAATGGTCTTGTTATCAACCATCTTTGGCTGGTTTTGAAGGTTTTCAATTAGACTAGGGTGAGGAAGGACCTAAGTAAGTTATGGAGAGCAAATAAATTCCTTATGCAAATTAGTTTGGAAATTAGACCATCTGATTGGCTGATGCAATTCTCATTAGGGATGGCCATCGGCAATCGATGTTTATAAACCATCGATGGGTTATGGTCGATGTTCCTTAGTTTTGACATCGATCGGGTTGAACCAGATGGTTTCACACAATCAATGTCAAGCTCAAACAACTAGTTTTGTTTCGCTATTTCCTGGGACACGGAGCATAGCTCCACCCACGACACCAGTGAAGCCCCGCCCCCATATTCTGATTGGCCCACAGGCCAGTCAGTCAAATATAATGAATGACCACTGATATGTAACAACATTGATGGCAAAGGCCACAATGGCCATCATTAATACTCATTCAAAACAATCCTTTCCGATTGGTTTATGTAATGTCAGTCAACAGTTTTCTATTTTACTACTTTTGATGGGACCATCATGCAATAGTCTTCAACCAGGAAGCCAATTGGTCAAGAATGTTCTTGTTATCAACCATCTTTGGCTGGTTTTGAAGGTTTTCAATTAGACTAGGCTGAGGAAGGACCTAAGTAAGTTATGGAGAGCAAATAAATTCCTTATGCAAATTAGTTTGGAAATTAGACCATCTGATTGGCTGATGCAATTCTCATTAGGGATGGCCATCGGCCATCGATGTTTATAAACCATCGATGGGTTATGGTCGATGTTCCTTAGTTTTGACATCGATCAGGTTGAACCAGATGGTTTCACACAATCAAAGTCAATCTCAAACTACTTGTTTTTTTTTGCTATTTCCTGGGACATGGAGCATAGCTCCACCCACGACACCAGTGAAGCCCCGCCCCCGTATTCTGATTGGTCCACAGGCCAGTCAGTCAAATATAATGAATGACCACTGATATGTAACAACATTGATGGCAAAGGCCACAATGGCCATCATTAATACTCATTCAAAACAATCCTTTCCGATTGGTTTATGTACTGTCAGTCACCAGTTTTCTATTTTACTACTTTTGATGGGACCATCATGCAAAAGTCTTCAACCAGGAAGCCAATTGGTCAAGAATGTTCGTGTTATCAACCGTCTTTGGCTGGTTTTGAAGGTTTTCAATTAGACTAGGGTGAGGAAGGACCTAAGTGAGTTATGGAGAGCAAATAAATTCCTTATGCAAATTAGTTTGGAAATTAGACCATCTGATTGGCTGATGCAATTCTCATTAGGGATGGATATCAACCATCGATGTTTATAAACCATCGATGGGTTATGGTCGATGTTCCTTAGTTTTGACATCAATCGGGTTGAACCAGATGGTTTCACACAATCAATGTCAAGCTCAAACTACTAGTTTTGTTTTGCTATTTCCTGGGACACGGAGCATAGCTCCACCCACAACACCAGTGAAGCCCCGCCCCCGTATTCTGATTGGCCCACAGGCCAGTCAGTCAAATATAATGAATGACCACTGATATGTAACAACATTGATGGCAAAGGCCACAATGGCCATCATTAATACTCATTCAAAACAATCCTTTCCGATTGGTTTATGTACTGTCAGTCAACAGTTTTCTATTTTACTACTTTTGATGGGACCATCATGCAATAGTCTTCAACCAGGAAGCCAATTGCTCAAGAATGTTCTTATCAACCATCTTTGGCTGGTTTTGAAGGTTTTTAATTAGACTAGGGTGAGGAAGGACATAAGTAAGTTATGGAGAGCAAATAAATTCCTTATGCAAATTAGTTTGGAAATTAGACCATCTGATTGGCTGATGCAATTCTCATTAGGGATGGCCATCGATGTTTATAAACCATCGATGGGTTATGGTCGATGTTCCTTAGTTTTGACATCGATCGGGTTGAACCAGATGGTTTCACACAATCAATGTCAAGCTCAAACTACTAGTTTTGTTTTGCTATTTCCTGGGACACGGAGCATAGCTCCACCCACGACACCAGTGAAGCCCCGCCCCCGTATTCTGATTGGCCCACAGGCCAGTCAGTCAAATATAACGAATGACCACTGATATGTAACAACATTGATGGCAAAGGCCACAATGGCCATCATAAATACTGATTCAAAACAATCCTTTCCGATTGGTTTATGTACTGTCAGTCAACGGTTTTCTATTTTACTACTTTTGATGGGACCATCATGCAATAGTCTTCAACCAGGAAGCCAATTGGTCAAGAATGTTTTTGTTATCAACCATCTTTGGCTGGTTTTGAAGGTTTTCAATTAGACTAGGGTGAGGAAGGACCTAAGTAAGTTATGGAGAGCAAATAAATTCCTTATGCAAATTAGTTTGGAAATTAGACCATCTGATTGGCTGATGCAATTCTCATTAGGGATGGCCATCGGCAATCGATGTTTATAAACCATCGATGGGTTATGGTCGATGTTCCTTAGTTTTGACATCGATCGGGTTGAACCAGATGGTTTCACACAATCAATGTCAAGCTCAAACAACTAGTTTTGTTTTGCTATTTCCTGGGACACGGAGCATAGCTCCACCCACGACACCAGTGAAGCCCCGCCCCCATATTCTGATTGACCCACAGGCCAGTCAGTCAAATATAATGAATGACCACTGATATGTAACAACATTGATGGCAAAGGCAACAATGGCCATCACTAATACTCATTCAAAACAATCCTTTCCGATTGGTTTATGTAATGTCAGTCAACAGTTTTCTATTTTACTACTTTTGATGGGACCATCATGCAATAGTCTTCAACCAGGAAGCCAATTGGTCAAGAATGTTCTTGTTATCAACCATCTTTGGCTGGTTTTGAAGGTTTTCAATTAGACTAGGGTGAGGAAGGACCTAAGTAAGTTATGGAGAGCAAATAAATTCCTTATGCAAATTAGTTTGGAAATTAGACCATCTGATTGGCTGATGCAATTCTCATTAGGGATGGCCATCGGCCATCGATGTTTATAAACCATCGATGGGTTATGGTCGATGTTCCTTAGTTTTGACATCGATCGGGTTGAACCAGATGGTTTCACACAATCAATGTCAATCTCAAACTACTTGTTTTTTTTTGCTATTTCCTGGGACATGGAGCATAGCTCCACCCACGACACCAGTGAAGCCCCGCCCCCGTATTCTGATTGGTCCACAGGCCAGTCAGTCAAATATAATGAATGACCACTGATATGTAACAACATTGATGGCAAAGGCCACAATGGCCATCATTAATACTCATTCAAAACAATCCTTTCCGATTGGTTTATGTACTGTCAGTCACCAGTTTTCTATTTTACTACTTTTGATGGGACCATCATGCAAAAGTCTTCAACCAGGAAGCCAATTGGTCAAGAATGTTCGTGTTATCAACCGTCTTTGGCTGGTTTTGAAGGTTTTCAATTAGACTAGGGTGAGGAAGGACCTAAGTGAGTTATGGAGAGCAAATAAATTCCTTATGCAAATTAGTTTGGAAATTAGACCATCTGATTGGCTAATGCAATTCTCATTAGGGATGGATATCAACCATCGATGTTTATAAACCATCGATGGGTTATGGTCGATGTTCCTTAGTTTTGACATCAATCGGGTTGAACCAGATGGTTTCACACAATCAATGTCAAGCTCAAACTACTAGTTTTGTTTTGCTATTTCCTGGGACACGGAGCATAGCTCCACCCACAACACCAGTGAAGCCCCGCCCCCGTATTCTGATTGGCCCACAGGCCAGTCAGTCAAATATAATGAATGACCACTGATATGTAACAACATTGATGGCAAAGGCCACAATGGCCATCATTAATACTCATTCAAAACAATCCTTTCCGATTCGTTTATGTACTGTCAGTGAACGGTTTTCTGTTTTACTACTTTTGATGGGACCATCATGCAACAGTCTTCAACCAGGAAGCCAATTGGTGAAGAATGTTCTTGTTATCAACCATCTTTGGCTGGTTTTGAAGGTTTTCAATTAGACTAGGGTGAGGAAGGACCTAAGTAAGTTATGGAGAGCAAATAAATTCCTTATGCAAATTAGTTTGGAAATTAGACCACCTGATTGGCTGATGCAATTCTCATTAGGGATGGCCATCGATGTTTATAAACCATCGATGGGTTACGGTCGATGTTCCTTAGTTTTGACATCGATCGGGTTGAACCAGATGGTTTCACACAATCAATGTCAAGCTCAAACTACTAGTTTTGTTTGGCTATTTCCTGGGACACGGAGCATAGCTCCACCCACGACACCAGTGAAGCCCCGCCCCCGCATTCTGATTGGCCCACAGGCCAGTCAGTCAAATATAATGAATGACCACTGATATGTAACAACATTGATGGCAAAGGCCACAATGGCCATCATTAATACTCATTCAAAACAATCCTTTCCGATTGGTTTATGTACTGTCAGTCAACGGTTTTCTATTTTACTACTTTTGATGGGACCATCATGCAATAGTCTTCAACCAGGAAGCCAATTGGTCAAGAATGTTCTTGTTATCAACCATCTTTGGCTGGTTTTGTAGGTTTTCAATTAGACTAGGGTGAGGAAGGACCTAAGTAAGTTATGGAGAGCAAATAAATTCCTTATGCAAATTAGTTTGGAAATTAGACCATCTGATTGGCTGATGCAATTCTCATTAGGGATGGCCATCGATGTTTATAAACCATCGATGGGTTATGGTCGATGTTCCTTAGTTTTGACATCGATCGGGTTGAACCAGATGGTTTCACACAATCAATGTCAAGCTCAAACTACTAGTTTTGTTTTGCTATTTCCTGGGACACGGAGCATAGCTCCACCCACGACACCAGTGAAGCCCCGCCCCCGTATTCTGATTCGCCCACAGGCCAGTCAGTCAAATATAATGAATGACCACTGATATGTAACAACATTGATGGCAAAGGCCACAATGGCCATCATTAATACTCATTCAAAACAATCCTTTCCGATTGGTTTATGTACTGTCAGTCAACAGTTTTCTATTTTACTACTTTTAATGGGACCATCATGCAACAGTCTTCAACCAGGAAGCCAATTGGTCAAGAATGTTCTTGTTATCAACCATCTTTGTCTGGTTTTGAAGGTTTTCAATTAGACTAGGGTGAGGAAGGACCTAAGTAAGTTATGGAGAGCAAATAAATTCCTTATGCAAATTAGTTTGGAAATTAGACCATCTGATTGGCTGATGCAAATCTCATTAGGGATGGCCATCGGCCATCGGCCATCGATGTTTATAAACCATCAATGGGTTATGGTCGATGTTCCTTAGTTTTGACATCGATCGGGTTGAACCAGATGGTTTCACACAATCAATGTCAAGCTCAAACTACTAGTTTTGTTTTGCTATTTCCTGGGACACGGAGCATAGCTCCACCCACGACACCAGTGAAGCCACGCCCCCGTATTCTGATTGGTCCACATGCCAGTCAATCAAATATAATGAATGACCACTGATATGTAACAACATTGATGGCAAAGGCCACAATGGCCATCATTAATACTCATTCAAAACAATGCTTTCCGATTGGTTTATGTACTGTCAGTCAACGGTTTTCTATTTTACTACTTTTGATGGGACCATCATGCAATAGTCTTCAACCAGGAAGCCAATTGGTCAAGAATGTTCTTGTTATCAACCATCTTTGGCTGGTTTTGAAGGTTTTCAATTAGACTAGGGTGAGGAAGGACCTAAGTAAGTTATGGAGAGCAAATAAATTCCTTATGCAAATTAGTTTGGAAATTAGACCATCTGATTGGCTGATGCAATTCTCATTAGGGATGGCCATCGATGTTTATAAACCATCGATGGGTTATGGTCGATGTTCCTTAGTTTTGACATCGATCGGGTTGAACCAGATGGTTTCACACAATCAATGTCAAGCTCAAACTACTAGTTTTGTTTTGCTATTTCCTGGGACACGGAGCATAGCTCCACCCATGACACCAGTGAAGCCCCGCCCCCGTATTCTGATTGGCCCACAGGCCAGTCAGTCAAATATAATGAATGACCATTGATATGTAACAACATTGATGGCAAAGGCCACAATGGCCATCATTAATACTCATTCAAAACAATCCTTTCCGATTGGTTTATGTACTATCAGTCAACAGTTTTCTATTTTACTACTTTTGATGGAACCATCATGCAATAATCTTCAACCAGGAAGCCAATTGGTCAAGAATGTTCTTGTTATCAACCATCTTTGGCTGGTTTTGAAGGTTTTCAATTAGACTAGGGTGAGGAAGGACCTAAGTAGTTATGGAGAGCAAATAAATTCCTTATGCAAATTAGTTTGGAAATTAGACCATCTGATTGGCTAATGCAATTCTCATTAGGGATGGCCATCGATGTTTATAAACCATCGATGGGTTATGGTCGATGTTCCTTAGTTTTGACATCGATCGGGTTGAACCAGATGGTTTCACACAATCAATGTCAAGCTCAAACTACTAGTTTTGTTTTGCTATTTCCTGGGACACGGAGCATAGCTCCACCCACGACACCAGTAAAGCCCCGCCCCCGTATTCTGATTGGCCCACAGGCCAGTCAGTCAAATATAATGAATGACCATTGATATGTAACAACATTGATGGCAAAGGCCACAATGGCCATCATTAATACTCATTCAAAACAATCCTTTCCGATTGGTTTATGTACTATCAGTCAACAGTTTTCTATTTTACTACTTTTGATGGGACCATCATGCAATAGTCTTCAACCAGGAAGCCAATTAGTCAAGATTGTTCTTGTTATCAACCATCTTCGGCTGGTTTTGAAGGTTTTCAATTAGACTAGGGTGAGGAAGGACCTAAGTAAGTTATGAAGAGTAAATAAATTCCTTATGCAAATTAGTTTGCAAATTAGACCATCTGATTGGCTGATGCAATTCTCATTAGGGATGGCCATCGGCCATCGGCCATCGACCATCGATGTTTATAAACCATCGATGGGTTATGGTTGATGTTCCTTAGTTTTGACATCGATCGGGTTGAACCAGATGGTTTCACACAATCAATGTCAAGCTGAAACTACTAGTTTTGTTTTGCTATTTCCTGGGACACGGAGCATAGCCCCGCCCCCGTATTCTGATTGGCCCACAGGCCAGTCAGTCAAATATAATGAATGACCACTGATATGTAACAACATTGATGGCAAAGGCCACAATGGCCATCATTAATACTCATTCAAAACAATCCTTTCCGATTGGTTTATGTACTGTCAGTCAACAGTTTTCTGTTTTACTACTTTTGATGGGACCATCATGCAACAGTCTTCAACCAGGAAGCCAATTGGTGAAGAATGTTCTTGTTATCAACCATCTTTGGCTGGTTTTGAAGGTTTTCAATTAGACTAGGGTGAGGAAGGACCTAAGTAAGTTATGGAGAGCAAATAAATTCCTTATGCAAATTAGTTTGGAAATTAGACCATCTGATTGGATGATGCAATTCTCATTAGGGATGGCCATCGATGTTTATAAACCATCGATGGGTTATGGTCGATGTTCCTTAGTTTTGACATCGATCGGGTTGAACCAGATGGTTTCACACAATCAATGTCAAGCTCAAACTACTAGTTTTGTTTTGCTATTTCCTGGGACACGGAGCATAGCTCCACCCACGACACCAGTGAAGCCCCGCCCCCGTATTCTGATTGGCCCACAGGCCAGTCAGTCAAATATAATGAATGACCACTGATATGTAACAACATTGATGGCAAAGGCCACAATGGCCATCATTAATACTCATTCAAAACAATCCTTTCCGATTGGTTTATGTACTGTCAGTCAACAGTTTTCTATTTTACTACTTTTGATGGGACCATCATGCAATAATCTTCAACCAGGAAGCCAATTGGTCAAGAATGTTCTTGTTATCAACCATCTTTGGCTGGTTTTGAAGGTTTTCAATTAGACTAGGGTGAGGAAGGACCTAAGTAGTTATGGAGAGCAAATAAATTCCTTATGCAAATTAGTTTGGAAATTAGACCATCTGATTGGCTAATGCAATTCTCATTAGGGATGGCCATCGATGTTTATAAACCATCGATGGGTTATGGTCGATGTTCCTTAGTTTTGACATCGATCGGGTTGAACCAGATGGTTTCACACAATCAATGTCAAGCTCAAACTACTAGTTTTGTTTTGCTATTTCCTGGGACACGGAGCATAGCTCCACCCACGACACCAGTGAAGCCCCGCCCCCGTATTCTGATTGGCCCACAGGCCAGTCAGTCAAATATAATGAATGACCACTGATATGTAACAACATTGATGGCAAAGGCCACAATGGCCATCATTGATACTCATTCAAAACAATCCTTTCCGATTGGTTTATGTACTGTCAGTCAACAGTTTTCTATTTTACTAATTTTGATGGGACCATCATGCAATAGTCTTCAACCAGAAAGCCAATTGGTGAAGAATGTTCTTGTTATCAACCATCTTTGGCTGGTTTTGAAGGTTTTCAATTAGACTAGGGTGAGGAAGGACCTAAGTAAGTTATGGAGAGCAAATAAATTCCTTATGCAAATTAGTTTGGAAATTAGACCATCTGATTGGATGATGCAATTCTCATTAGGGATGGCCATCGATGTTTATAAACCATCGATGGGTTATGGTCGATGTTCCTTAGTTTTGACATCGATCGGGTTGAACCAGATGGTTTCACACAATCAATGTCAAGCTCAAACTACTAGTTTTGTTTTGCTATTTCCTGGGACACGGAGCATAGCTCCACCACGACACCAGTGAAGCCCCGCCCCCGTATTCTGATTGGCCCACAGGCCAGTCAGTCAAATATAATGAATGACCACTGATATGTAACAACATTGATGGCAAAGGCCACAATGGCCATCATTAATACTCATTTAAAACAATCCTTTCCGATTGGTTTATGTACTGTCAGTCAACAGTTTTCTATTTTACTACTTTTGATGGGACCATCATGCAATAGTCTTCAACCAGGAAGCCAATTGGTCAAGAAAGTTCTTGTTATCAACCATCTTTGTCTGGTTTTGAAGGTTTTCAATTAGACTATGGTAAGGAAGGACCTAAGTAAGTTATGGAGAGCAAATAAATTCCTTATGCAAATTTGTTTGGAAATTAGACCATCTGATTGGCTGATGCAATTCTCATTAGGGATGGCCATCGATGTTTATAAACAATCGATGGGTTATGGTCGATGTTCCTTAGTTTTGACATCGATCGGGTTGAACCAGATGGTTTCACACAATCAATGTCAAGCTCAAACTACTAGTTTTGTTTTGCTATTTCCTGGGACACGGAGCATAGCTACACCCACGACACCAGTGAAACCCCGCCCCCGTATTCTGATTGGTCCAGAGGCCAGTTAGTCAAATATAATGAAGGCCACAATGGCAATCCTTAATAGTCATTCAAAACAATTCTTTCCGATTGGTTTATGTACTGTCAGTCAACAGTTTTCTATTTTACTACTTTTGATGGGACCATCATGCAATAGTCTTCAACCAGGAAGCCAATTGGTCAAGAATGTTCTTGTTATCAACCATCTTTGGCAGGTTTTGAAAGTTTTCAATTAGACTAGGGTGAAGAAGGACCTAAGTAAGTTATGGAGAGCAAATAAATTCCTTATGCAAATTAGTTTGGAAAATAGACCATCTGATTGGCTGATGCAAATCTCATTAGGGATGGCCATCGGCCATCGATGTTTATATACCATCGATGGGTTATGGTCGATGTTCCTTAGTTTTGACATCGATCGGGTTGAACCAGATGGTTTCACACAATCAATGTCAAGCTCAAACTACTAGTTTTGTTTTGCTATTTCCTGGGACACGGAGCATAGCTCCACCCACGACACCAGTGAAGCCCCGCCCCCGTATTCTGATTGGCCCACAGGCCAGTCAGTCAAATATAACGAATGACCACTGATACGTAACAACATTGATGGCAAAGGCCACAATGGCCATCATTAATACTCATTCAAAACAATCCTTTCCGATTGGTTTATGTACTGTCAGTCAACAGTTTTCTATTTTACTACTTTTGATGGGACCATCATGCAATATTCTTCAACCAGGAAGCCAATTGCTCAAGAATGTTCTTATCAACCATCTTTTGCTGGTTTGAAGGTTTTTAATTAGACTAGGGTGAGGAAGGACCTAAGTAAGTTATGGAGAGCAAATAAATTCCTTATGCAAATTAGTTTGGAAATTAGAACATCTGATTGGCTGATGCAATTCTCATTAGGGATGGATATCAGCCATCGATGTTTATAAACCATCGATGGGTTATGGTCGATGTTCCTTAGTTTTGACATCGATCGGGTTGAACCAGATGGTTTCACACAATCAATGTCAAGCTCAAACTACTAGTTTTGTTTTGCTATTTCCTGGGACACGGAGCATAGCTCCACCCACGACACCAGTGAAGCCACGCCCCCGTATTCTGATTGGTCCACAGGCCAGTCAGTCAAATATAATGAATGACCACTGATATGTAACAACATTGATGGCAAAGGCCACAATGGAAATCATTAATACTCATTCAAAACAATCCATCCGATTGGTTTATGTACTGTCAGTCAACCGTTTTCTATTTTACTACTTTTGATGGGACCATCATGCAATAGTCTTCAACCAGGAAGCCAATTGGTCAAGAATGTTCTTGTTATCAACCATCTTTGGCTGGTTTTGAAGGTTTTCAATTAGACTAGGATGAGGAAGGACCTAAGTGAGTTATGGAGAGCAAATAAATTCCTTATGCAAATTAGTTTGGAAATTAGAACATCTGATTGGCTGATGCAATTCTCATTAGGGATGGATATCAGCCATCGATGTTTATAAACCATCGATGGGTTATGGTCGATGTTCCTTAGTTTTGACATCGATCGGGTTGAACCAGATGGTTTCACACAATCAATGTCAAGCTCAAACTACTAGTTTTGTTTTGCTATTTCCTGGGACACGGAGCATAGCTCCACCCACGACACCAGTGAAGCCACGCCCCCGTATTCTGATTGGTCCACATGCCAGTCAATCTAGGGATGGACATCGATGGTCGATGTTTCGGAAACATCGATGTTTTTCTTTCGATGTTAGTGTTTTTACCATTTAATGGTGACCTTCCGATGTTTGTCACCATCGAATGCTAATCATTCGATGGTGTACCGATGGTGGCTTATTTTTTGTAATTCCCAAAAGCTATGCCTCCCCTGGCTGCTGTGTCTGTGTCAGGGAAACTTCCTAGGTTCGTTGGAGGCTGTCTGGCTTTCTCTCTGCTTCCCTCCCTCTCCCTCTCTATGGTTGCTGTAGCTGCTAGGCAACAGGACCCACTGCTAGTTCTGATTGGCTCTCCCTGACTCAGAGAGCCAATCAGAGCACAAACCTCACCCTGCAGCACCAGTCACTCAAACAGCAGCAAATTTCACAGACACACTGAGCTCTGGAGGATTCAGAGAGGAGGAGAAGTCACTGAATGTTATACCAGCTCAGGCAAGCTACAATAATAATAATAGGTACACAATACAACCAGCTACAGATATCTGTGCATGTCAGTCACATACAACACTCATTAATATACTGCATTAGTATTACCAGGCAGCAACCACTATATGATCATCAGTGAAGTGTTGGTCAGAGATTGTCTGTTTCTGTGAATATAGTGAGGAACAATATACACAGTCCTGGGGTACCAGTGGAATGAACCAAGATAAAGGTGCCCATACACTTCTGTGACGTCTCGCAGCAGTGTACGGACACAGGACAGCCTGCAGGGACCTTCCCGGCGGCAGGAACGCATGCGATCCGTTGTGATAGATTGCATGCATCCCTGCTTCCCACCCGCCTCACCGCCAGGAGGAACGGGTGGCTGCCTGCCGGTCTGAGCACCTGGTCGGGTCCGATGCGCACGGGACCCAACAGCATGTCAGGGAGAGGCGATTTGGTCAGATTTAAGGGGTCGATTGGTCGCAATTGGCCACAATCGGACCAAATCGCCTCAGTGTAGGGGCACCTTAACTGTTTTTATATATAGTGAACTATTTTTTATATTACGTGACCTTGTCGCTAGCGATTGGTCGCTCAGTGACCGAATTGCTGGTTATCAGTATTTTACTGGGGACCAGTGATTCTAGCAAGTTCCTGCGACCAGCGACCGTCGCTGGGCTGCGGTGGGAGCGCACACACGGCGAAGGTCGCTAGGTATCACCGGCAATATGGTCACTGAGCGACCATATAGCCAGCGATTGAAGCTAGAAGCCCCCACAGATCCTGGCACCCTAGGCAGCTGCCTAATGGTAGAGCTGGCCCTGCTCATTGCAATATTTATCTCACCATATAAATGATGTGATGACCACTACACCGTCATCTCCCTTATTTGTGTGTGTAGTTACACTTGCCTTAATAAATAGACATTTTCCTATCTGGAAAAATAGTGAAACCTAAAACGAGTTAGTTTACAATTTATCTAATTTTATTACATTTTGATTACTTGCTGTTAAAGTGTTAATAATGTGTACAAAATTAATATACTACTTCATCATTGGGCATTGTGTGAATATTTTATATGCATATTATACACACAATGTCCAGTGATAAAGTAATATGTTGCTCAGAGCCTGGGCCCTGCCACCGAACCCAATTACCACCTTACAAATGGCAATACAGGCTTTTGCGCATGCACTAGTCATATAACTAGTTTTCACCATCGAATACTTTTGATTCGATGGTTAGTTACCATCGCATCGAAAGTTTCAATGGTGGAAGCACTGCCATCATTTGATGGTTGGCTTCCGATGTCCATCCCTAAGTCAATCAAATATAATGAATGACCACTGATATGTAACAACATTGATGGCAAAGGCCACAATGGCCATCATTAATACTCATTCAAAACAATCCTTTCCGATTGGTTTACGTACTGTCAGTCAACAGTTTTCTATTTTACTACTTTTCATGGGACCATCATGCAATAGTCTTCAACCAGGAAGCCAATTGGTCAAGAATGTTCTTGTTATCAACGATCTTTGGCTGGTTTTGAAGGTTTTCAATTAGACTAGGGTGAGGAAGGACCTAAGAAAGTTATGGAGAGCAAATAAATTCCTTATGCAAATTAGTTTGGAAAATAGACCATCTGATTGGGTGATGCAAATCTCATTAGGGATGGCCATCGGCCATCGATGTTTATATACCATCGATGGGTTATGGTCGATGTTCCTTAGTTTTGACATCGATCGGGTTGAACCAGATGGTTTCACACAATCAATGTCAAGCTCAAACTAATAGTTTTGTTATTTCCTGGGACACGGAGCATAGCTCCACCCACGACACCAGTGAAGCCCCGCCCCCATATTCTGATTGGCCCACAGGCCAGTCAGTCAATTATAATGAATGACCACTGATATGTAACAACATTGATGGCAAAGACCACAATGGCCATCATTAATACTCATTCAAAACAATTCTTTCCGATTGGTTTATGTACTGTCAGTCAACAGTTTTCTATTTTACTACTTTTGATGGGACCATCATGCAATAGTCTTCAACCAGGAAGCCAATTGGTCAAGAATGTTCTTGTTATCAACCATCTTTGGCTGGTTTTGAAGGTTTTCAATTAGACTAGGGTGAGGAAGGACCTAAGAAAGTTATGGAGAGCAAATAAATACCTTATGCAAATTAGTTTGGAAATTAGACCATCTGATTGGCTGATGCAATTCTCATTAGGGATGGCCATCGGCCATCGATATTTATAAACCATCGATGGGTTATGGTCGATGTTCCTTAGTTTTGACATTGATCGGGTTGAACCAGATGGTTTCACACAATCAATGTCAAGCTAAAACTACTAGTTTTGTTTTGCTATTTCCTGGGACACGGAGCATAGCTCCACCCACGACACCAGTGAAGCCCCGCCCCCGTATTCTGATTGGCCCACAGGCCAGTCAGTCAAATATAATGAATGACCACTGATATGTAACAACATTGATGGCAAAGGCCACAATGGCCATCATTAATACTCATTCAAAACAATCCTTTCCGATTGGTTTATGTACTGTCAGTCAACGGTTTTCTATTTTACTACTTTTGATGGGACCATCATGCAATAGTCTTCAACCAGGAAGCCAATTGGTGAAGAATGTTCTTGTTATCAACCATCTTTGGCTGGTTTTGAAGGTTTTCAATTAGACTAGGGTGAGGAAGGACCTAAGTAGTTATGGAGAGCAAATAAATTCCTTATGCAAATTAGTTTGGAAATTAGACCATCTGATTGGCTAATGCAATTCTCATTAGGGATGGCCATCGATGTTTATAAACCATCGATGGGTTATGGTCGATGTTCCTTAGTTTTGACATCGATCGGGTTGAACCAGATGGTTTCACACAATCAATGTCAAGCTCAAACTACTAGTTTTGTTTTGCTATTTCCTGGGACACGGAGCATAGCTCCACCCACGACACCAGTGAAGCCCCGCCCCCGTATTCTGATTGGCCCACAGGCCAGTCAGTCAAATATAATGAATGACCACTGATATGTAACAACATTGATGGCAAAGGCCACAATGGCCATCATTGATACTCATTCAAAACAATCCTTTCCGATTGGTTTATGTACTGTCAGTCAACAGTTTTCTATTTTACTAATTTTGATGGGACCATCATGCAATAGTCTTCAACCAGGAAGCCAATTGGTGAAGAATGTTCTTGTTATCAACCATCTTTGGCTGGTTTTGAAGGTTTTCAATTAGACTAGGGTGAGGAAGGACCTAAGTAAGTTATGGAGAGCAAATAAATTCCTTATGCAAATTAGTTTGGAAATTAGACCATCTGATTGGATGATGCAATTCTCATTAGGGATGGCCATCGATGTTTATAAACCATCGATGGGTTATGGTCGATGTTCCTTAGTTTTGACATCGATCGGGTTGAACCAGATGGTTTCACACAATCAATGTCAAGCTCAAACTACTAGTTTTGTTTTGCTATTTCCTGGGACACGGAGCATAGCTCCACCCACGACACCAGTGAAGCCCCGCCCCCGTATTCTGATTGGCCCACAGGCCAGTCAGTCAAATATAATGAATGACCACTGATATGTAACAACATTGATGGCAAAGGCCACAATGGCCATCATTAATACTTATTCAAAACAATCCTTTCCGATTGGTTTATGTACTGTCAGTCAACAGTTTTCTATTTTACTACTTTTGATGGGACCATCATGCAATAGTCTTCAACCAGGAAGCCAATTGGTCAAGAAAGTTCTTGTTATCAACCATCTTTGTCTGGTTTTGAAGGTTTTCAATTAGACTATGGTAAGGAAGGACCTAAGTAAGTTATGGAGAGCAAATAAATTCCTTATGCAAATTTGTTTGGAAATTAGACCATCTGATTGGCTGATGCAATTCTCATTAGGGATGGCCATCGATGTTTATAAACCATCGATGGGTTATGGTCGATGTTCCTTAGTTTTGACATCGATCGGGTTGAACCAGATGGTTTCACACAATCAATGTCAAGCTCAAACTACTAGTTTTGTTTTGCTATTTCCTGGGACACGGAGCATAGCTACACCCACGACACCAGTGAAACCCCGCCCCCGTATTCTGATTGGTCCAGAGGCCAGTTAGTCAAATATAATGAAGGCCACAATGGCAATCCTTAATAGTCATTCAAAACAATTCTTTCCGATTGGTTTATGTACTGTCAGTCAACAGTTTTCTATTTTACTACTTTTGATGGGACCATCATGCAATAGTCTTCAACCAGGAAGCCAATTGGTCAAGAATGTTCTTATCAACCATCTTTGGCTGGTTTTGAAGGTTTTCAATAAGACTAGGGTGAGGAAGGACCTAAGTAAGTTATGGAGAGCAAATAAATTCCTTATGCAAATTAGTTTGGAAAATAGACCATCTGATTGGCTGATGCAAATCTCATTAGGGATGGCCATCGGCCATCGATGTTTATATACCATCGATGGGTTATGGTCGATGTTCCTTAGTTTTGACATCGATCGGGTTGAACCAGATGGTTTCACACAATCAATGTCAAGCTCAAACTACTAGTTTTGTTTTGCTATTTCCTGGGACACGGAGCATAGCTCCACCCACGACACCAGTGAAGCCCCGCCCCCGTATTCTGATTGGCCCACAGGCCAGTCAGTCAAATATAACGAATGACCACTGATATGTAACAACATTGATGGCAAAGGCCACAATGGCCATCATTAATACTCATTCAAAACAATCCTTTCCGATTGGTTTATGTACTGTCAGTCAACAGTTTTCTATTTTACTACTTTTGATGGGACCATCATGCAATATTCTTCAACCAGGAAGCCAATTGCTCAAGAATGTTCTTATCAACCATCTTTTGCTGGTTTGAAGGTTTTTAATTAGACTAGGGTGAGGAAGGACCTAAGTAAGTTATGGAGAGCAAATAAATTCCTTATGCAAATTAGTTTGGAAATTAGAACATCTGATTGGCTGATGCAATTCTCATTAGGGATGGATATCAGCCATCGATGTTTATAAACCATCGATGGGTTATGGTCGATGTTCCTTAGTTTTGACATCGATCGGGTTGAACCAGATGGTTTCACACAATCAATGTCAAGCTCAAACTACTAGTTTTGTTTTGCTATTTCCTGGGACACGGAGCATAGCTCCACCCACGACACCAGTGAAGCCACGCCCCCGTATTCTGATTGGTCCACAGGCCAGTCAGTCAAATATAATGAATGACCACTGATATGTAACAACATTGATGGCAAAGGCCACAATGGAAATCATTAATACTCATTCAAAACAATCCATCCGATTGGTTTATGTACTGTCAGTCAACCGTTTTCTATTTTACTACTTTTGATGGGACCATCATGCAATAGTCTTCAACCAGGAAGCCAATTGGTCAAGAATGTTCTTGTTATCAACCATCTTTGGCTGGTTTTGAAGGTTTTCAATTAGACTAGGGTGAGGAAGGACCTAAGTGAGTTATGGAGAGCAAATAAATTCCTTATGCAAATTAGTTTGGAAATTAGAACATCTGATTGGCTGATGCAATTCTCATTAGGGATGGATATCAGCCATCGATGTTTATAAACCATCGATGGGTTATGGTCGATGTTCCTTAGTTTTGACATCGATCGGGTTGAACCAGATGGTTTCACACAATCAATGTCAAGCTCAAACTACTAGTTTTGTTTTGCTATTTCCTGGGACACGGAGCATAGCTCCACCCACGACACCAGTGAAGCCACGCCCCCGTATTCTGATTGGTCCACATGCCAGTCAATCTAGGGATGGACATCGATGGTCGATGTTTCGGAAACATCGATGTTTTTCTTTCGATGTTAGTGTTTTTACCATTTAATGGTGACCTTCCGATGTTTGTCACCATCGAATGCTAATCATTCGATGGTGTACCGATGGTGGCTTATTTTTTGTAATTCCCAAAAGCTATGCCTCCCCTGGCTGCTGTGTCTGTGTCAGGGAAACTTCCTAGGTTCGTTGGAGGCTGTCTGGCTTTCTCTCTGCTTCCCTCCCTCTCCCTCTCTATGGTTGCTGTAGCTGCTAGGCAACAGGACCCACTGCTAGTTCTGATTGGCTCTCCCTGACTCAGAGAGCCAATCAGAGCACAAACCTCACCCTGCAGCACCAGTCACTCAAACAGCAGCAAATTTCACAGACACACTGAGCTCTGGAGGATTCAGAGAGGAGGAGAAGTCACTGAATGTTATACCAGCTCAGGCAAGCTACAATAATAATAATAGGTACACAATACAACCAGCTACAGATATATGTGCATGTCAGTCACATACAACACTCATTAATATACTGCATTAGTATTACCAGGCAGCAACCACTATATGATCATCAGTGAAGTGTTGGTCAGAGATTGTCTGTTTCTGTGAATATAGTGAGGAACAATATACACAGTCCTGGGGTACCAGTGGAATGAACCAAGATAAAGGTGCCCATACACTTCTGTGACGTCTCGCAGCAGTGTACGGACACAGGACAGCCTGCAGGGACCTTCCCGGCGGCAGGAACGCATGCGATCCGTTGTGATAGATTGCATGCATCCCTGCTTCCCACCCGCCTCACCGCCAGGAGGAACGGGTGGCTGCCTGCCGGTCTGAGCACCTGGTCGGGTCCGATGCGCACGGGACCCAACAGCATGTCAGGGAGAGGCGATTTGGTCAGATTTAAGGGGTCGATTGGTCGCAATTGGCCACAATCGGACCAAATCGCCTCAGTGTAGGGGCACCTTAACTGTTTTTATATATAGTGAACTATTTTTTATATTACGTGACCTTGTCGCTAGCGATTGGTCGCTCAGTGACCGAATTGCTGGTTATCAGTATTTTACTGGGGACCAGTGATTCTAGCAAGTTCCTGCGACCAGCGACCGTCGCTGGGCTGCGGTGGGAGCGCACACACGGCGAAGGTCGCTAGGTATCACCGGCAATATGGTCACTGAGCGACCATATAGCCAGCGATTGAAGCTAGAAGCCCCCACAGATCCTGGCACCCTAGGCAGCTGCCTAATGGTAGAGCTGGCCCTGCTCATTGCAATATTTATCTCACCATATAAATGATGTGATGACCACTACACCGTCATCTCCCTTATTTGTGTGTGTAGTTACACTTGCCTTAATAAATAGACATTTTCCTATCTGGAAAAATAGTTAAACCTAAAACGAGTTAGTTTACAATTTATCTAATTTTATTACATTTTGATTACTTGCTGTTAAAGTGTTAATAATGTGTACAAAATTAATATACTACTTCATCATTGGGCATTGTGTGAATATTTTATATGCATATTATACACACAATGTCCAGTGATAAAGTAATATGTTGCTCAGAGCCTGGGCCCTGCCACCGAACCCAATTACCACCTTACAAATGGCAATACAGGCTTTTGCGCATGCACTAGTCATATAACTAGTTTTCACCATCGAATACTTTTGATTCGATGGTTTGTTACCATCGCATCAAAAGTTTCAATGGTGGAAGCACTGCCATCATTTGATGGTTGGCTTCCGATGTCCATCCCTAAGTCAATCAAATATAATGAATGACCACTGATATGTAACAACATTGATGGCAAAGGCCACAATGGCCATCATTAATACTCATTCAAAACAATCCTTTCCGATTGGTTTACGTACTGTCAGTCAACAGTTTTCTATTTTACTACTTTTCATGGGACCATCATGCAATAGTCTTCAACCAGGAAGCCAATTGGTCAAGAATGTTCTTGTTATCAACGATCTTTGGCTGGTTTTGAAGGTTTTCAATTAGACTAGGGTGAGGAAGGACCTAAGAAAGTTATGGAAAGCAAATAAATTCCTTATGCAAATTAGTTTGGAAAATAGACCATCTGATTGGGTGATGCAAATCTCATTAGGGATGGCCATCGGCCATCGATGTTTATATACCATCGATGGGTTATGGTCGATGTTCCTTAGTTTTGACATCGATCGGGTTGAACCAGATGGTTTCACACAATCAATGTCAAGCTCAAACTAATAGTTTTGTTATTTCCTGGGACACGGAGCATAGCTCCACCCACGACACCAGTGAAGCCCCGCCCCCATATTCTGATTGGCCCACAGGCCAGTCAGTCAATTATAATGAATGACCACTGATATGTAACAACATTGATGGCAAAGACCACAATGACCATCATTAATACTCATTCAAAACAATTCTTTCCGATTGGTTTATGTACTGTCAGTCAACAGTTTTCTATTTTACTACTTTTGATGGGACCATCATGCAATAGTCTTCAACCAGGAAGCCAATTGGTCAAGAATGTTCTTGTTATCAACCATCTTTGGCTGGTTTTGAAGGTTTTCAATTAGACTAGGGTGAGGAAGGACCTAAGAAAGTTATGGAGAGCAAATAAATACCTTATGCAAATTAGTTTGGAAATTAGACCATCTGATTGGCTGATGCAATTCTCATTAGGGATGGCCATCGGCCATCGATGTTTATAAACCATCAATGGGTTATGGTCGATGTTCCTTAGTTTTGACATTGATCGGGTTGAACCAGATGGTTTCACACAATCAATGTCAAGCTAAAACTACTAGTTTTGTTTTGCTATTTCCTGGGACACGGAGCATAGCTCCACCCACGACACCAGTGAAGCCCCGCCCCCGTATTCTGATTGGCCCACAGGCCAGTCAGTCAAATATAATGAATGACCACTGATATGTAACAACATTGATGGCAAAGGCCACAATGGCCATCATTAATACTCATTCAAAACAATCCTTTCCGATTGGTTTATGTACTGTCAGTTAACAGTTTTCTATTTTACTACTTTTGATGGGACCATCATGCAATAGTCTTCAACCAGGAATCCAATTGGTCAAGAATGTTCTTGTTATCAACCATCTTTGGCTGGTTTTGAAGGTTTTCAATTAGACTAGGGTGAGGAAGGACCTAAGTAAGTTATGGAGAGCAAATAAATTCCTTATGCAAATTAGTTTGGAAATTAGACCATCTGATTGGCTGATGCAATTCTCATTAGGGATGGCCATCGGCCATCGGCCATCGATGTTTATAAACCATCGATGGGTTATGGTCGATGTTCCTTAGTTTTGACATCGATCGGGTTGAACCAGATGGTTTCACACAATCAATGTCAAGCTCAAACTACTAGTTTTGTTTTGCTATTTCCTGGGACACTGAGCATAGCCCCGCCCCCGTATTCTGATTGGCCCACAGGCCAGTCAGTCAAATATAATGAATGACCACTGATATGTAACAACATTGATGGCAAAGGCCACAATGGCCATCATTAATACTCATTCAAAACAATCCTTTCCGATTGGTTTATGTACTGTCAGTTAACAGTTTTCTATTTTACTACTTTTGATGGGACCATCATGCAATAGTCTTCAACCAGGAATCCAATTGGTCAAGAATGTTCTTGTTATCAACCATCTTTGGCTGGTTTTGAAGGTTTTCAATTAGACTAGGGTGAGGAAGGACCTAAGTGAGTTATGGAGAGCAAATAAATTCCTTATGCAAATTAGTTTGGAAATTAGACCATCTGATTGGCTGATGCAATTCTCATTAGGGATGGATATCAACCATCGATGTTTATAAACCATCGATGGGTTATGGTCGATGTTCCTTAGTTTTGACATCAATCGGGTTGAACCAGATGGTTTCACACAATCAATGTCAAGCTCAAACTACTAGTTTTGTTTTGCTATTTCCTGGGACACGGAGCATAGCTCCACCCACAACACCAGTGAAGCCCCGCCCCCGTATTCTGATTGGCCCACAGGCCAGTCAGTCAAATATAATGAATGACCACTGATATGTAACAACATTGATGGCAAAGGCCACAATGGCCATCATTAATACTGATTCAAAACAATCCTTTCCGATTGGTTTATGTACTGTCAGTCAACAGTTTTCTATTTTACTACTTTTGATGGGACCATCATGCAATAGTCTTCAACCAGGAAGCCAATTGGTCAAGAATGTTCTTGTTATCAACCATCTTTGGCTGGTTTTGAAGATTTTCAATTAGACTAGGGTGAGGAAGGACCTAAGTAAGTTATGGAGAGCAAATAAATTCCTTATGCAAATTAGTTTGGAAATTAGACCATCTGATTGGCTGATGCAATTCTCATTATTGATGGATATCGGCCATCGATGTTTATAAACCATCGATGGGTTATGGTCGATGTTCCTTAGTTTTGACATCGATCGGGTTGAACCAGATGGTTTCACACAATCACTGTCAAGCTCAAACTACTAGTTTTGTTTTGCTATTTCCTGGGACACGGATCATAGCTCCACCCACGACACCAGTGAAGCCACGCCCCCGTATTCTGATTGGTCCACATGCCAGTCAATCAAATATAATGAATGACCACTGATATGTAACAACATTGATGGCAAAGGCCACAATGGCCATCATTAATACTCATTCAAAACAATCCTTTCCGATTGGTTTATGTACTGTCAGTCAACAGTTTTCTATTTTACTACTTTTGATGGGACCATCATGCAATAGTCTTCAACCAGGAAGCCAATTGGTCAAGAATGTTCTTGTTATCAACCATCTTTGGCTGGTTTTGAAGGTTTTCAATTAGACTAGGGTGAGGAAGGACCTAAGTAAGTTATGGAGAGCAAATAAATTCCTTATGCAAATTAGTTTGGAAATTAGACCATCTGATTGGCTGATGCAATTCTCATTAGGGATGGATATCGGCCATCGATGTTTATAAACCATCGATGGGTTATGGTCGATGTTCCTTAGTTTTGACATCGATCGGGTTGAACCAGATGGTTTCACACAATCAATGTCAAGCTCAAACTACTAGTTTTGTTTTGCTATTTCCTGGGACACGGAGCATAGCTCCACCCACGACACCAGTGAAGCCACGCCCCCGTATTCTGATTGGTCCACATGCCAGTCAATCAAATATAATGAATGACCACTGATATGTAACAACATTGATGGCAAAGGCCACAATGGCCATCATTAATACTCATTCAAAACAATCCTTTCCGATTGGTTTATGTACTGTCAGTCAACAGTTTTCTATTTTACTACTTTTGATGGGACCATCATGCAATAGTCTTCAACCACGAAGCCAATTGGTCAAGAAGGTTCTTGTTATCAACCATCTTTGGCTGGTTTTGAAGGTTTTCAATTAGACTAGGGTGAGGAAGGACCTAAGTAAGTTATGGAGAGCAAATAAATTCCTTATGCAAATTAGTTTGGAAATTAGACCATCTGATTGGCTGATGCAATTCTCATTAGGGATGGCCATCGGCAATCGATGTTTATAAACCATCGATGGGTTATGGTCGATGTTCCTTAGTTTTGACATCGATCGGGTTGAACCAGATGGTTTCACACAATCAATGTCAAGCTCAAACAACTAGTTTTGTTTCGCTATTTCCTGGGACACGGAGCATAGCTCCACCCACGACACCAGTGAAGCCCCGCCCCCATATTCTGATTGGCCCACAGGCCAGTCAGTCAAATATAATGAATGACCACTGATATGTAACAACATTGATGGCAAAGGCCACAATGGCCATCATTAATACTCATTCAAAACAATCCTTTCCGATTGGTTTATGTAATGTCAGTCAACAGTTTTCTATTTTACTACTTTTGATGGGACCATCATGCAATAGTCTTCAACCAGGAAGCCAATTGGTCAAGAATGTTCTTGTTATCAACCATCTTTGGCTGGTTTTGAAGGTTTTCAATTAGACTAGGGTGAGGAAGGACCTAAGTAAGTTATGGAGAGCAAATAAATTCCTTATGCAAATTAGTTTGGAAATTAGACCATCTGATTGGCTGATGCAATTCTCATTAGGGATGGCCATCGATGTTTATAAACCATCGATGGGTTATGGTCGATGTTCCTTAGTTTTGACATCGATCAGGTTGAACCAGATGGTTTCACACAATCAAAGTCAATCTCAAACTACTTGTTTTTTTTTGCTATTTCCTGGGACATGGAGCATAGCTCCACCCACGACACCAGTGAAGCCCCGCCCCCGTATTCTGATTGGTCCACAGGCCAGTCAGTCAAATATAATGAATGACCACTGATATGTAACAACATTGATGGCAAAGGCCACAATGGCCATCATTAATACTCATTCAAAACAATCCTTTCCGATTGGTTTATGTACTGTCAGTCACCAGTTTTCTATTTTACTACTTTTGATGGGACCATCATGCAAAAGTCTTCAACCAGGAAGCCAATTGGTCAAGAATGTTCGTGTTATCAACCGTCTTTGGCTGGTTTTGAAGGTTTTCAATTAGACTAGGGTGAGGAAGGACCTAAGTGAGTTATGGAGAGCAAATAAATTCCTTATGCAAATTAGTTTGGAAATTAGACCATCTGATTGGCTGATGCAATTCTCATTAGGGATGGATATCAACCATCGATGTTTATAAACCATCGATGGGTTATGGTCGATGTTCCTTAGTTTTGACATCAATCGGGTTGAACCAGATGGTTTCACACAATCAATGTCAAGCTCAAACTACTAGTTTTGTTTTGCTATTTCCTGGGACACGGAGCATAGCTCCACCCACAACACCAGTGAAGCCCCGCCCCCGTATTCTGATTGGCCCACAGGCCAGTCAGTCAAATATAATGAATGACCACTGATATGTAACAACATTGATGGCAAAGGCCACAATGGCCATCATTAATACTCATTCAAAACAATCCTTTCCGATTGGTTTATGTACTGTCAGTCAACAGTTTTCTATTTTACTACTTTTGATGGGACCATCAGGCAATAGTCTTCAACCAGGAAGCCAATTGCTCAAGAATGTTCTTATCAACCATCTTTGGCTGGTTTTGAAGGTTTTTAATTAGACTAGGGTGAGGAAGGACCTAAGTAAGTTATGGAGAGCAAAAAAATTCCTTATGCAAATTAGTTTGGAAATTAGACCATCTGATTGGCTGATGCAATTCTCATTAGGGATGGCCATCGATGTTTATAAACCATCGATGGGTTATGGTCGATGTTCCTTAGTTTTGACATCGATCGGGTTGAACCAGATGGTTTCACACAATCAATGTCAAGCTCAAACTACTAGTTTTGTTTTGCTATTTCCTGGGACACGGAGCATAGCTCCACCCACGACACCAGTGAAGCCCCACCCCCGTATTCTGATTGGCCCACAGGCCAGTCAGTCAAATATAACGAATGACCACTGATATGTAACAACATTGATGGCAAAGGCCACAATGGCCATCATAAATACTCATTCAAAACAATCCTTTCCGATTGGTTTATGTACTGTCAGTCAACGGTTTTCTATTTTACTACTTTTGATGGGACCATCATGCAATAGTCTTCAACCAGGAAGCCAATTGGTCAAGAATGTTTTTGTTATCAACCATCTTTGGCTGGTTTTGAAGGTTTTCAATTAGACTAGGGTGAGGAAGGACCTAAGTAAGTTATGGAGAGCAAATAAATTCCTTATGCAAATTAGTTTGGAAATTAGACCATCTGATTGGCTGATGCAATTCTCATTAGGGATGGCCATCGGCAATCGATGTTTATAAACCATCGATGGGTTATGGTCGATGTTCCTTAGTTTTGACATCGATCGGGTTGAACCAGATGGTTTCACACAATCAATGTCAAGCTCAAACAACTAGTTTTGTTTTGCTATTTCCTGGGACACGGAGCATAGCTCCACCCACGACACCAGTGAAGCCCCGCCCCCATATTCTGATTGACCCACAGGCCAGTCAGTCAAATATAATGAATGACCACTGATATGTAACAACATTGATGGCAAAGGCAACAATGGCCATCATTAATACTCATTCAAAACAATCCTTTCCGATTGGTTTATGTAATGTCAGTCAACAGTTTTCTATTTTACTACTTTTGATGGGACCATCATGCAATAGTCTTCAACCAGGAAGCCAATTAGTCAAGAATGTTCTTGTTATCAACCATCTTTGGCTGGTTTTGAAGGTTTTCAATTAGACTAGGGTGAGGAAGGACCTAAGTGAGTTATGGAGAGCAAATAAATTCCTTATGCAAATTAGTTTGGAAATTAGACCATCTGATTGGCTGATGCAATTCTCATTAGGGATGGCCATCGATGTTTATAAACCATCGATTGGTTATGGTCGATGTTCCTTAGTTTTGACATCGATCGGGTTGAACCAGATGGTTTCACACAATCAATGTCAAGCTCAAACTACTAGTTTTGTTTTGCTATTTCCTGGGACACGGAGCATAGCTCCACCCACGACACCAGTGTAGCCCCGCCCCCGTATTCTGATTGGCCCACAGGCCAGTCAGTCTAATATAATGAATGACCACTGATATGTAACAACATTGATGGCAAAGGCCACAATGGCCATCATTAATACTCATTCAAAACAATCCTTTCCGATTGGTTTATGTACTGTCAGTCAACAGTTTTCTATTTTACTACTTTTGATGGGACCATCATGCAATAGTCTTCAACCAGGAAGCCAATTAGTCAAGAATGTTCTTGTTATCAACCATCTTTGGCTGGTTTTGAAGGTTTTCAATTAGACTAGGGTGAGGAAGGACCTAAGTGAGTTATGGAGAGCAAATAAATTCCTTATGCAAATAAGTTTGGAAATTAGACCATCTGATTGGCTGATGCAATTCTCATTATTGATGGATATCGGCCATCGATGTTTATAAACCATCGATGGGTTATGGTCGATGTTCCTTAGTTTTGACATCGATCGGGTTGAACCAGATGGTTTCACACAATCACTGTCAAGCTCAAACTACTAGTTTTGTTTTGCTATTTCCTGGGACACGGATCATAGCTCCACCCACGACACCAGTGAAGCCACGCCCCCGTATTCTGATTGGTCCACATGCCAGTCAATCAAATATAATGAATGACCACTGATATGTAACAACATTGATGGCAAAGGCCACAATGGCCATCATTAATACTCATTCAAAACAATCCTTTCCGATTGGTTTATGTACTGTCAGTCAACAGTTTTCTATTTTACTACTTTTGATGGGACCATCATGCAATAGTCTTCAACCAGGAAGCCAATTGGTCAAGAATGTTCTTATCAACCATCTTTGGCTGGTTTTGAAGGTTTTCAATTAGACTAGGGTGAGGAAGGACCTAAGTAAGTTATGGAGAGCAAATAAATTCCTTATGCAAATTAGTTTGGAAATTAGACCATCTGATTGGCTGATGCAATTCTCATTAGGGATGGATATCGGCCATCGATGTTTATAAACCATCGATGGGTTATGGTCGATGTTCCTTAGTTTTGACATCGATCGGGTTGAACCATTATGGTTTCACACAATCAATGTCAAGCTCAAACTACTAGTTTTGTTTTGCTATTTCCTGGGACACGGAGCATAGCTCCACCCACGACACCAGTGAAGCCACGCCCCCGTATTCTGATTGGTCCACATGCCAGTCAATCAAATATAATGAATGACCACTGATATGTAACAACATTGATGGCAAAGGCCACAATGGCCATCATTAATACTCATTCAAAACAATCCTTTCCGATTGGTTTATGTACTGTCAGTCAACAGTTTTCTATTTTACTACTTTTGATGGGACCATCATGCAATAGTCTTCAACCACGAAGCCAATTGGTCAAGAAGGTTCTTGTTATCAACCATCTTTGGCTGGTTTTGAAGGTTTTCAATTAGACTAGGGTGAGGAAGGACCTAAGTAAGTTATGGAGAGCAAATAAATTCCTTATGCAAATTAGTTTGGAAATTAGACCATCTGATTGGCTGATGCAATTCTCATTAGGGATGGCCATCGGCAATCGATGTTTATAAACCATCGATGGGTTATGGTCGATGTTCCTTAGTTTTGACATCGATCGGGTTGAACCAGATGGTTTCACACAATCAATGTCAAGCTCAAACAACTAGTTTTGTTTTGCTATTTCCTGGGACACGGAGCATAGCTCCACCCACGACACCAGTGAAGCCCCGCCCCCATATTCTGATTGGCCCACAGGCCAGTCAGTCAAATATAATGAATGACCACTGATATGTAACAACATTGATGGCAAAGGCCACAATGGCCATCATTAATACTCATTCAAAACAATCCTTTCCGATTGGTTTATGTAATGTCAGTCAACAGTTTTCTATTTTACTACTTTTGATGGGACCATCATGCAATAGTCTTCAACCAGGAAGCCAATTGGTCAAGAATGTTCTTGTTATCAACCATCTTTGGCTGGTTTTGAAGGTTTTCAATTAGACTAGGGTGAGGAAGGACCTAAGTAAGTTATGGAGAGCAAATAAATTCCTTATGCAAATTAGTTTGGAAATTAGACCATCTGATTGGCTGATGCAATTCTCATTAGGGATGGCCATCGATGTTTATAAACCATCGATGGGTTATGGTCGATGTTCCTTAGTTTTGACATCGATCAGGTTGAACCAGATGGTTTCACACAATCAAAGTCAATCTCAAACTACTTGTTTTTTTTTTCTATTTCCTGGGACATGGAGCATAGCTCCACCCACGACACCAGTGAAGCCCCGCCCCCGTATTCTGATTGGTCCACAGGCCAGTCAGTCAAATATAATGAATGACCACTGATATGTAACAACATTGATGGCAAAGGCCACAATGGCCATCATTAATACTCATTCAAAACAATCCTTTCCGATTGGTTTATGTACTGTCAGTCACCAGTTTTCTATTTTACTACTTTTGATGGGACCATCATGCAAAAGTCTTCAACCAGGAAGCCAATTGGTCAAGAATGTTCGTGTTATCAACCGTCTTTGGCTGGTTTTGAAGGTTTTCAATTAGACTAGGGTGAGGAAGGACCTAAGTGAGTTATGGAGAGCAAATAAATTCCTTATGCAAATTAGTTTGGAAATTAGACCATCTGATTGGCTGATGCAATTCTCATTAGGGATGGATATCAACCATCGATGTTTATAAACCATCGATGGGTTATGGTCGATGTTCCTTAGTTTTGACATCAATCGGGTTGAACCAGATGGTTTCACACAATCAATGTCAAGCTCAAACTACTAGTTTTGTTTTGCTATTTCCTGGGACACGGAGCATAGCTCCACCCACAACACCAGTGAAGCCCCGCCCCCGTATTCTGATTGGCCCACAGGCCAGTCAGTCAAATATAATGAATGACCACTGATATGTAACAACATTGATGGCAAAGGCCACAATGGCCATCATTAATACTCATTCAAAACAATCCTTTCCGATTGGTTTATGTACTGTCAGTCAACAGTTTTCTATTTTACTACTTTTGATGGGACCATCAGGCAATAGTCTTCAACCAGGAAGCCAATTGCTCAAGAATGTTCTTATCAACCATCTTTGGCTGGTTTTGAAGGTTTTTAATTAGACTAGGGTGAGGAAGGACCTAAGTAAGTTATGGAGAGCAAAAAAATTCCTTATGCAAATTAGTTTGGAAATTAGACCATCTGATTGGCTGATGCAATTCTCATTAGGGATGGCCATCGATGTTTATAAACCATCGATGGGTTATGGTCGATGTTCCTTAGTTTTGACATCGATCGGGTTGAACCAGATGGTTTCACACAATCAATGTCAATCTCAAACTACTTGTTTTTTTTTTGCTATTTCCTGGGACATGGAGCATAGCTCCACCCACGACACCAGTGAAGCCCCGCCCCCGTATTCTGATTGGTCCACAGGCCAGTCAGTCAAATATAATGAATGACCACTGATATGTAACAACATTGATGGCAAAGGCCACAATGGCCATCATTAATACTCATTCAAAACAATCCTTTCCGATTGGTTTATGTACTGTCAGTCACCAGTTTTCTATTTTACTACTTTTGATGGGACCATCATGCAAAAGTCTTCAACCAGGAAGCCAATTGGTCAAGAATGTTCGTGTTATCAACCGTCTTTGGCTGGTTTTGAAGGTTTTCAATTAGACTAGGGTGAGGAAGGACCTAAGTGAGTTATGGAGAGCAAATAAATTCCTTATGCAAATTAGTTTGGAAATTAGACCATCTGATTGGCTAATGCAATTCTCATTAGGGATGGATATCAACCATCGATGTTTATAAACCATCGATGGGTTATGGTCGATGTTCCTTAGTTTTGACATCAATCGGGTTGAACCAGATGGTTTCACACAATCAATGTCAAGCTCAAACTACTAGTTTTGTTTTGCTATTTCCTGGGACACGGAGCATAGCTCCACCCACAACACCAGTGAAGCCCCGCCCCCGTATTCTGATTGGCCCACAGGCCAGTCAGTCAAATATAATGAATGACCACTGATATGTAACAACATTGATGGCAAAGGCCACAATGGCCATCATTAATACTCATTCAAAACAATCCTTTCCGATTCGTTTATGTACTGTCAGTCAACGGTTTTCTGTTTTACTACTTTTGATGGGACCATCATGCAACAGTCTTCAACCAGGAAGCCAATTGGTGAAGAATGTTCTTGTTATCAACCATCTTTGGCTGGTTTTGAAGGTTTTTAATTAGACTAGGGTGAGGAAGGACCTAAGTAAGTTATGGAGAGCAAATAAATTCCTTATGCAAATTAGTTTGGAAATTAGACCACCTGATTGGCTGATGCAATTCTCATTAGGAATGGCCATCGATGTTTATAAACCATCGATGGGTTACGGTCGATGTTCCTTAGTTTTGACATCGATCGGGTTGAACCAGATGGTTTCACACAATCAATGTCAAGCTCAAACTACTAGTTTTGTTTGGCTATTTCCTGGGACACGGAGCATAGCTCCACTCACGACACCAGTGAAGCCCCGCCCCCGTATTCTGATTGGCCCACAGGCCAGTCAGTCAAATATAATGAATGACCACTGATATGTAACAACATTGATGGCAAAGGCCACAATGGCCATCATTAATACTCATTCAAAACAATCCTTTCCGATTGGTTTATGTACTGTCAGTCAACGGTTTTCTATTTTACTACTTTTGATGGGACCATCATGCAATAGTCTTCAACCAGGAAGCCAATTGGTCAAGAATGTTCTTGTTATCAACCATCTTTGGCTGGTTTTGAAGGTTTTCAATTAGACTAGGGTGAGGAAGGACCTAAGTAAGTTATGGAGAGCAAATAAATTCCTTATGCAAATTAGTTTGGAAATTAGACCATCTGATTGGCTGATGCAATTCTCATTAGGGATGGCCATCGATGTTTATAAACCATCGATGGGTTATGGTCGATGTTCCTTAGTTTTGACATCGATCGGGTTGAACCAGATGGTTTCACACAATCAATGTCAAGCTCAAACTACTAGTTTTGTTTTGCTATTTCCTGGGACACGGAGCATAGCTCCACCCACGACACCAGTGAAGCCCCGCCCCCGTATTCTGATTCGCCCACAGGCCAGTCAGTCAAATATAATGAATGACCACTGATATGTAACAACATTGATGGCAAAGGCCACAATGGCCATCATTAATACTCATTCAAAACAATCCTTTCCGATTGGTTTATGTACTGTCAGTCAACAGTTTTCTATTTTACTACTTTTAATGGGACCATCATGCAACAGTCTTCAACCAGGAAGCCAATTGGTCAAGAATGTTCTTGTTATCAACCATCTTTGTCTGGTTTTGAAGGTTTTCAATTAGACTAGGGTGAGGAAGGACCTAAGTAAGTTATGGAGAGCAAATAAATTCCTTATGCAAATTAGTTTGGAAATTAGACCATCTGATTGGCTGATGCAAATCTCATTAGGGATGGCCATCGGCCATCGGCCATCGATGTTTATAAACCATCAATGGGTTATGGTCGATGTTCCTTAGTTTTGACATCGATCGGGTTGAACCAGATGGTTTCACACAATCAATGTCAAGCTCAAACTACTAGTTTTGTTTTGCTATTTCCTGGGACACGGAGCATAGCTCCACCCACGACACCAGTGAAGCCCCGCCCCCGTATTCTGATTGGCCCAAAGGCCAGTCAGTCAAATATGATGAATGACCACTGATATGTAACAACATTGATGGCAAAGGCCACAATGGCCATCATTAATACTCATTCAAAACAATGCTTTCCGATTGGTTTATGTACTGTCAGTCAACGGTTTTCTATTTTACTACTTTTGATGGGACCATCATGCAATAGTCTTCAACCAGGAAGCCAATTGGTCAAGAATGTTCTTGTTATCAACCATCTTTGGCTGGTTTTGAAGGTTTTCAATTAGACTAGGGTGAGGAAGGACCAAAGTAAGTTATGGAGAGCAAATAAATTCCTTATGCAAATTAGTTTGGAAATTAGACCATCTGATTGGCTGATGCAATTCTCATTAGGGATGGCCATCGATGTTTATAAACCATCGATGGGTTATGGTCGATGTTCCTTAGTTTTGACATCGATCGGGTTGAACCAGATGGTTTCACACAATCAATGTCAAGCTCAAACTACTAGTTTTGTTTTGCTATTTCCTGGGACACGGAGCATAGCTCCACCCACGACACCAGTAAAGCCCCGCCCCCGTATTCTGATTGGCCCACAGGCCAGTCAGTCAAATATAATGAATGACCATTGATATGTAACAACATTGATGGCAAAGGCCACAATGGCCATCATTAATACTCATTCAAAACAATCCTTTCCGATTGGTTTATGTACTATCAGTCAACAGTTTTCTATTTTACTACTTTTGATGGGACCATCATGCAATAGTCTTCAACCAGGAAGCCAATTAGTCAAGATTGTTCTTGTTATCAACCATCTTCGGCTGGTTTTGAAGGTTTTCAATTAGACTAGGGTGAGGAAGGACCTAAGTAAGTTATGAAGAGTAAATAAATTCCTTATGCAAATTAGTTTGCAAATTAGACCATCTGATTGGCTGATGCAATTCTCATTAGGGATGGCCATCGGCCATCGGCCATCGGCCATCGACCATCGATGTTTATAAACCATCGATGGGTTATGGTTGATGTTCCTTAGTTTTGACATCGATCGGGTTGAACCAGATGGTTTCACACAATCAATGTCAAGCTGAAACTACTAGTTTTGTTTTGCTATTTCCTGGGACACGGAGCATAGCCCCGCCCCCGTATTCTGATTGGCCCACAGGCCAGTCAGTCAAATATAATGAATGACCACTGATATGTAACAACATTGATGGCAAAGGCCACAATGGCCATCATTAATACTCATTCAAAACAATCCTTTCCGATTGGTTTATGTACTGTCAGTCAACAGTTTTCTGTTTTACTACTTTTGATGGGACCATCATGCAACAGTCTTCAACCAGGAAGCCAATTGGTGAAGAATGTTCTTGTTATCAACCATCTTTGGCTGGTTTTGAAGGTTTTCAATTAGACTAGGGTGAGGAAGGACCTAAGTAAGTTATGGAGAGCAAATAAATTCCTTATGCAAATTAGTTTGGAAATTAGACCATCTGATTGGATGATGCAATTCTCATTAGGGATGGCCATCGATGTTTATAAACCATCGATGGGTTATGGTCGATGTTCCTTAGTTTTGACATCGATCGGGTTGAACCAGATGGTTTCACACAATCAATGTCAAGCTCAAACTACTAGTTTTGTTTTGCTATTTCCTGGGACACGGAGCATAGCTCCACCCACGACACCAGTGAAGCCCCGCCCCCGTATTCTGATTGGCCCACAGGCCAGTCAGTCAAATATAATGAATGACCACTGATATGTAACAACATTGATGGCAAAGGCCACAATGGCCATCATTAATACTCATTCAAAACAATCCTTTCCGATTGGTTTATGTACTGTCAGTCAACAGTTTTCTATTTTACTACTTTTGATGGGACCATCATGCAATAATCTTCAACCAGGAAGCCAATTGGTCAAGAATGTTCTTGTTATCAACCATCTTTGGCTGGTTTTGAAGGTTTTCAATTAGACTAGGGTGAGGAAGGACCTAAGTAGTTATGGAGAGCAAATAAATTCCTTATGCAAATTAGTTTGGAAATTAGACCATCTGATTGGCTAATGCAATTCTCATTAGGGATGGCCATCGATGTTTATAAACCATCGATGGGTTATGGTCGATGTTCCTTAGTTTTGACATCGATCGGGTTGAACCAGATGGTTTCACACAATCAATGTCAAGCTCAAACTACTAGTTTTGTTTTGCTATTTCCTGGGACACGGAGCATAGCTCCACCCACGACACCAGTGAAGCCCCGCCCCCGTATTCTGATTGGCCCACAGGCCAGTCAGTCAAATATAATGAATGACCACTGATATGTAACAACATTGATGGCAAAGGCCACAATGGCCATCATTGATACTCATTCAAAACAATCCTTTCCGATTGGTTTATGTACTGTCAGTCAACAGTTTTCTATTTTACTAATTTTGATGGGACCATCATGCAATAGTCTTCAACCAGGAAGCCAATTGGTGAAGAATGTTCTTGTTATCAACCATCTTTGGCTGGTTTTGAAGGTCTTCAATTAGACTAGGGTGAGGAAGGACCTAAGTAAGTTATGGAGAGCAAATAAATTCCTTATGCAAATTAGTTTGGAAATTAGACCATCTGATTGGCTGATGCAATTCTCATTAGGGATGGCCATCGATGTTTATAAACCATCGATGGGTTATGGTCGATGTTCCTTAGTTTTGACATCGATCGGGTTGAACCAGATGGTTTCACACAATCAATGTCAAGCTCAAACTACTAGTTTTGTTTTGCTATTTCCTGGGACACGGAGCATAGCTCCACCCACGACACCAGTGAAGCCCCGCCCCCGTATTCTGATTGGCCCACAGGCCAGTCAGTCAAATATAACGAATGACCACTGATATGTAACAACATTGATGGCAAAGGCCACAATGGCCATCATAAATACTCATTCAAAACAATCCTTTCCGATTGGTTTATGTACTGTCAGTCAACGGTTTTCTATTTTACTACTTTTGATGGGACCATCATGCAATAGTCTTCAACCAGGAAGCCAATTGGTCAAGAATGTTTTTGTTATCAACCATCTTTGGCTGGTTTTGAAGGTTTTCAATTAGACTAGGGTGAGGAAGGACCTAAGTAAGTTATGGAGAGCAAATAAATTCCTTATGCAAATTAGTTTGGAAATTAGACCATCTGATTGGCTGATGCAATTCTCATTTGGGATGGCCATCGGCCATCGATGTTTATAAACCATCGATGGGTTATGGTCGATGTTCCTTAGTTTTGACATCGATCGGGTTGAACCAGATGGTTTCACACAATCAATGTCAAGCTCAAACTACTAGTTTTGTTTTGCTATTTCCTGGGACACGGAGCATAGCTCCACCCACGACACCAGTGAAGCCCCGCCCCCGTATTCTGATTGGCCCACAGGCCAGTCAGTCAAATATAATGAATGACCACTGATATGTAACAACATTGATGGCAAAGGCCACAATGGCCATCATTGATACTCATTCAAAACAATCCTTTCCGATTGGTTTATGTACTGTCAGTCAACAGTTTTCTATTTTACTAATTTTGATGGGACCATCATGCAATAGTCTTCAACCAGGAAGCCAATTGGTGAAGAATGTTCTTGTTATCAACCATCTTTGGCTGGTTTTGAAGGTCTTCAATTAGACTAGGGTGAGGAAGGACCTAAGTAAGTTATGGAGAGCAAATAAATTCCTTATGCAAATTAGTTTGGAAATTAGACCATCTGATTGGCTGATGCAATTCTCATTAGGGATGGCCATCGATGTTTATAAACCATCGATGGGTTATGGTCGATGTTCTTTAGTTTTGACATCGATCGGGTTGAACCAGATGGTTTCACACAATCAATGTCAAGCTCAAACTACTAGTTTTGTTTTGCTATTTCCTGGGACACGGAGCATAGCTCCACCCACGACACCAGTGAAGCCCCGCCCCCGTATTCTGATTGGCCCACAGGCCAGTCAGTCAAATATAACGAATGACCACTGATATGTAACAACATTGATGGCAAAGGCCACAATGGCCATCATAAATACTCATTCAAAACAATCCTTTCCGATTGGTTTATGTACTGTCAGTCAGCGGTTTTCTATTTTACTACTTTTGATGGGACCATCATGCAATAGTCTTCAACCAGGAAGCCAATTGGTCAAGAATGTTTTTGTTATCAACCATCTTTGGCTGGTTTTGAAGGTTTTCAATTAGACTAGGGTGAGGAAGGACCTAAGTAAGTTATGGAGAGCAAATAAATTCCTTATGCAAATTAGTTTGGAAATTAGACCATCTGATTGGCTGATGCAATTCTCATTAGGGATGGCCATCGGCCATCGATGTTTATAAACCATCGATGGGTTATGGTCGATGTTCCTTAGTTTTGACATCGATCGGGTTGAACCAGATGGTTTCACACAATCAATGTCAATCTCAAACTACTTGTTTTTTTTTTGCTATTTCCTGGGACATGGAGCATAGCTCCACCCACGACACCAGTGAAGCCCCGCCCCCGTATTCTGATTGGTCCACAGGCCAGTCAGTCAAATATAATGAATGACCACTGATATGTAACAACATTGATGGCAAAGGCCACAATGGCCATCATTAATACTCATTCAAAACAATCCTTTCCGATTGGTTTATGTACTGTCAGTCACCAGTTTTCTATTTTACTACTTTTGATGGGACCATCATGCAAAAGTCTTCAACCAGGAAGCCAATTGGTCAAGAATGTTCGTGTTATCAACCGTCTTTGGCTGGTTTTGAAGGTTTTCAATTAGACTAGGGTGAGGAAGGACCTAAGTGAGTTATGGAGAGCAAATAAATTCCTTATGCAAATTAGTTTGGAAATTAGACCATCTGATTGGCTAATGCAATTCTCATTAGGGATGGATATCAACCATCGATGTTTATAAACCATCGATGGGTTATGGTCGATGTTCCTTAGTTTTGACATCAATCGGGTTGAACCAGATGGTTTCACACAATCAATGTCAAGCTCAAACTACTAGTTTTGTTTTGCTATTTCCTGGGACACGGAGCATAGCTCCACCCACAACACCAGTGAAGCCCCGCCCCCGTATTCTGATTGGTCCACAGGCCAGTCAGTCAAATATAATGAATGACCACTGATATGTAACAACATTGATGGCAAAGGCCACAATGGCCATCATTAATACTCATTCAAAACAATCCTTTCCGATTCGTTTATGTACTGTCAGTCAACGGTTTTCTGTTTTACTACTTTTGATGGGACCATCATGCAATAGTCTTCAACCAGGAAGCCAATTGGTCAAGAATGTTCTTGTTATCAACCATCTTTGGCTGGTTTTGAAGGTTTTCAATTAGACTAGGGTGAGGAAGGACCTAAGTAAGTTATGGAGAGCAAATAAATTCCTTATGCAAATTAGTTTGGAAATTAGACCATCTGATTGGCTGATGCAATTCTCATTAGGGATGGCCATCGGCCATCGATGTTTATAAACCATCGATGGGTTATGGTCGATGTTCCTTAGTTTTGACATCGATCGGGTTGAACCAGATGGTTTCACACAATCAATGTCAATCTCAAACTACTTGTTTTTTTTTTGCTATTTCCTGGGACATGGAGCATAGCTCCACCCACGACACCAGTGAAGCCCCGCCCCCGTATTCTGATTGGTCCACAGGCCAGTCAGTCAAATATAATGAATGACCACTGATATGTAACAACATTGATGGCAAAGGCCACAATGGCCATCATTAATACTCATTCAAAACAATCCTTTCCGATTGGTTTATGTACTGTCAGTCACCAGTTTTCTATTTTACTACTTTTGATGGGACCATCATGCAAAAGTCTTCAACCAGGAAGCCAATTGGTCAAGAATGTTCGTGTTATCAACCGTCTTTGGCTGGTTTTGAAGGTTTTCAATTAGACTAGGGTGAGGAAGGACCTAAGTGAGTTATGGAGAGCAAATAAATTCCTTATGCAAATTAGTTTGGAAATTAGACCATCTGATTGGCTAATGCAATTCTCATTAGGGATGGATATCAACCATCGATGTTTATAAACCATCGATGGGTTATGGTCGATGTTCCTTAGTTTTGACATCAATCGGGTTGAACCAGATGGTTTCACACAATCAATGTCAAGCTCAAACTACTAGTTTTGTTTTGCTATTTCCTGGGACACGGAGCATAGCTCCACCCACAACACCAGTGAAGCCCCGCCCCCGTATTCTGATTGGCCCACAGGCCAGTCAGTCAAATATAATGAATGACCACTGATATGTAACAACATTGATGGCAAAGGCCACAATGGCCATCATTAATACTCATTCAAAACAATCCTTTCCGATTCGTTTATGTACTGTCAGTCAACGGTTTTCTGTTTTACTACTTTTGATGGGACCATCATGCAACAGTCTTCAACCAGGAAGCCAATTGGTGAAGAATGTTCTTGTTATCAACCATCTTTGGCTGGTTTTGAAGGTTTTCAATTAGACTAGGGTGAGGAAGGACCTAAGTAAGTTATGGAGAGCAAATAAATTCCTTATGCAAATTAGTTTGGAAATTAGACCACCTGATTGGCTGATGCAATTCTCATTAGGGATGGCCATCGATGTTTATAAACCATCGATGGGTTACGGTCGATGTTCCTTAGTTTTGACATCGATCGGGTTGAACCAGATGGTTTCACACAATCAATGTCAAGCTCAAACTACTAGTTTTGTTTGGCTATTTCCTGGGACACGGAGCATAGCTCCACCCACGACACCAGTGAAGCCCCGCCCCCGTATTCTGATTGGCCCACAGGCCAGTCAGTCAAATATAATGAATGACCACTGATATGTAACAACATTGATGGCAAAGGCCACAATGGCCATCATTAATACTCATTCAAAACAATCCTTTCCGATTGGTTTATGTACTGTCAGTCAACGGTTTTCTATTTTACTACTTTTGATGGGACCATCATGCAATAGTCTTCAACCAGGAAGCCAATTGGTCAAGAATGTTCTTGTTATCAACCATCTTTGGCTGGTTTTGAAGGTTTTCAATTAGACTAGGGTGAGGAAGGACCTAAGTAAGTTATGGAGAGCAAATAAATTCCTTATGCAAATTAGTTTGGAAATTAGACCATCTGATTGGCTGATGCAATTCTCATTAGGGATGGCCATCGATGTTTATAAACCATCGATGGGTTATGGTCGATGTTCCTTAGTTTTGACATCGATCGGGTTGAACCAGATGGTTTCACACAATCAATGTCAAGCTCAAACTACTAGTTTTGTTTTGCTATTTCCTGGGACACGGAGCATAGCTCCACCCACGACACCAGTGAAGCCCCGCCCCCGTATTCTGATTCGCCCACAGGCCAGTCAGTCAAATATAATGAATGACCACTGATATGTAACAACATTGATGGCAAAGGCCACAATGGCCATCATTAATACTCATTCAAAACAATCCTTTCCGATTGGTTTATGTACTGTCAGTCAACAGTTTTCTATTTTACTACTTTTAATGGGACCATCATGCAACAGTCTTCAACCAGGAAGCCAATTGGTCAAGAATGTTCTTGTTATCAACCATCTTTGTCTGGTTTTGAAGGTTTTCAATTAGACTAGGGTGAGGAAGGACCTAAGTAAGTTATGGAGAGCAAATAAATTCCTTATGCAAATTAGTTTGGAAATTAGACCATCTGATTGGCTGATGCAAATCTCATTAGGGATGGCCATCGGCCATCGGCCATCGATGTTTATAAACCATCAATGGGTTATGGTCGATGTTCCTTAGTTTTGACATCGATCGGGTTGAACCAGATGGTTTCACACAATCAATGTCAAGCTCAAACTACTAGTTTTGTTTTGCTATTTCCTGGGACACGGAGCATAGCTCCACCCACGACACCAGTGAAGCCCCGCCCCCGTATTCTGATTGGCCCAAAGGCCAGTCAGTCAAATATGATGAATGACCACTGATATGTAACAACATTGATGGCAAAGGCCACAATGGCCATCATTAATACTCATTCAAAACAATGCTTTCCGATTGGTTTATGTACTGTCAGTCAACGGTTTTCTATTTTACTACTTTTGATGGGACCATCATGCAATAGTCTTCAACCAGGAAGCCAATTGGTCAAGAATGTTCTTGTTATCAACCATCTTTGGCTGGTTTTGAAGGTTTTCAATTAGACTAGGGTGAGGAAGGACCAAAGTAAGTTATGGAGAGCAAATAAATTCCTTATGCAAATTAGTTTGGAAATTAGACCATCTGATTGGCTGATGCAATTCTCATTAGGGATGGCCATCGATGTTTATAAACCATCGATGGGTTATGGTCGATGTTCCTTAGTTTTGACATCGATCGGGTTGAACCAGATGGTTTCACACAATCAATGTCAAGCTCAAACTACTAGTTTTGTTTTGCTATTTCCTGGGACACGGAGCATAGCTCCACCCACGACACCAGTGAAGCCCCGCCCCCGTATTCTGATTGGCCCACAGGCCAGTCAGTCAAATATAATGAATGACCACTGATATGTAACAACATTGATGGCAAAGGCCACAATGGCCATCATTAATACTCATTCAAAACAATCCTTTCCGATTGGTTTATGTACTGTCAGTCAACAGTTTTCTATTTTACTACTTTTGATGGAACCATCATGCAATAATCTTCAACCAGGAAGCCAATTGGTCAAGAATGTTCTTGTTATCAACCATCTTTGGCTGGTTTTGAAGGTTTTCAATTAGACTAGGGTGAGGAAGGACCTAAGTAGTTATGGAGAGCAAATAAATTCCTTATGCAAATTAGTTTGGAAATTAGACCATCTGATTGGCTAATGCAATTCTCATTAGGGATGGCCATCGATGTTTATAAACCATCGATGGGTTATGGTCGATGTTCCTTAGTTTTGACATCGATCGGGTTGAACCAGATGGTTTCACACAATCAATGTCAAGCTCAAACTACTAGTTTTGTTTTGCTATTTCCTGGGACACGGAGCATAGCTCCACCCACGACACCAGTAAAGCCCCGCCCCCGTATTCTGATTGGCCCACAGGCCAGTCAGTCAAATATAATGAATGACCATTGATATGTAACAACATTGATGGCAAAGGCCACAATGGCCATCATTAATACTCATTCAAAACAATCCTTTCCGATTGGTTTATGTACTATCAGTCAACAGTTTTCTATTTTACTACTTTTGATGGGACCATCATGCAATAGTCTTCAACCAGGAAGCCAATTAGTCAAGATTGTTCTTGTTATCAACCATCTTCGGCTGGTTTTGAAGGTTTTCAATTAGACTAGGGTGAGGAAGGACCTAAGTAAGTTATGAAGAGTAAATAAATTCCTTATGCAAATTAGTTTGCAAATTAGACCATCTGATTGGCTGATGCAATTCTCATTAGGGATGGCCATCGGCCATCGGCCATCGGCCATCGACCATCGATGTTTATAAACCAT
Organism: Crinia signifera; assembly: GCF_055691185.1. Taxonomy (NCBI): domain Eukaryota; kingdom Metazoa; phylum Chordata; class Amphibia; order Anura; family Myobatrachidae; genus Crinia; species Crinia signifera. The sequence goes on from NC_139226.1 coordinate 73,786,468, forward strand.
CGATGGGTTATGGTTGATGTTCCTTAGTTTTGACATCGATCGGGTTGAACCAGATGGTTTCACACAATCAATGTCAAGCTCAAACTACTAGTTTTGTTTTGCTATTTCCTGGGACACGGAGCATAGCTCCACCCACGACACCAGTGAAGCCACGCCCCCGTATTCTGATTGGTCCACATGCCAGTCAATCTAGGGATGGACATCGATGGTCGATGTTTCGGAAACATCGATGTTTTTCTTTCGATGTTAGTGTTTTTACCATTTAATGGTGACCTTCCGATGTTTGTCACCATCAAATGCTAATCATTCGATGGTGTACCGATGGTGGCTTATTTTTTGTAATTCCCAAAAGCTATGCCTCCCCTGGCTGCTGTGTCTGTGTCAGGGAAACTTCCTAGGTTCGTTGGAGGCTGTCTGGCTTTCTCTCTGCTTCCCTCCCTCTCCCTCTCTATGGTTGCTGTAGCTGCTAGGCAACAGGACCCACTGCTAGTTCTGATTGGCTCTCCCTGACTCAGAGAGCCAATCAGAGCACAAACCTCACCCTGCAGCACCAGTCACTCAAACAGCAGCAAATTTCACAGACACACTGAGCTCTGGAGGATTCAGAGAGGAGGAGAAGTCACTGAATGTTATACCAGCTCAGGCAAGCTACAATAATAATAATAGGTACACAATACAACCAGCTACAGATATCTGTGCATGTCAGTCACATACAACACTCATTAATATACTGCATTAGTATTACCAGGCAGCAACCACTATATGATCATCAGTGAAGTGTTGGTCAGAGATTGTCTGTTTCTGTGAATATAGTGAGGAACAATATACACAGTCCTGGGGTACCAGTGGAATGAACCAAGATAAAGGTGCCCATACACTTCTGTGACGTCTCGCAGCAGTGTACGGACACAGGACAGCCTGCAGGGACCTTCCCGGCGGCAGGAACGCATGCGATCCGTTGTGATAGATTGCATGCATCCCTGCTTCCCACCCGCCTCACCGCCAGGAGGAACGGGTGGCTGCCTGCCGGTCTGAGCACCTGGTCGGGTCCGATGCGCACGGGACCCAACAGCATGTCAGGGAGAGGCGATTTGGTCAGATTTAAGGGGTCGATTGGTCGCAATTGGCCACAATCGGACCAAATCGCCTCAGTGTAGGGGCACCTTAACTGTTTTTATATATAGTGAACTATTTTTTATATTACGTGACCTTGTCGCTAGCGATTGGTCGCTCAGTGACCGAATTGCTGGTTATCAGTATTTTACTGGGGACCAGTGATTCTAGCAAGTTCCTGCGACCAGCGACCGTCGCTGGGCTGCGGTGGGAGCGCACACACGGCGAAGGTCGCTAGGTATCACCGGCAATATGGTCACTGAGCGACCATATAGCCAGCGATTGAAGCTAGAAGCCCCCACAGATCCTGGCACCCTAGGCAGCTGCCTAATGGTAGAGCTGGCCCTGCTCATTGCAATATTTATCTCACCATATAAATGATGTGATGACCACTACACCGTCATCTCCCTTATTTGTGTGTGTAGTTACACTTGCCTTAATAAATAGACATTTTCCTATCTGGAAAAATAGTGAAACCTAAAACGAGTTAGTTTACAATTTATCTAATTTTATTACATTTTGATTACTTGCTGTTAAAGTGTTAATAATGTGTACAAAATTAATATACTACTTCATCATTGGGCATTGTGTGAATATTTTATATGCATATTATACACACAATGTCCAGTGATAAAGTAATATGTTGCTCAGAGCCTGGGCCCTGCCACCGAACCCAATTACCACCTTACAAATGGCAATACAGGCTTTTGCGCATGCACTAGTCATATAACTAGTTTTCACCATCGAATACTTTTGATTCGATGGTTAGTTACCATCGCATCGAAAGTTTCAATGGTGGAAGCACTGCCATCATTTGATGATTGGCTTCCGATGTCCATCCCTAAGTCAATCAAATATAATGAATGACCACTGATATGTAACAACATTGATGGCAAAGGCCACAATGGCCATCATTAATACTCATTCAAAACAATCCTTTCCGATTGGTTTACGTACTGTCAGTCAACAGTTTTCTATTTTACTACTTTTCATGGGACCATCATGCAATAGTCTTCAACCAGGAAGCCAATTGGTCAAGAATGTTCTTGTTATCAACGATCTTTGGCTGGTTTTGAAGGTTTTCAATTAGACTAGGGTGAGGAAGGACCTAAGAAAGTTATGGAGAGCAAATAAATTCCTTATGCAAATTAGTTTGGAAAATAGACCATCTGATTGGGTGATGCAAATCTCATTAGGGATGGCCATCGGCCATCGATGTTTATATACCATCGATGGGTTATGGTCGATGTTCCTTAGTTTTGACATCGATCGGGTTGAACCAGATGGTTTCACACAATCAATGTCAAGCTCAAACTAATAGTTTTGTTATTTCCTGGGACACGGAGCATAGCTCCACCCACGACACCAGTGAAGCCCCGCCCCCATATTCTGATTGGCCCACAGGCCAGTCAGTCAATTATAATGAATGACCACTGATATGTAACAACATTGATGGCAAAGACCACAATGGCCATCATTAATACTCATTCAAAACAATTCTTTCCGATTGGTTTATGTACTGTCAGTCAACAGTTTTCTATTTTACTACTTTTGATGGGACCATCATGCAATAGTCTTCAACCAGGAAGCCAATTGGTCAAGAATGTTCTTGTTATCAACCATCTTTGGCTGGTTTTGAAGGTTTTCAATTAGACTAGGGTGAGGAAGGACCTAAGAAAGTTATGGAGAGCAAATAAATACCTTATGCAAATTAGTTTGGAAATTAGACCATCTGATTGGCTGATGCAATTCTCATTAGGGATGGCCATCGGCCATCGATATTTATAAACCATCGATGGGTTATGGTCGATGTTCCTTAGTTTTGACATTGATCGGGTTGAACCAGATGGTTTCACACAATCAATGTCAAGCTAAAACTACTAGTTTTGTTTTGCTATTTCCTGGGACACGGAGCATAGCTCCACCCACGACACCAGTGAAGCCCCGCCCCCGTATTCTGATTGGCCCACAGGCCAGTCAGTCAAATATAATGAATGACCACTGATATGTAACAACATTGATGGCAAAGGCCACAATGGCCATCATTAATACTCATTCAAAACAATCCTTTCCGATTGGTTTATGTACTGTCAGTCAACGGTTTTCTATTTTACTACTTTTGATGGGACCATCATGCAATAGTCTTCAACCAGGAAGCCAATTGGTGAAGAATGTTCTTGTTATCAACCATCTTTGGCTGGTTTTGAAGGTTTTCAATTAGACTAGGGTGAGGAAGGACCTAAGTAGTTATGGAGAGCAAATAAATTCCTTATGCAAATTAGTTTGGAAATTAGACCATCTGATTGGCTAATGCAATTCTCATTAGGGATGGCCATCGATGTTTATAAACCATCGATGGGTTATGGTCGATGTTCCTTAGTTTTGACATCGATCGGGTTGAACCAGATGGTTTCACACAATCAATGTCAAGCTCAAACTACTAGTTTTGTTTTGCTATTTCCTGGGACACGGAGCATAGCTCCACCCACGACACCAGTGAAGCCCCGCCCCCGTATTCTGATTGGCCCACAGGCCAGTCAGTCAAATATAATGAATGACCACTGATATGTAACAACATTGATGGCAAAGGCCACAATGGCCATCATTGATACTCATTCAAAACAATCCTTTCCGATTGGTTTATGTACTGTCAGTCAACGGTTTTCTATTTTACTACTTTTGATGGGACCATCATGCAATAGTCTTCAACCAGGAAGCCAATTGGTGAAGAATGTTCTTGTTATCAACCATCTTTGGCTGGTTTTGAAGGTTTTCAATTAGACTAGGGTGAGGAAGGACCTAAGTAAGTTATGGAGAGCAAATAAATTCCTTATGCAAATTAGTTTGGAAATTAGACCATCTGATTGGATGATGCAATTCTCATTAGGGATGGCCATCGATGTTTATAAACCATCGATGGGTTATGGTCGATGTTCCCTAGTTTTGACATCGATCGGGTTGAACCAGATGGTTTCACACAATCAATGTCAAGCTCAAACTACTAGTTTTGTTTTGCTATTTCCTGGGACACGGAGCATAGCTACACCCACGACACCAGTGAAACCCCGCCCCCGTATTCTGATTGGTCCAGAGGCCAGTTAGTCAAATATAATGAAGGCCACAATGGCAATCCTTAATAGTCATTCAAAACAATTCTTTCCGATTGGTTTATGTACTGTCAGTCAACAGTTTTCTATTTTACTACTTTTGATGGGACCATCATGCAATAGTCTTCAACCAGGAAGCCAATTGGTCAAGAATGTTCTTATCAACCATCTTTGGCTGGTTTTGAAGGTTTTCAATAAGACTAGGGTGAGGAAGGACCTAAGTAAGTTATGGAGAGCAAATAAATTCCTTATGCAAATTAGTTTGGAAAATAGACCATCTGATTGGCTGATGCAAATCTCATTAGGGATGGCCATCGGCCATCGATGTTTATATACCATCGATGGGTTATGGTCGATGTTCCTTAGTTTTGACATCGATCGGGTTGAACCAGATGGTTTCACACAATCAATGTCAAGCTCAAACTACTAGTTTTGTTTTGCTATTTCCTGGGACACGGAGCATAGCTCCACCCACGACACCAGTGAAGCCCCGCCCCCGTATTCTGATTGGCCCACAGGCCAGTCAGTCAAATATAACGAATGACCACTGATATGTAACAACATTGATGGCAAAGGCCACAATGGCCATCATTAATACTCATTCAAAACAATCCTTTCCGATTGGTTTATGTACTGTCAGTCAACAGTTTTCTATTTTACTACTTTTGATGGGACCATCATGCAATATTCTTCAACCAGGAAGCCAATTGCTCAAGAATGTTCTTATCAACCATCTTTTGCTGGTTTGAAGGTTTTTAATTAGACTAGGGTGAGGAAGGACCTAAGTAAGTTATGGAGAGCAAATAAATTCCTTATGCAAATTAGTTTGGAAATTAGACCATCTGATTGGCTGATGCAATTCTCATTAGGGATGGCCATCGGCCATCGATGTTTATAAACCATCGATGGGTTATGGTCGATGTTCCTTAGTTTTGACATCGATCGGGTTGAACCAGATGGTTTCACACAATCAATGTCAAGCTCAAACTACTAGTTTTGTTTTGCTATTTCCTGGGACACGGAGCATAGCTCCACCCACGACACCAGTGAAGCCACGCCCCCGTATTCTGATTGGTCCACAGGCCAGTCAGTCAAATATAATGAATGACCACTGATATGTAACAACATTGATGGCAAAGGCCACAATGGAAATCATTAATACTCATTCAAAACAATCCATCCGATTGGTTTATGTACTGTCAGTCAACCGTTTTCTATTTTACTACTTTTGATGGGACCATCATGCAATAGTCTTCAACCAGGAAGCCAATTGGTCAAGAATGTTCTTGTTATCAACCATCTTTGGCTGGTTTTGAAGGTTTTCAATTAGACTAGGGTGAGGAAGGACCTAAGTGAGTTATGGAGAGCAAATAAATTCCTTATGCAAATTAGTTTGGAAATTAGAACATCTGATTGGCTGATGCAATTCTCATTAGGGATGGATATCAGCCATCGATGTTTATAAACCATCGATGGGTTATGGTCGATGTTCCTTAGTTTTGACATCGATCGGGTTGAACCAGATGGTTTCACACAATCAATGTCAAGCTCAAACTACTAGTTTTGTTTTGCTATTTCCTGGGACACGGAGCATAGCTCCACCCACGACACCAGTGAAGCCACGCCCCCGTATTCTGATTGGTCCACATGCCAGTCAATGATTGACTGTCAATCAAATATAATGAATGACCACTGATATGTAACAACATTGATGGCAAAGGCCACAATAGCCATCATTAATACTCATTCAAAACAATCCTTTCCGATTGGTTTACGTACTGTCAGTCAACAGTTTTCTATTTTACTACTTTTCATGGGACCATCATGCAATAGTCTTCAACCAGGAAGCCAATTGGTCAAGAATGTTCTTGTTATCAACGATCTTTGGCTGGTTTTGAAGGTTTTCAATTAGACTAGGGTGAGGAAGGACCTAAGAAAGTTATGGAGAGCAAATAAATTCCTTATGCAAATTAGTTTGGAAAATAGACCATCTGATTGGGTGATGCAAATCTCATTAGGGATGGCCATCGGCCATCGATGTTTATATACCATCGATGGGTTATGGTCGATGTTCCTTAGTTTTGACATCGATCGGGTTGAACCAGATGGTTTCACACAATCAATGTCAAGCTCAAACTAATAGTTTTGTTATTTCCTGGGACACGGAGCATAGCTCCACCCACGACACCAGTGAAGCCCCGCCCCCATATTCTGATTGGCCCACAGGCCAGTCAGTCAATTATAATGAATGACCACTGATATGTAACAACATTGATGGCAAAGACCACAATGGCCATCATTAATACTCATTCAAAACAATTCTTTCCGATTGGTTTATGTACTGTCAGTCAACAGTTTTCTATTTTACTACTTTTGATGGGACCATCATGCAATAGTCTTCAACCAGGAAGCCAATTGGTCAAGAATGTTCTTGTTATCAACCATCTTTGGCTGGTTTTGAAGGTTTTCAATTAGACTAGGGTGAGGAAGGACCTAAGAAAGTTATGGAGAGCAAATAAATACCTTATGCAAATTAGTTTGGAAATTAGACCATCTGATTGGCTGATGCAATTCTCATTAGGGATGGCCATCGGCCATCGATATTTATAAACCATCGATGGGTTATGGTCGATGTTCCTTAGTTTTGACATTGATCGGGTTGAACCAGATGGTTTCACACAATCAATGTCAAGCTAAAACTACTAGTTTTGTTTTGCTATTTCCTGGGACACGGAGCATAGCTCCACCCACGACACCAGTGAAGCCCCGCCCCCGTATTCTGATTGGCCCACAGGCCAGTCAGTCAAATATAATGAATGACCACTGATATGTAACAACATTGATGGCAAAGGCCACAATGGCCATCATTAATACTCATTCAAAACAATCCTTTCCGATTGGTTTATGTACTGTCAGTTAACAGTTTTCTATTTTACTACTTTTGATGGGACCATCATGCAATAGTCTTCAACCAGGAATCCAATTGGTCAAGAATGTTCTTGTTATCAACCATCTTTGGCTGGTTTTGAAGGTTTCCAATTAGACTAGGGTGAGGAAGGACCTAAGTAAGTTATGGAGAGCAAATAAATTCCTTATGCAAATTAGTTTGGAAATTAGACCATCTGATTGGCTGATGCAATTCTCATTAGGGATGGCCATCGGCCATCGGCCATCGATGTTTATAAACCATCGATGGGTTATGGTCGATGTTCCTTAGTTTTGACATCGATCGGGTTGAACCAGATGGTTTCACACAATCAATGTCAAGCTCAAACTACTAGTTTTGTTTTGCTATTTCCTGGGACACTGAGCATAGCCCCGCCCCCGTATTCTGATTGGCCCACAGGCCATTCAGTCAAATATAATGAATGACCACTGATATGTAACAACATTGATGGCAAAGGCCACAATGGCCATCATTAATACTGATTCAAAACAATCCTTTCCGATTGGTTTATGTACTGTCAGTCAACAGTTTTCTATTTTACTACTTTTGATGGGACCATCATGCAATAGTCTTCAACCAGGAAGCCAATTGGTCAAGAATGTTCTTGTTATCAACCATCTTTGGCTGGTTTTGAAGATTTTCAATTAGACTAGGGTGAGGAAGGACCTAAGTAAGTTATGGAGAGCAAATAAATTCCTTATGCAAATTAGTTTGGAAATTAGACCATCTGATTGGCTGATGCAATTCTCATTAGGGATGGCCATCGATGTTTATAAACCATCGATTGGTTATGGTCGATGTTCCTTAGTTTTGGCATCGATCGGGTTGAACCAGATGGTTTCACACAATCAATGTCAAGCTCAAACTACTAGTTTTGTTTTGCTATTTCCTGGGACACGGAGCATAGCTCCACCCACGACACCAGTGTAGCCCCGCCCCCGTATTCTGATTGGCCCACAGGCCAGTCAGTCTAATATAATGAATGACCACTGATATGTAACAACATTGATGGCAAAGGCCACAATGGCCATCATTAATACTCATTCAAAACAATCCTTTCCGATTGGTTTACGTACTGTCAGTCAACAGTTTTCTATTTTACTACTTTTCATGGGACCATCATGCAATAGTCTTCAACCAGGAAGCCAATTGGTCAAGAATGTTCTTGTTATCAACGATCTTTGGCTGGTTTTGAAGGTTTTCAATTAGACTAGGGTGAGGAAGGACCTAAGAAAGTTATGGAGAGCAAATAAATTCCTTATGCAAATTAGTTTGGAAAATAGACCATCTGATTGGGTGATGCAAATCTCATTAGGGATGGCCATCGGCCATCGATGTTTATATACCATCGATGGGTTATGGTCGATGTTCCTTAGTTTTGACATCGATCGGGTTGAACCAGATGGTTTCACACAATCAATGTCAAGCTCAAACTAATAGTTTTGTTATTTCCTGGGACACGGAGCATAGCTCCACCCACGACACCAGTGAAGCCCCGCCCCCATATTCTGATTGGCCCACAGGCCAGTCAGTCAATTATAATGAATGACCACTGATATGTAACAACATTGATGGCAAAGACCACAATGGCCATCATTAATACTCATTCAAAACAATTCTTTCCGATTGGTTTATGTACTGTCAGTCAACAGTTTTCTATTTTACTACTTTTGATGGGACCATCATGCAATAGTCTTCAACCAGGAAGCCAATTGGTCAAGAATGTTCTTGTTATCAACCATCTTTGGCTGGTTTTGAAGGTTTTCAATTAGACTAGGGTGAGGAAGGACCTAAGAAAGTTATGGAGAGCAAATAAATACCTTATGCAAATTAGTTTGGAAATTAGACCATCTGATTGGCTGATGCAATTCTCATTAGGGATGGCCATCGGCCATCGATATTTATAAACCATCGATGGGTTATGGTCGATGTTCCTTAGTTTTGACATTGATCGGGTTGAACCAGATGGTTTCACACAATCAATGTCAAGCTAAAACTACTAGTTTTGTTTTGCTATTTCCTGGGACACGGAGCATAGCTCCACCCACGACACCAGTGAAGCCCCGCCCCCGTATTCTGATTGGCCCACAGGCCAGTCAGTCAAATATAATGAATGACCACTGATATGTAACAACATTGATGGCAAAGGCCACAATGGCCATCATTAATACTCATTCAAAACAATCCTTTCCGATTGGTTTATGTACTGTCAGTCAACGGTTTTCTATTTTACTACTTTTGATGGGACCATCATGCAATAGTCTTCAACCAGGAAGCCAATTGGTGAAGAATGTTCTTGTTATCAACCATCTTTGGCTGGTTTTGAAGGTTTTCAATTAGACTAGGGTGAGGAAGGACCTAAGTAGTTATGGAGAGCAAATAAATTCCTTATGCAAATTAGTTTGGAAATTAGACCATCTGATTGGCTAATGCAATTCTCATTAGGGATGGCCATCGATGTTTATAAACCATCGATGGGTTATGGTCGATGTTCCTTAGTTTTGACATCGATCGGGTTGAACCAGATGGTTTCACACAATCAATGTCAAGCTCAAACTACTAGTTTTGTTTTGCTATTTCCTGGGACACGGAGCATAGCTCCACCCACGACACCAGTGAAGCCCCGCCCCCGTATTCTGATTGGCCCACAGGCCAGTCAGTCAAATATAATGAATGACCACTGATATGTAACAACATTGATGGCAAAGGCCACAATGGCCATCATTGATACTCATTCAAAACAATCCTTTCCGATTGGTTTATGTACTGTCAGTCAACGGTTTTCTATTTTACTACTTTTGATGGGACCATCATGCAATAGTCTTCAACCAGGAAGCCAATTGGTGAAGAATGTTCTTGTTATCAACCATCTTTGGCTGGTTTTGAAGGTTTTCAATTAGACTAGGGTGAGGAAGGACCTAAGTAAGTTATGGAGAGCAAATAAATTCCTTATGCAAATTAGTTTGGAAATTAGACCATCTGATTGGATGATGCAATTCTCATTAGGGATGGCCATCGATGTTTATAAACCATCGATGGGTTATGGTCGATGTTCCTTAGTTTTGACATCGATCGGGTTGAACCAGATGGTTTCACACAATCAATGTCAAGCTCAAACTACTAGTTTTGTTTTGCTATTTCCTGGGACACGGAGCATAGCTACACCCACGACACCAGTGAAACCCCGCCCCCGTATTCTGATTGGTCCAGAGGCCAGTTAGTCAAATATAATGAAGGCCACAATGGCAATCCTTAATAGTCATTCAAAACAATTCTTTCCGATTGGTTTATGTACTGTCAGTCAACAGTTTTCTATTTTACTACTTTTGATGGGACCATCATGCAATAGTCTTCAACCAGGAAGCCAATTGGTCAAGAATGTTCTTATCAACCATCTTTGGCTGGTTTTGAAGGTTTTCAATAAGACTAGGGTGAGGAAGGACCTAAGTAAGTTATGGAGAGCAAATAAATTCCTTATGCAAATTAGTTTGGAAAATAGACCATCTGATTGGCTGATGCAAATCTCATTAGGGATGGCCATCGGCCATCGATGTTTATATACCATCGATGGGTTATGGTCGATGTTCCTTAGTTTTGACATCGATCGGGTTGAACCAGATGGTTTCACACAATCAATGTCAAGCTCAAACTACTAGTTTTGTTTTGCTATTTCCTGGGACACGGAGCATAGCTCCACCCACGACACCAGTGAAGCCCCGCCCCCGTATTCTGATTGGCCCACAGGCCAGTCAGTCAAATATAACGAATGACCACTGATATGTAACAACATTGATGGCAAAGGCCACAATGGCCATCATTAATACTCATTCAAAACAATCCTTTCCGATTGGTTTATGTACTGTCAGTCAACAGTTTTCTATTTTACTACTTTTGATGGGACCATCATGCAATATTCTTCAACCAGGAAGCCAATTGCTCAAGAATGTTCTTATCAACCATCTTTTGCTGGTTTGAAGGTTTTTAATTAGACTAGGGTGAGGAAGGACCTAAGTAAGTTATGGAGAGCAAATAAATTCCTTATGCAAATTAGTTTGGAAATTAGACCATCTGATTGGCTGATGCAATTCTCATTAGGGATGGCCATCGGCCATCGATGTTTATAAACCATCGATGGGTTATGGTCGATGTTCCTTAGTTTTGACATCGATCGGGTTGAACCAGATGGTTTCACACAATCAATGTCAAGCTCAAACTACTAGTTTTGTTTTGCTATTTCCTGGGACACGGAGCATAGCTCCACCCACGACACCAGTGAAGCCACGCCCCCGTATTCTGATTGGTCCACAGGCCAGTCAGTCAAATATAATGAATGACCACTGATATGTAACAACATTGATGGCAAAGGCCACAATGGAAATCATTAATACTCATTCAAAACAATCCATCCGATTGGTTTATGTACTGTCAGTCAACCGTTTTCTATTTTACTACTTTTGATGGGACCATCATGCAATAGTCTTCAACCAGGAAGCCAATTGGTCAAGAATGTTCTTGTTATCAACCATCTTTGGCTGGTTTTGAAGGTTTTCAATTAGACTAGGGTGAGGAAGGACCTAAGTGAGTTATGGAGAGCAAATAAATTCCTTATGCAAATTAGTTTGGAAATTAGAACATCTGATTGGCTGATGCAATTCTCATTAGGGATGGATATCAGCCATCGATGTTTATAAACCATCGATGGGTTATGGTCGATGTTCCTTAGTTTTGACATCGATCGGGTTGAACCAGATGGTTTCACACAATCAATGTCAAGCTCAAACTACTAGTTTTGTTTTGCTATTTCCTGGGACACGGAGCATAGCTCCACCCACGACACCAGTGAAGCCACGCCCCCGTATTCTGATTGGTCCACATGCCAGTCAATGATTGACTGTCAATCAAATATAATGAATGACCACTGATATGTAACAACATTGATGGCAAAGGCCACAATAGCCATCATTAATACTCATTCAAAACAATCCTTTCCGATTGGTTTACGTACTGTCAGTCAACAGTTTTCTATTTTACTACTTTTCATGGGACCATCATGCAATAGTCTTCAACCAGGAAGCCAATTGGTCAAGAATGTTCTTGTTATCAACGATCTTTGGCTGGTTTTGAAGGTTTTCAATTAGACTAGGGTGAGGAAGGACCTAAGAAAGTTATGGAGAGCAAATAAATTCCTTATGCAAATTAGTTTGGAAAATAGACCATCTGATTGGGTGATGCAAATCTCATTAGGGATGGCCATCGGCCATCGATGTTTATATACCATCGATGGGTTATGGTCGATGTTCCTTAGTTTTGACATCGATCGGGTTGAACCAGATGGTTTCACACAATCAATGTCAAGCTCAAACTAATAGTTTTGTTATTTCCTGGGACACGGAGCATAGCTCCACCCACGACACCAGTGAAGCCCCGCCCCCATATTCTGATTGGCCCACAGGCCAGTCAGTCAATTATAATGAATGACCACTGATATGTAACAACATTGATGGCAAAGACCACAATGGCCATCATTAATACTCATTCAAAACAATTCTTTCCGATTGGTTTATGTACTGTCAGTCAACAGTTTTCTATTTTACTACTTTTGATGGGACCATCATGCAATAGTCTTCAACCAGGAAGCCAATTGGTCAAGAATGTTCTTGTTATCAACCATCTTTGGCTGGTTTTGAAGGTTTTCAATTAGACTAGGGTGAGGAAGGACCTAAGAAAGTTATGGAGAGCAAATAAATACCTTATGCAAATTAGTTTGGAAATTAGACCATCTGATTGGCTGATGCAATTCTCATTAGGGATGGCCATCGGCCATCGATATTTATAAACCATCGATGGGTTATGGTCGATGTTCCTTAGTTTTGACATTGATCGGGTTGAACCAGATGGTTTCACACAATCAATGTCAAGCTAAAACTACTAGTTTTGTTTTGCTATTTCCTGGGACACGGAGCATAGCTCCACCCACGACACCAGTGAAGCCCCGCCCCCGTATTCTGATTGGCCCACAGGCCAGTCAGTCAAATATAATGAATGACCACTGATATGTAACAACATTGATGGCAAAGGCCACAATGGCCATCATTAATACTCATTCAAAACAATCCTTTCCGATTGGTTTATGTACTGTCAGTTAACAGTTTTCTATTTTACTACTTTTGATGGGACCATCATGCAATAGTCTTCAACCAGGAATCCAATTGGTCAAGAATGTTCTTGTTATCAACCATCTTTGGCTGGTTTTGAAGGTTTCCAATTAGACTAGGGTGAGGAAGGACCTAAGTAAGTTATGGAGAGCAAATAAATTCCTTATGCAAATTAGTTTGGAAATTAGACCATCTGATTGGCTGATGCAATTCTCATTAGGGATGGCCATCGGCCATCGGCCATCGATGTTTATAAACCATCGATGGGTTATGGTCGATGTTCCTTAGTTTTGACATCGATCGGGTTGAACCAGATGGTTTCACACAATCAATGTCAAGCTCAAACTACTAGTTTTGTTTTGCTATTTCCTGGGACACTGAGCATAGCCCCGCCCCCGTATTCTGATTGGCCCACAGGCCATTCAGTCAAATATAATGAATGACCACTGATATGTAACAACATTGATGGCAAAGGCCACAATGGCCATCATTAATACTGATTCAAAACAATCCTTTCCGATTGGTTTATGTACTGTCAGTCAACAGTTTTCTATTTTACTACTTTTGATGGGACCATCATGCAATAGTCTTCAACCAGGAAGCCAATTGGTCAAGAATGTTCTTGTTATCAACCATCTTTGGCTGGTTTTGAAGATTTTCAATTAGACTAGGGTGAGGAAGGACCTAAGTAAGTTATGGAGAGCAAATAAATTCCTTATGCAAATTAGTTTGGAAATTAGACCATCTGATTGGCTGATGCAATTCTCATTAGGGATGGCCATCGATGTTTATAAACCATCGATTGGTTATGGTCGATGTTCCTTAGTTTTGGCATCGATCGGGTTGAACCAGATGGTTTCACACAATCAATGTCAAGCTCAAACTACTAGTTTTGTTTTGCTATTTCCTGGGACACGGAGCATAGCTCCACCCACGACACCAGTGTAGCCCCGCCCCCGTATTCTGATTGGCCCACAGGCCAGTCAGTCTAATATAATGAATGACCACTGATATGTAACAACATTGATGGCAAAGGCCACAATGGCCATCATTAATACTCATTCAAAACAATCCTTTCCGATTGGTTTATGTACTGTCAGTCAACAGTTTTCTATTTTACTACTTTTGATGGGACCATCATGCAATAGTCTTCAACCAGGAAGCCAATTAGTCAAGAATGTTCTTGTTATCAACCATCTTTGGCTGGTTTTGAAGGTTTTCAATTAGACTAGGGTGAGGAAGGACCTAAGTGAGTTATGGAGAGCAAATAAATTCCTTATGCAAATAAGTTTGGAAATTAGACCATCTGATTGGCTGATGCAATTCTCATTAGGGATGGATATCGGCCATCGATGTTTATAAACCATCGATGGGTTATGGTCGATGTTCCTTAGTTTTGACATCGATCGGGTTGAACCAGATGGTTTCACACAATCAATGTCAAGCTCAAACTACTAGTTTTGTTTTGCTATTTCCTGGGACACGGATCATAGCTCCACCCACGACACCAGTGAAGCCACGCCCCCGTATTCTGATTGGTCCACATGCCAGTCAATCAAATATAATGAATGACCACTGATATGTAACAACATTGATGGCAAAGGCCACAATGGCCATCATTAATACTCATTCAAAACAATCCTTTCCGATTGGTTTATGTACTGTCAGTCAACAGTTTTCTATTTTACTACTTTTGATGGGACCATCATGCAATAGTCTTCAACCAGGAAGCCAATTGGTCAAGAATGTTCTTGTTATCAACCATCTTTGGCTGGTTTTGAAGGTTTTCAATTAGACTAGGGTGAGGAAGGACCTAAGTAAGTTATGGAGAGCAAATAAATTCCTTATGCAAATTAGTTTGGAAATTAGACCATCTGATTGGCTGATGCAATTCTCATTAGGGATGGCCATCGGCCATCGATGTTTATAAACCATCGATGGGTTATGGTCGATGTTCCTTAGTTTTGACATCGATCGGGTTGAACCAGATGGTTTCACACAATCAATGTCAAGCTGAAACTACTAGTTTTGTTTTGCTATTTCCTGGGACACGGAGCATAGCCCCGCCCCCGTATTCTGATTGGCCCACAGGCCAGTCAGTCAAATATAATGAATGACCACTGATATGTAACAACATTGATGGCAAAGGCCACAATGGCCATCATTAATACTCATTCAAAACAATCCTTTCCGATTGGTTTATGTACTGTCAGTCAACGGTTTTCTATTTTACTACTTTTGATGGGACCATCATGCAATAGTCTTCAACCAGGAAGCCAATTGGTCAAGAATGTTCTTGTTATCAACCGTCTTTGGCTGGTTTTGAAGGTTTTCAATTAGACTAGGGTGAGGAAGGACCTAAGTAAGTTATGGAGAGCAAATAAATTCCTTATGCAAATTAGTTTGGAAATTAGACCATCTGATTGGCTGATGCAATTCTCATTAGGGATGGCCATCGATGTTTATAAACCATCGATGGGTTATGGTCGATGTTCCTTAGTTTTGACATCGATCGGGTTGAACCAGATGGTTTCACACAATCAATGTCAAGCTCAAACTACTAGTTTTGTTTTGCTATTTCCTGGGACACGGAGCATAGCTCCACCCACAACACCAGTGAAGCCCCGTCCCCATATTCTGATTGGCCCACAGGCCAGTCAGTCAAATATAATGAATGACCACTGATATGTAACAACATTGATGGCAAAGGCCACAATGGCCATCATTAATACTCATTCAAAACAATCCTTTCCGATTGGTTTATGTACTGTCAGTCAACGGTTTTCTATTTTACTACTTTTGATGGGACCATCATGCAATAGTCTTCAACCAGGAAGCCAATTGGTCAAGAATGTTCTTGTTATCAACCATCTTTGGCTGGTTTTGAAGGTTTTCAATTAGACTAGGGTGAGGAAGGACCTAAGTAAGTTATGGAGAGCAAATAAATTCCTTATGCAAATTAGTTTGGAAATTAGACCATCTGATTGGCTGATGCAATTCTCATTAGAGATGGCCATCGATGTTTATAAACCATCGATGGGTTATGGTCGATGTTCCTTAGTTTTGACATCGATCGGGTTGAACCAGATGGTTTCACACAATCAATGTCAAGCTCAAACTACTAGTTTTGTTTTGCTATTTCATGGGACACGGAGCATAGCTCCACCCACGACACCAGTGAAGCCCTGCCCCCGCATTTTGATTTGCCCACAGGCCAGTCAGTCAAATATAATGAATGACCACTGATATGTAACAACATTGATGGCAAAGGCCACAATGGCCATCATTAATACTCATTCAAAACAATCCTTTCCGATTGGTTTATGTACTGTCAGTCAACAGTTTTCTATTTTAATACTTTTAATGGGACCATCATGCAACAGTCTTCAACCAGGAAGCCAATTGGTCAAGAATGTTCTTGTTATCAACCATCTTTGTCTGTTTTTGAAGGTTTTCAATTAGACTAGGGTGAGGAAGGACCTAAGTAAGTTATGGAGAGCAAATAAATTCCTTATGCAAATTAGTTTGGAAATTAGACCATCTGATTGGCTGATGCAAATTTTATTAGGGATGGCCATCGGCCATCGGCCATCGATGTTTATAAACCATCGATGGGTTATGGTCGATGTTCCTTAGTTTTGACATCGATCGGGTTGAACCAGATGGTTTCACACAATCAATGTCAAGCTCAAACTACTAGTTTTGTTTTGCTATTTCCTGGGACACGGAGCATAGCTCCACCCACGACACCAGTGAAGCCCCGCCCCCATATTCTGATTGGCCCACAGGCCAGTCAGTCAAATATGATGAATGACCACTGATATGTAACAACATTGATGGCAAAGGCCACAATGGCCATCATTAATACTCATTCAAAACAATCCTTTCCAATTGGTTTATGTGCTGTCAGTCAACGGTTTTCTATTTTACTACTTTTGATGGGACCATCATGCAATAGTCTTCAACCAGGAAGCCAATTAGTCAAGAATGTTCTTGTTATCAACCATCTTTGGCTGGTTTTGAAGGTTTTCAATTAGACTAGGGTGAGGAAGGACCTAAGTAAGTTATGGAGAGCAAATAAATTCATTATGCAAATTAGTTTGGAAATTAGACCATCTGATTGGCTGATGCAATTCTCATTAGGGATGGCCATCGATGTTTATAAACCATCGATGGGTTATGGTCGATGTTCCTTAGTTTTGACATCGATCGGGTTGAACCAGATGGTTTCACACAATCAATGTCAAGCTCAAACGACTAGTTTTGTTTTGCTACTTCCTGGGACACGGAGCATAGCCCCGCCCCCGTATTCTGATTGGCCCACAGGTCAGTCAGTCAAATATAATGAATGACCACTGATATGTAACAACATTGATGGCAAAGGCCACAATGGCCATCATTAATACTCATTCAAAACAATCCTTTCCGATTGGTTTATGTACTGTCAGTCAACAGTTTTCTATTTTACTACTTTTGATGGGACCATCATGCAATAATCTTCAACCAGGAAGCTAATTGGTCAAGAATGTTCTTGTTATCAACCATCTTTGGCTGGTTTTGAAGGTTTTCAATTAGACTAGGGTGAGGAAGGACCTAAGTAAGTTATGGAGAGCAAATAAATTCCTTATGCAAATTAGTTTGGAAATTAGACCATCTGATTGACTGATGCAATTCTCATTAGGGATGGCCATCGATGTTTATAAACCATCGATGGGTTATGGTCGATGTTCCTTAGTTTTGACATCGATCGGGTTGAACCAGATGGTTTCACACAATCAATGTCAAGCTCAAACTACTAGTTTTGTTTTGCTATTTCCTGGGACACGGAGCATAGCCCCGCCCCCGTATTCTGATTGGCCCACAGGCCAGTCAGTCAAATATAATGAATGACCACTGATATGTAACAACATTGATGGCAAAGGCCACAATGGCCATCATTAATACTCATTCAAAACAATCCTTTCCGATTGGTTTATGTACTGTCAGTCAACAGTTTTCTATTTTACTACTTTTGATGGGACCATCATGCAATAGTCTTCAACCAGGAAGCCAATTGCTCAAGAATGTTCTTATCAACCATCTTTGGCTGGTTTTGAAGGTTTTTAATTAGACTAGGGTGAGGAAGGACCTAAGTAAGTTATGGAGAGCAAATAAATTCCTTATGCAAATTAGTTTGGAAATTAGACCATCTGATTGGCTGATTCAATTCTCATTAGGGATGGCCATCGATGTTTATAAACCATCGATGGGTTATGGTCGATGTTCCTTAGTTTTGACATCGATCGGGTTGAACCAGATGGTTTCACACAATCAATGTCAAGCTCAAACTACTAGTTTTGTTTGGCTATTTCCTGGGACACGGAGCATAGCTCCACCCACGACACCAGTGAAGCCCCGCCCCCGTATTCTGATTGGCCCACAGGCCAGTCAGTCAAATATAATGAATGACCACTGATATGTAACAACATTGATGGCAAAGGCCACAATGGCCATCATTAATACTCATTCAAAACAATCCTTTCCGATTGGTTTATGTACTGTCAGTCAACGGTTTTCTATTTTACTACTTTTGATGGGACCATCATGCAATAGTCTTCAACCAGGAAGCCAATTGGTCAAGAATGTTCTTGTTATCAACCATCTTTGGCTGGTTTTGAAGGTTTTCAATTAGACTAGGGTGAGGAAGGACCTAAGTAAGTTATGGAGAGCAAATAAATTCCTTATGCAAATTAGTTTGGAAATTAGACCATCTGATTGGCTGATGCAATTCTCATTAGGGATGGCCATCGATGTTTATAAACCATCGATGGGTTATGGTCGATGTTCCTTAGTTTTGACATCGATCGGGTTGAACCAGATGGTTTCACACAATCAATGTCAAGCTCAAACTACTAGTTTTGTTTTGCTATTTCATGGGACACGGAGCATAGCTCCACCCACGACACCAGTGAAGCCCTGCCCCCGCATTCTGATTTGCCCACAGGCCAGTCAGTCAAATATAATGAATGACCACTGATATGTAACAACATTGATGGCAAAGGCCACAATGGCCATCATTAATACTCATTCAAAACAATCCTTTCCGATTGGTTTATGTACTGTCAGTCAACAGTTTTCTATTTTAATACTTTTAATGGGACCATCATGCAACAGTCTTCAACCAGGAAGCCAATTGGTCAAGAATGTTCTTGTTATCAACCATCTTTGTCTGGTTTTGAAGGTTTTCAATTAGACTAGGGTGAGGAAGGACCTAAGTAAGTTATGGAGAGCAAATAAATTCCTTATGCAACTTAGTTTGGAAATTAGACCATCTGATTGGCTGATGCAAATTTCATTAGGGATGGCCATCGGCCATCGGCCATCGATGTTTATAAACCATCGATGGGTTATGGTCGATGTTCCTTAGTTTTGACATCGATCGGGTTGAACCAGATGGTTTCACACAATCAATGTCAAGCTCAAACTACTAGTTTTGTTTTGCTATTTCCTGGGACACGGAGCATAGCTCCACCCACGACACCAGTGAAGCCCCGCCCCCATATTCTGATTGGCCCACAGGCCAGTCAGTCAAATATGATGAATGACCACTGATATGTAACAACATTGATGGCAAAGGCCACAATGGCCATCATTAATACTCATTCAAAACAATCCTTTCCAATTGGTTTATGTGCTGTCAGTCAACGGTTTTCTATTTTACTACTTTTGATGGGACCATCATGCAATAGTCTTCAACCAGGAAGCCAATTAGTCAAGAATGTTCTTGTTATCAACCATCTTTGGCTGGTTTTGAAGGTTTTCAATTAGACTAGGGTGAGGAAGGACCTAAGTAAGTTATGGAGAGCAAATAAATTCCTTATGCAAATTAGTTTGGAAATTAGACCATCTGATTGGCTGATGCAATTCTCATTAGGGATGGCCATCGATGTTTATAAACCATCGATGGGTTATGGTCGATGTTCCTTAGTTTTGACATCGATCGGGTTGAACCAGATGGTTTCACACAATCAATGTCAAGCTCAAACGACTAGTTTTGTTTTGCTACTTCCTGGGACACGGAGCATAGCCCCGCCCCCGTATTCTGATTGGCCCACAGGCCAGTCAGTCAAATATAATGAATGACCACTGATATGTAACAACATTGATGGCAAAGGCCACAATGGCCATCATTAATACTCATTCAAAACAATCCTTTCCGATTGGTTTATGTACTGTCAGTCAACAGTTTTCTATTTTACTACTTTTGATGGGACCATCATGCAATAATCTTCAACCAGGAAGCCAATTGGTCAAGAATGTTCTTGTTATCAACCATCTTTGGCTGGTTTTGAAGGTTTTCAATTAGACTAGGGTGAGGAAGGACCTAAGTAAGTTATGGAGAGCAAATAAATTCCTTATGCAAATTAGTTTGGAAATTAGACCATCTGATTGACTGATGCAATTCTCATTAGGGATGGCCATCGATGTTTATAAACCATCGATGGGTTATGGTCGATGTTCCTTAGTTTTGGCATCGATCGGGTTGAACCAGATGGTTTCACACAATCAATGTCAAGCTGAAACTACTCGTTTTGTTTTGCTATTTCCTGGGACACGGAGCATAGCTCCACCCACGACACCAGTAAAGCCCCGCCCCCGTATTCTGATTGGCCCACAGGCCAGTCAGTCAAATATAATGAATGACCATTGATATGTAACAACATTGATGGCAAAGGCCACAATGGCCATCATTAATACTCATTCAAAACAATCCTTTCCGATTGGTTTATGTACTATCAGTCAACAGTTTTCTATTTTACTACTTTTGATGGGACCATCATGCAATAGTCTTCAACCAGGAAGCCAATTAGTCAAGATTGTTCTTGTTATCAACCATCTTCGGCTGGTTTTAAAGGTTTTCAATTAGACTAGGGTGAGGAAGGACCTAAGTAAGTTATGAAGAGTAAATAAATTCCTTATGCAAATTAGTTTGCAAATTAGACCATCTGATTGGCTGATGCAATTCTCATTAGGGATGGCCATCGGCCATCGACCATCGATGTTTATAAACCATCGATGGGTTATGGTTGATGTTCCTTAGTTTTGACATCGATCGGGTTGAACCAGATGGTTTCACACAATCAATGTCAAGCTGAAACTACTAGTTTTGTTTTGCTATTTCCTGGGACACGGAGCATAGCCCCGCCCCCGTATTCTGATTGGCCCACAGGCCAGTCAGTCAAATATAATGAATGACCACTGATATGTAACAACATTGATGGCAAAGGCCACAATGGCCATCATTAATACTCATTAAAAACAATCCTTTCCGATTGGTTTATGTACTGTCAGTCAACGGTTTTCTGTTTTACTACTTTTGATGGGACCATCATGCAACAGTCTTCAACCAGGAAGCCAATTGGTGAAGAATGTTCTTGTTATCAACCATCTTTGGCTGGTTTTGAAGGTTTTCAATTAGACTAGGGTGAGGAAGGACCTAAGTAAGTTATGGAGAGCAAATAAATTCCTTATGCAAATTAGTTTGGAAATTAGACCATCTGATTGGATGATGCAATTCTCATTAGGGATGGCCATCGATGTTTATAAACCATCGATGGGTTATGGTCGATGTTCCTTAGTTTTGACATCGATCGGGTTGAACCAGATGGTTTCACACAATCAATGTCAAGCTCAAACTACTAGTTTTGTTTTGCTATTTCCTGGGACACGGAGCATAGCTCCACCCACGACACCAGTGAAGCCCCGCCCCCGTATTCTGATTGGCCCACAGGCCAGTCAGTCAAATATAATGAATGACCACTGATATGTAACAACATTGATGGCAAAGGCCACAATGGCCATCATTAATACTCATTCAAAACAATCCTTTCCGATTGGTTTATGTACTGTCAGTCAACAGTTTTCTATTTTACTACTTTTGATGTGACCATCATGCAATAATCTTCAACCAGGAAGCCAATTGGTCAAGAATGTTCTTGTTATCAACCATCTTTGGCTGGTTTTGAAGGTTTTCAATTAGACTAGGGTGAGGAAGGACCTAAGTAGTTATGGAGAGCAAATAAATTCCTTATGCAAATTAGTTTGGAAATTAGACCATCTGATTGGCTAATGCAATTCTCATTAGGGATGGCCATCGATGTTTATAAACCATCAATGGGTTATGGTCGATGTTCCTTAGTTTTGACATCGATCGGGTTGAACCAGATGGTTTCACACAATCAATGTCAAGCTCAAACTACTAGTTTTGTTTTGCTATTTCCTGGGACACGGAGCATAGCCCCGCCCCCGTATTCTGATTGGCCCACAGGCCAGTCAGTCAAATATAATGAATGACCACTGATATGTAACAACATTGATGGCAAAGGCCACAATGGCCATCATTAATACTCATTCAAAACAATCCTTTCCGATTGGTTTATGTACTGTCAGTCAACGGTTTTCTGTTTTACTACTTTTGATGGGACCATCATGCAACAGTCTTCAACCAGGAAGCCAATTGGTGAAGAATGTTCTTGTTATCAACCATCTTTGGCTGGTTTTGAAGGTTTTCAATTAGACTAGGGTGAGGAAGGACCTAAGTAAGTTATGGAGAGCAAATAAATTCCTTATGCAAATTAGTTTGGAAATTAGACCATCTGATTGGATGATGCAATTCTCATTAGGGATGGCCATCGATGTTTATAAACCATCGATGGGTTATGGTCGATGTTCCTTAGTTTTGACATCGATCGGGTTGAACCAGATGGTTTCACACAATCAATGTCAAGCTCAAACTACTAGTTTTGTTTTGCTATTTCCTGGGACACGGAGCATAGCTCCACCCACGACACCAGTGAAGCCCCGCCCCCGTATTCTGATTGGCCCACAGGCCAGTCAGTCAAATATAATGAATGACCACTGATATGTAACAACATTGATGGCAAAGGCCACAATGGCCATCATTAATACTCATTCAAAACAATCCTTTCCGATTGGTTTATGTACTGTCAGTCAACAGTTTTCTATTTTACTACTTTTGATGGGACCATCATGCAATAATCTTCAACCAGGAAGCCAATTGGTCAAGAATGTTCTTGTTATCAACCATCTTTGGCTGGTTTTGAAGGTTTTCAATTAGACTAGTGTGAGGAAGGACCTAAGTAGTTATGGAGAGCAAATAAATTCCTTATGCAAATTAGTTTGGAAATTAGACCATCTGATTGGCTAATGCAATTCTCATTAGGGATGGCCATCGATGTTTATAAACCATCGATGGGTTATGGTCGATGTTCCTTAGTTTTGACATCGATCGGGTTGAACCAGATGGTTTCACACAATCAATGTCAAGCTCAA
The DNA here is from genome assembly GCF_055691185.1 of Crinia signifera. Taxonomy (NCBI): domain Eukaryota; kingdom Metazoa; phylum Chordata; class Amphibia; order Anura; family Myobatrachidae; genus Crinia; species Crinia signifera. The sequence continues at coordinate 73,810,122 of NC_139226.1, forward strand.
ACTACTAGTTTTGTTTTGCTATTTCCTGGGACACGGAGCATAGCTCCACCCACAACACCAGTGAAGCCCCGCCCCCGTATTCTGATTGGCCCACAGGCCAGTCAGTCAAATATAATGAATGACCACAGATATGTAACAACATTGATGGCAAAGGCCACAATGGCCATCATTAATACTCATTCAAAACAATCCTTTCCGATTGGTTTATGTACTGTCTGTCAACAGTTTTCTATTTTACTACTTTTGATGGGACCATCATGCAATAGTCTTCAACCAGGAAGCCAAATGGTCAAGAATGTTCTTGTCATCAACCATCTTTGGCTGGTTTTGAAGGTTTTCAATTAGACTAGGGTGAGGAAGGACCTAAGTAAGTTATGGAGAGCAAATAAATTCCTTATGCAAATTAGTTTGGAAATTAGACCATCTGATTGGCTGATGCAATTCTCATTAGGGATGGCCATCGGCCATCGGCCATCGGCCATCGATGTTTATAAACCATTGATGGGTTATGGTCGATGTTCCTTAGTTTTGGCATCGATCGGGTTGAACCAGATGGTTTCACACAATCAATGTCAAGCTGAAACTACTAGTTTTGTTTTGCTATTTCCTGGGACACGGAGCATAGCTCCAACCACGACACCAGTAAAGCCCCGCCCCCGTATTCTGATTGGCCCACAAGCCAGTCAGTCAAATATAATGAATGACCATTGATATGTAACAACATTGATGGCAAAGGCCACAATGGCCATCATTAATACTCATTCAAAACAATCCTTTCCGATTGGTTTATGTACTATCAGTCAACAGTTTTCTATTTTACTACTTTTGATGGGACCATCATGCAATAGTCTTCAACCAGGAAGCCAATTAGTCAAGATTGTTCTTGTTATCAACCATCTTCGGCTGGTTTTGAAGGTTTTCAATTAGACTAGGGTGAGGAAGGACCTAAGTAAGTTATGAAGAGTAAATAAATTCCTTAGGCAAATTAGTTTGCAAATTAGACCATCTGATTGGCTGATGCAATTCTCATTAGTGATGGCCATCGGCCATCGACCATCGATGTTTATAAACCATCGATGGGTTATGGTTGATGTTCCTTAGTTTTGACATCGATCGGGTTGAACCAGATGGTTTCACACAATCAATGTCAAGCTGAAACTACTAGTTTTGTTTTGCTATTTCCTGGGACACGGAGCATAGCCCCGCCCCCGTATTCTGATTGGCCCACAGGCCAGTCAGTCAAATATAATGAATGACCACTGATATGTAACAACATTGATGGCAAAGGCCACAATGGCCATCATTAATACTCATTCAAAACAATCCTTTCCGATTGGTTTATGTACTGTCAGTCAACGTTTTTCTGTTTTACTACTTTTGATGGGACCATCATGCAACAGTCTTCAACCAGGAAGCCAATTTGTGAAGAATGTTCTTGTTATCAACCATCTTTGGCTGGTTTTGAAGGTTTTCAATTAGACTAGGGTGAGGAAGGACCTAAGTAAGTTATGGAGAGCAAATAAATTCCTTATCCAAATTAGTTTGGAAATTAGACCACCTGATTGGCTGATGCAATTCTCATTAGGGATGGCCATCAATGTTTATAAACCATCGATGGGTTATGGTCGATGTTCCTTAGTTTTGACATTGATCGGGTTGAACCAGATGGTTTCACACAATCAATGTCAAGCTCAAACTACTAGTTTTGTTTTGCTATTTCCTGGGACACGGAGCATAGCTCCACCACGACACCAGTGAAGCCCCGCCCCCGTATTCTGATTGGCCCACAGGCCAGTCAGTCAAATATAATGAATGACCACTGATATGTAACAACATTGATGGCAAAGGCCACCATTAATACTCATTCAAAACAATCCTTTCTGATTGGTTTATGTACTGTCAGTCAACAGTTTTCTATTTTACTACTTTTGAATGGACCATCATGCAATAGTCTTCAACCAGGAAGCCAATTGGTCAAGAAAGTTCTTGTTATCAACCATCTTTGTCTGGTTTTGAAGATTTTCAATTAGACTATGGTGAGGAAGGACCTAAGTAAGTTATGGAGAGCAAATAAATTCCTTATGCAAATTTGTTTGGAAATTAGACCATCTGATTGGCTGATGCAATTCTCATTAGGGATGGCCATCGATGTTTATAAACCATCGATGGGTTATGGTCGATGTTCCTTAGTTTTGACATCGATCGGGTTGAACCAGATGGTTTCACACAATCAATGTCAAGCTCAAACTACTAGTTTTGTTTTGCTATTTCATGGGACACGGAGCATAGCTCCACCCACGACACCAGTGAAGCCCTGCCCCCGCATTCTGATTTGCCCACAGGCCAGTCAGTCAAATATAATGAATGACCACTGATATGTAACAACATTGATGGCAAAGGCCACAATGGCCATCATTAATACTCATTCAAAACAATCCTTTCCGATTGGTTTATGTACTGTCAGTCAACGGTTTTCTATTTTACTACTTTTGATGGGACCATCATGCAATAGTCTTCAACCAGGAAGCCAATTGGTCAAGAATGTTCTTGTTATCAACCATCTTTGGCTGGTTTTGAAGGTTTTCAATTAGACTAGGGTGAGGAAGGACCTAAGTAAGTTATGGAGAGCAAATAAATTCCTTATGCAAATTAGTTTGGAAATTAGACCATCTGATTGGCTGATGCAATTCTCATTAGAGATGGCCATCGATGTTTATAAACCATCGATGGGTTATGGTCGATGTTCCTTAGTTTTGACATCGATCGGGTTGAACCAGATGGTTTCACACAATCAATGTCAAGCTCAAACTACTAGTTTTGTTTTGCTATTTCATGGGACACGGAGCATAGCTCCACCCACGACACCAGTGAAGCCCTGCCCCCGCATTCTGATTTGCCCACAGGCCAGTCAGTCAAATATAATGAATGACCACTGATATGTAACAACATTGATGGCAAAGGCCACAATGGCCATCATTAATACTCATTCAAAACAATCCTTTCCGATTGGTTTATGTACTGTCAGTCAACGGTTTTCTATTTTACTACTTTTGATGGGACCATCATGCAATAGTCTTCAACCAGGAAGCCAATTGGTCAAGAATGTTCTTGTTATCAACCATCTTTGGCTGGTTTTGAAGGTTTTCAATTAGACTAGGGTGAGGAAGGACCTAAGTAAGTTATGGAGAGCAAATAAATTCCTTATGCAAATTAGTTTGGAAATTAGACCATCTGATTGGCTGATGCAATTCTCATTAGAGATGGCCATCGATGTTTATAAACCATCGATGGGTTATGGTCGATGTTCCTTAGTTTTGACATCGATCGGGTTGAACCAGATGGTTTCACACAATCAATGTCAAGCTCAAACTACTAGTTTTGTTTTGCTATTTCATGGGACACGGAGCATAGCTCCACCCACGACACCAGTGAAGCCCTGCCCCCGCATTCTGATTTGCCCACAGGCCAGTCAGTCAAATATAATGAATGACCACTGATATGTAACAACATTGATGGCAAAGGCCACAATGGCCATCATTAATACTCATTCAAAACAATCCTTTCCGATTGGTTTATGTACTGTCAGTCAACAGTTTTCTATTTTAATACTTTTAACGGGACCATCATGCAACAGTCTTCAACCAGGAAGCCAATTGGTCAAGAATGTTCTTGTTATCAACCATCTTTGTCTGTTTTTGAAGGTTTTCAATTAGACTAGGGTGAGGAAGGACCTAAGTAAGTTATGGAGAGCAAATAAATTCCTTATGCAAATTAGTTTGGAAATTAGACCATCTGATTGGCTGATGCAAATTTTATTAGGGATGGCCATCGGCCATCGGCCATCGATGTTTATAAACCATCGATGGGTTATGGTCGATGTTCCTTAGTTTTGACATTGATCGGGTTGAACCAGATGGTTTCACACAATCAATGTCAAGCTCAAACTACTAGTTTTGTTTTGCTATTTCCTGGGACACGGAGCATAGCTCCACCCACGACACCAGTGAAGCCCCGCCCCCATATTCTGATTGGCCCACAGGCCAGTCAGTCAAATATGATGAATGACCACTGATATGTAACAACATTGATGGCAAAGGCCACAATGGCCATCATTAATACTCATTCAAAACAATCCTTTCCAATTGGTTTATGTGCTGTCAGTCAACGGTTTTCTATTTTACTACTTTTGATGGGACCATCATGCAATAGTCTTCAACCAGGAAGCCAATTAGTCAAGAATGTTCTTGTTATCAACCATCTTTGGCTGGTTTTGAAGGTTTTCAATTAGACTAGGGTGAGGAAGGACCTAAGTAAGTTATGGAGAGCAAATAAATTCATTATGCAAATTAGTTTGGAAATTAGACCATCTGATTGGCTGATGCAATTCTCATTAGGGATGGCCATCGATGTTTATAAACCATCGATGGGTTATGGTCGATGTTCCTTAGTTTTGACATCGATCGGGTTGAACCAGATGGTTTCACACAATCAATGTCAAGCTCAAACGACTAGTTTTGTTTTGCTACTTCCTGGGACACGGAGCATAGCCCCGCCCCCGTATTCTGATTGGCCCACAGGCCAGTCAGTCAAATATAATGAATGACCACTGATATGTAACAACATTGATGGCAAAGGCCACAATGGCCATCATTAATACTCATTCAAAACAATCCTTTCCGATTGGTTTATGTACTGTCAGTCAACAGTTTTCTATTTTACTACTTTTGATGGGACCATCATGCAATAATCTTCAACCAGGAAGCTAATTGGTCAAGAATGTTCTTGTTATCAACCATCTTTGGCTGGTTTTGAAGGTTTTCAATTAGACTAGGGTGAGGAAGGACCTAAGTAAGTTATGGAGAGCAAATAAATTCCTTATGCAAATTAGTTTGGAAATTAGACCATCTGATTGACTGATGCAATTCTCATTAGGGATGGCCATCGATGTTTATAAACCATCGATGGGTTATGGTCGATGTTCCTTAGTTTTGACATCGATCGGGTTGAACCAGATGGTTTCACACAATCAATGTCAAGCTCAAACTACTAGTTTTGTTTTGCTATTTCCTGGGACACGGAGCATAGCCCCGCCCCCGTATTCTGATTGGCCCACAGGCCAGTCAGTCAAATATAATGAATGACCACTGATATGTAACAACATTGATGGCAAAGGCCACAATGGCCATCATTAATACTCATTCAAAACAATCCTTTCCGATTGGTTTATGTACTGTCAGTCAACAGTTTTCTATTTTACTACTTTTGATGGGACCATCATGCAATAGTCTTCAACCAGGAAGCCAATTGCTCAAGAATGTTCTTATCAACCATCTTTGGCTGGTTTTGAAGGTTTTTAATTAGACTAGGGTGAGGAAGGACCTAAGTAAGTTATGGAGAGCAAATAAATTCCTTATGCAAATTAGTTTGGAAATTAGACCATCTGATTGGCTGATTCAATTCTCATTAGGGATGGCCATCGATGTTTATAAACCATCGATGGGTTATGGTCGATGTTCCTTAGTTTTGACATCGATCGGGTTGAACCAGATGGTTTCACACAATCAATGTCAAGCTCAAACTACTAGTTTTGTTTGGCTATTTCCTGGGACACGGAGCATAGCTCCACCCACGACACCAGTGAAGCCCCGCCCCCGTATTCTGATTGGCCCACAGGCCAGTCAGTCAAATATAATGAATGACCACTGATATGTAACAACATTGATGGCAAAGGCCACAATGGCCATCATTAATACTCATTCAAAACAATCCTTTCCGATTGGTTTATGTACTGTCAGTCAACGGTTTTCTATTTTACTACTTTTGATGGGACCATCATGCAATAGTCTTCAACCAGGAAGCCAATTGGTCAAGAATGTTCTTGTTATCAACCATCTTTGGCTGGTTTTGAAGGTTTTCAATTAGACTAGGGTGAGGAAGGACCTAAGTAAGTTATGGAGAGCAAATAAATTCCTTATGCAAATTAGTTTGGAAATTAGACCATCTGATTGGCTGATGCAATTCTCATTAGGGATGGCCATCGATGTTTATAAACCATCGATGGGTTATGGTCGATGTTCCTTAGTTTTGACATCGATCGGGTTGAACCAGATGGTTTCACACAATCAATGTCAAGCTCAAACTACTAGTTTTGTTTTGCTATTTCATGGGACACGGAGCATAGCTCCACCCACGACACCAGTGAAGCCCTGCCCCCGCATTCTGATTTGCCCACAGGCCAGTCAGTCAAATATAATGAATGACCACTGATATGTAACAACATTGATGGCAAAGGCCACAATGGCCATCATTAATACTCATTCAAAACAATCCTTTCCGATTGGTTTATGTACTGTCAGTCAACAGTTTTCTATTTTAATACTTTTAATGGGACCATCATGCAACAGTCTTCAACCAGGAAGCCAATTGGTCAAGAATGTTCTTGTTATCAACCATCTTTGTCTGGTTTTGAAGGTTTTCAATTAGACTAGGGTGAGGAAGGACCTAAGTAAGTTATGGAGAGCAAATAAATTCCTTATGCAAATTAGTTTGGAAATTAGACCATCTGATTGGCTGATGCAAATTTCATTAGGGATGGCCATCGGCCATCGGCCATCGATGTTTATAAACCATCGATGGGTTATGGTCGATGTTCCTTAGTTTTGACATCGATCGGGTTGAACCAGATGGTTTCACACAATCAATGTCAAGCTCAAACTACTAGTTTTGTTTTGCTATTTCCTGGGACACGGAGCATAGCTCCACCCACGACACCAGTGAAGCCCCGCCCCCATATTCTGATTGGCCCACAGGCCAGTCAGTCAAATATGATGAATGACCACTGATATGTAACAACATTGATGGCAAAGGCCACAATGGCCATCATTAATACTCATTCAAAACAATCCTTTCCAATTGGTTTATGTGCTGTCAGTCAACAGTTTTCTATTTTACTACTTTTGATGGGACCATCATGCAATAGTCTTCAACCAGGAAGCCAATTAGTCAAGAATGTTCTTGTTATCAACCATCTTTGGCTGGTTTTGAAGGTTTTCAATTAGACTAGGGTGAGGAAGGACCTAAGTAAGTTATGGAGAGCAAATAAATTCCTTATGCAAATTAGTTTGGAAATTAGACCATCTGATTGGCTGATGCAATTCTCATTAGGGATGGCCATCGATGTTTATAAACCATCGATGGGTTATGGTCGATGTTCCTTAGTTTTGACATCGATCGGGTTGAACCAGATGGTTTCACACAATCAATGTCAAGCTCAAACGACTAGTTTTGTTTTGCTACTTCCTGGGACACGGAGCATAGCCCCGCCCCCGTATTCTGATTGGCCCACAGGCCAGTCAGTCAAATATAATGAATGACCACTGATATGTAACAACATTGATGGCAAAGGCCACAATGGCCATCATTAATACTCATTCAAAACAATCCTTTCCGATTGGTTTATGTACTGTCAGTCAACAGTTTTCTATTTTACTACTTTTGATGGGACCATCATGCAATAATCTTCAACCAGGAAGCCAATTGGTCAAGAATGTTCTTGTTATCAACCATCTTTGGCTGGTTTTGAAGGTTTTCAATTAGACTAGGGTGAGGAAGGACCTAAGTAAGTTATGGAGAGCAAATAAATTCCTTATGCAAATTAGTTTGGAAATTAGACCATCTGATTGACTGATGCAATTCTCATTAGGGATGGCCATCGATGTTTATAAACCATCGATGGGTTATGGTCGATGTTCCTTAGTTTTGGCATCGATCGGGTTGAACCAGATGGTTTCACACAATCAATGTCAAGCTGAAACTACTCGTTTTGTTTTGCTATTTCCTGGGACACGGAGCATAGCTCCACCCACGACACCAGTAAAGCCCCGCCCCCGTATTCTGATTGGCCCACAGGCCAGTCAGTCAAATATAATGAATGACCATTGATATGTAACAACATTGATGGCAAAGGCCACAATGGCCATCATTAATACTCATTCAAAACAATCCTTTCCGATTGGTTTATGTACTATCAGTCAACAGTTTTCTATTTTACTACTTTTGATGGGACCATCATGCAATAGTCTTCAACCAGGAAGCCAATTAGTCAAGATTGTTCTTGTTATCAACCATCTTCGGCTGGTTTTGAAGGTTTTCAATTAGACTAGGGTGAGGAAGGACCTAAGTAAGTTATGAAGAGTAAATAAATTCCTTATGCAAATTAGTTTGCAAATTAGACCATCTGATTGGCTGATGCAATTCTCATTAGGGATGGCCATCGGCCATCGACCATCGATGTTTATAAACCATCGATGGGTTATGGTTGATGTTCCTTAGTTTTGACATCGATCGGGTTGAACCAGATGGTTTCACACAATCAATGTCAAGCTGAAACTACTAGTTTTGTTTTGCTATTTCCTGGGACACGGAGCATAGCCCCGCCCCCGTATTCTGATTGGCCCACAGGCCAGTCAGTCAAATATAATGAATGACCACTGATATGTAACAACATTGATGGCAAAGGCCACAATGGCCATCATTAATACTCATTAAAAACAATCCTTTCCGATTGGTTTATGTACTGTCAGTCAACGGTTTTCTGTTTTACTACTTTTGATGGGACCATCATGCAACAGTCTTCAACCAGGAAGCCAATTGGTGAAGAATGTTCTTGTTATCAACCATCTTTGGCTGGTTTTGAAGGTTTTCAATTAGACTAGGGTGAGGAAGGACCTAAGTAAGTTATGGAGAGCAAATAAATTCCTTATGCAAATTAGTTTGGAAATTAGACCATCTGATTGGATGATGCAATTCTCATTAGGGATGGCCATCGATGTTTATAAACCATCGATGGGTTATGGTCGATGTTCCTTAGTTTTGACATCGATCGGGTTGAACCAGATGGTTTCACACAATCAATGTCAAGCTCAAACTACTAGTTTTGTTTTGCTATTTCCTGGGACACGGAGCATAGCTCCACCCACGACACCAGTGAAGCCCCGCCCCCGTATTCTGATTGGCCCACAGGCCAGTCAGTCAAATATAATGAATGACCACTGATATGTAACAACATTGATGGCAAAGGCCACAATGGCCATCATTAATACTCATTCAAAACAATCCTTTCCGATTGGTTTATGTACTGTCAGTCAACAGTTTTCTATTTTACTACTTTTGATGTGACCATCATGCAATAATCTTCAACCAGGAAGCCAATTGGTCAAGAATGTTCTTGTTATCAACCATCTTTGGCTGGTTTTGAAGGTTTTCAATTAGACTAGGGTGAGGAAGGACCTAAGTAGTTATGGAGAGCAAATAAATTCCTTATGCAAATTAGTTTGGAAATTAGACCATCTGATTGGCTAATGCAATTCTCATTAGGGATGGCCATCGATGTTTATAAACCATCGATGGGTTATGGTCGATGTTCCTTAGTTTTGACATCGATCGGGTTGAACCAGATGGTTTCACACAATCAATGTCAAGCTCAAACTACTAGTTTTGTTTTGCTATTTCCTGGGACACGGAGCATAGCCCCGCCCCCGTATTCTGATTGGCCCACAGGCCAGTCAGTCAAATATAATGAATGACCACTGATATGTAACAACATTGATGGCAAAGGCCACAATGGCCATCATTAATACTCATTCAAAACAATCCTTTCCGATTGGTTTATGTACTGTCAGTCAACGGTTTTCTGTTTTACTACTTTTGATGGGACCATCATGCAACAGTCTTCAACCAGGAAGCCAATTGGTGAAGAATGTTCTTGTTATCAACCATCTTTGGCTGGTTTTGAAGGTTTTCAATTAGACTAGGGTGAGGAAGGACCTAAGTAAGTTATGGAGAGCAAATAAATTCCTTATGCAAATTAGTTTGGAAATTAGACCATCTGATTGGATGATGCAATTCTCATTAGGGATGGCCATCGATGTTTATAAACCATCGATGGGTTATGGTCGATGTTCCTTAGTTTTGACATCGATCGGGTTGAACCAGATGGTTTCACACAATCAATGTCAAGCTCAAACTACTAGTTTTGTTTTGCTATTTCCTGGGACACGGAGCATAGCTCCACCCACGACACCAGTGAAGCCCCGCCCCCGTATTCTGATTGGCCCACAGGCCAGTCAGTCAAATATAATGAATGACCACTGATATGTAACAACATTGATGGCAAAGGCCACAATGGCCATCATTAATACTCATTCAAAACAATCCTTTCCGATTGGTTTATGTACTGTCAGTCAACAGTTTTCTATTTTACTACTTTTGATGGGACCATCATGCAATAATCTTCAACCAGGAAGCCAATTGGTCAAGAATGTTCTTGTTATCAACCATCTTTGGCTGGTTTTGAAGGTTTTCAATTAGACTAGTGTGAGGAAGGACCTAAGTAGTTATGGAGAGCAAATAAATTCCTTATGCAAATTAGTTTGGAAATTAGACCATCTGATTGGCTAATGCAATTCTCATTAGGGATGGCCATCGATGTTTATAAACCATCGATGGGTTATGGTCGATGTTCCTTAGTTTTGACATCGATCGGGTTGAACCAGATGGTTTCACACAATCAATGTCAAGCTCAAACTACTAGTTTTGTTTTGCTATTTCCTGGGACACGGAGCATAGCTCCACCCACAACACCAGTGAAGCCCCGCCCCCGTATTCTGATTGGCCCACAGGCCAGTCAGTCAAATATAATGAATGACCACAGATATGTAACAACATTGATGGCAAAGGCCACAATGGCCATCATTAATACTCATTCAAAACAATCCTTTCCGATTGGTTTATGTACTGTCTGTCAACAGTTTTCTATTTTACTACTTTTGATGGGACCATCATGCAATAGTCTTCAACCAGGAAGCCAATTGGTCAAGAATGTTCTTGTCATCAACCATCTTTGGCTGGTTTTGAAGGTTTTCAATTAGACTAGGGTGAGGAAGGACCTAAGTAAGTTATGGAGAGCAAATAAATTCCTTATGCAAATTAGTTTGGAAATTAGACCATCTGATTGGCTGATGCAATTCTCATTAGGGATGGCCATCGGCCATCGGCCATCGGCCATCGATGTTTATAAACCATTGATGGGTTATGGTCGATGTTCCTTAGTTTTGGCATCGATCGGGTTGAACCAGATGGTTTCACACAATCAATGTCAAGCTGAAACTACTAGTTTTGTTTTGCTATTTCCTGGGACACGGAGCATAGCTCCAACCACGACACCAGTAAAGCACCGCCCCCGTATTCTGATTGGCCCACAAGCCAGTCAGTCAAATATAATGAATGACCATTGATATGTAACAACATTGATGGCAAAGGCCACAATGGCCATCATTAATACTCATTCAAAACAATCCTTTCCGATTGGTTTATGTACTATCAGTCAACAGTTTTCTATTTTACTACTTTTGATGGGACCATCATGCAATAGTCTTCAACCAGGAAGCCAATTAGTCAAGATTGTTCTTGTTATCAACCATCTTCGGCTGGTTTTGAAGGTTTTCAATTAGACTAGGGTGAGGAAGGACCTAAGTAAGTTATGAAGAGTAAATAAATTCCTTAGGCAAATTAGTTTGCAAATTAGACCATCTGATTGGCTGATGCAATTCTCATTAGGGATGGCCATCGGCCATCGACCATCGATGTTTATAAACCATCGATGGGTTATGGTTGATGTTCCTTAGTTTTGACATCGATCGGGTTGAACCAGATGGTTTCACACAATCAATGTCAAGCTGAAACTACTAGTTTTGTTTTGCTATTTCAAGGAACACGGAGCATAGCCCCGCCCCCGTATTCTGATTGGCCCACAGGCCAGTCAGTCAAATATAATGAATGACCACTGATATGTAACAACATTGATGGCAAAGGCCACAATGGCCATCATTAATACTCATTCAAAACAATCCTTTCCGATTGGTTTATGTACTGTCAGTCAACGTTTTTCTGTTTTACTACTTTTGATGGGACCATCATGCAACAGTCTTCAACCAGGAAGCCAATTTGTGAAGAATGTTCTTGTTATCAACCATCTTTGGCTGGTTTTGAAGGTTTTCAATTAGACTAGGGTGAGGAAGGACCTAAGTAAGTTATGGAGAGCAAATAAATTCCTTATCCAAATTAGTTTGGAAATTAGACCACCTGATTGGCTGATGCAATTCTCATTAGGGATGGCCATCAATGTTTATAAACCATCGATGGGTTATGGTCGATGTTCCTTAGTTTTGACATTGATCGGGTTGAACCAGATGGTTTCACACAATCAATGTCAAGCTCAAACTACTAGTTTTGTTTTGCTATTTCCTGGGACACGGAGCATAGCTCCACCACGACACCAGTGAAGCCCCGCCCCCGTATTCTGATTGGCCCACAGGCCAGTCAGTCAAATATAATGAATGACCACTGATATGTAACAACATTGATGGCAAAGGCCACCATTAATACTCATTCAAAACAATCCTTTCTGATTGGTTTATGTACTGTCAGTCAACAGTTTTCTATTTTACTACTTTTGAATGGACCATCATGCAATAGTCTTCAACCAGGAAGCCAATTGGTCAAGAAAGTTCTTGTTATCAACCATCTTTGTCTGGTTTTGAAGATTTTCAATTAGACTATGGTGAGGAAGGACCTAAGTAAGTTATGGAGAGCAAATAAATTCCTTATGCAAATTTGTTTGGAAATTAGACCATCTGATTGGCTGATGCAATTCTCATTAGGGATGGCCATCGATGTTTATAAACCATCGATGGGTTATGGTCGATGTTCCTTAGTTTTGACATCGATCGGGTTGAACCAGATGGTTTCACACAATCAATGTCAAGCTCAAACTACTAGTTTTGTTTTGCTATTTCATGGGACACGGAGCATAGCTCCACCCACGACACCAGTGAAGCCCTGCCCCCGCATTCTCATTTGCCCACAGGCCAGTCAGTCAAATATAATGAATGACCACTGATATGTAACAACATTGATGGCAAAGGCCACAATGGCCATCATTAATACTCATTCAAAACAATCCTTTCCGATTGGTTTATGTACTGTCAGTCAACAGTTTTCTATTTTAATACTTTTAATGGGACCATCATGCAACAGTCTTCAACCAGGAAGCCAATTGGTCAAGAATGTTCTTGTTATCAACCATCTTTGTCTGGTTTTGAAAGTTTTCAATTAGACTAGGGTGAGGAAGGACCTAAGTAAGTTATGGAGAGCAAATAAATTCCTTATGCAAATTAGTTTGGAAATTAGACCATCTGATTGGCTGATGCAAATTTCATTAGGGATGGCCATCGGCCATCGACCATCGATGTTTATAAACCATCGATGGGTTATGGTCGATGTTCCTTAGTTTTGACATCGATCGGGTTGAACCAGATGGTTTCACACAATCAATGTCAAGCTCAAACTACTAGTTTTGTTTTGCTATTTCCTGGGACACGGAGCATAGCTCCACCCACGACACCAGTGAAGCCCCGCCCCCATATTCTGATTGGCCCACAGGCCAGTCAGTCAAATATGATGAATGACCACTGATATGTAACAACATTGATGGCAAAGGCCACAATGGCCATCATTAATACTCATTCAAAACAATCCTTTCCAATTGGTTTATGTGCTGTCAGTCAACGGTTTTCTATTTTACTACTTTTGATGGGACCATCATGCAATAGTCTTCAACCAGGAAGCCAATTAGTCAAGAATGTTCTTGTTATCAACCATCTTTGGCTGGTTTTGAAGGTTTTCAATTAGACTAGGGTGAGGAAGGACCTAAGTAAGTTATGGAGAGCAAATAAATTCCTTATGCAAATTAGTTTGGAAATTAGACCATCTGATTGGCTGATGCAATTCTCATTAGGGATGGCCATCGATGTTTATAAACCATCGATGGGTTATGGTCGATGTTCCTTAGTTTTGACATCGATCGGGTTGAACCAGATGGTTTCACACAATCAATGTCAAGCTCAAACTACTAGTTTTGTTTTGCTATTTCCTGGGACACGGAGCATAGCCCCGCCCCCGTATTCTGATTGGCCCACAGGCCAGTCAGTCAAATATAATGAATGACCACTGATATGTAACAACATTGATGGCAAAGGCCACAATGGCCATCATTAATACTCATTCAAAACAATCCTTTCCGATTGGTTTATGTACTGTCAGTCAACAGTTTTCTATTTTACTACTTTTGATGGGACCATCATGCAATAATCTTCAACCAGGAAGCCAATTGGTCAAGAATGTTCTTGTTATCAACCATCTTTGGCTGGTTTTGAAGGTTTTCAATTAGACTAGTGTGAGGAAGGACCTAAGTAGTTATGGAGAGCAAATAAATTCCTTATGCAAATTAGTTTGGAAATTAGACCATCTGATTGGCTAATGCAATTCTCATTAGGGATGGCCATCGATGTTTATAAACCATCGATGGGTTATGGTCGATGTTCCTTAGTTTTGACATCGATCGGGTTGAACCAGATGGTTTCACACAATCAATGTCAAGCTCAAACTACTAGTTTTGTTTTGCTATTTCCTGGGACACGGAGCATAGCTCCACCCACAACACCAGTGAAGCCCCGCCCCCGTATTCTGATTGGCCCACAGGCCAGTCAGTCAAATATAATGAATGACCACAGATATGTAACAACATTGATGGCAAAGGCCACAATGGCCATCATTAATACTCATTCAAAACAATCCTTTCCGATTGGTTTATGTACTGTCTGTCAACAGTTTTCTATTTTACTACTTTTGATGGGACCATCATGCAATAGTCTTCAACCAGGAAGCCAAATGGTCAAGAATGTTCTTGTCATCAACCATCTTTGGCTGGTTTTGAAGGTTTTCAATTAGACTAGGGTGAGGAAGGACCTAAGTAAGTTATGGAGAGCAAATAAATTCCTTATGCAAATTAGTTTGGAAATTAGACCATCTGATTGGCTGATGCAATTCTCATTAGGGATGGCCATCGGCCATCGGCCATCGGCCATCGATGTTTATAAACCATTGATGGGTTATGGTCGATGTTCCTTAGTTTTGGCATCGATCGGGTTGAACCAGATGGTTTCACACAATCAATGTCAAGCTGAAACTACTAGTTTTGTTTTGCTATTTCCTGGGACACGGAGCATAGCTCCAACCACGACACCAGTAAAGCCCCGCCCCCGTATTCTGATTGGCCCACAAGCCAGTCAGTCAAATATAATGAATGACCATTGATATGTAACAACATTGATGGCAAAGGCCACAATGGCCATCATTAATACTCATTCAAAACAATCCTTTCCGATTGGTTTATGTACTATCAGTCAACAGTTTTCTATTTTACTACTTTTGATGGGACCATCATGCAATAGTCTTCAACCAGGAAGCCAATTAGTCAAGATTGTTCTTGTTATCAACCATCTTCGGCTGGTTTTGAAGGTTTTCAATTAGACTAGGGTGAGGAAGGACCTAAGTAAGTTATGAAGAGTAAATAAATTCCTTAGGCAAATTAGTTTGCAAATTAGACCATCTGATTGGCTGATGCAATTCTCATTAGTGATGGCCATCGGCCATCGACCATCGATGTTTATAAACCATCGATGGGTTATGGTTGATGTTCCTTAGTTTTGACATCGATCGGGTTGAACCAGATGGTTTCACACAATCAATGTCAAGCTGAAACTACTAGTTTTGTTTTGCTATTTCCTGGGACACGGAGCATAGCCCCGCCCCCGTATTCTGATTGGCCCACAGGCCAGTCAGTCAAATATAATGAATGACCACTGATATGTAACAACATTGATGGCAAAGGCCACAATGGCCATCATTAATACTCATTCAAAACAATCCTTTCCGATTGGTTTATGTACTGTCAGTCAACGTTTTTCTGTTTTACTACTTTTGATGGGACCATCATGCAACAGTCTTCAACCAGGAAGCCAATTTGTGAAGAATGTTCTTGTTATCAACCATCTTTGGCTGGTTTTGAAGGTTTTCAATTAGACTAGGGTGAGGAAGGACCTAAGTAAGTTATGGAGAGCAAATAAATTCCTTATCCAAATTAGTTTGGAAATTAGACCACCTGATTGGCTGATGCAATTCTCATTAGGGATGGCCATCAATGTTTATAAACCATCGATGGGTTATGGTCGATGTTCCTTAGTTTTGACATTGATCGGGTTGAACCAGATGGTTTCACACAATCAATGTCAAGCTCAAACTACTAGTTTTGTTTTGCTATTTCCTGGGACACGGAGCATAGCTCCACCACGACACCAGTGAAGCCCCGCCCCCGTATTCTGATTGGCCCACAGGCCAGTCAGTCAAATATAATGAATGACCACTGATATGTAACAACATTGATGGCAAAGGCCACCATTAATACTCATTCAAAACAATCCTTTCTGATTGGTTTATGTACTGTCAGTCAACAGTTTTCTATTTTACTACTTTTGAATGGACCATCATGCAATAGTCTTCAACCAGGAAGCCAATTGGTCAAGAAAGTTCTTGTTATCAACCATCTTTGTCTGGTTTTGAAGATTTTCAATTAGACTATGGTGAGGAAGGACCTAAGTAAGTTATGGAGAGCAAATAAATTCCTTATGCAAATTTGTTTGGAAATTAGACCATCTGATTGGCTGATGCAATTCTCATTAGGGATGGCCATCGATGTTTATAAACCATCGATGGGTTATGGTCGATGTTCCTTAGTTTTGACATCGATCGGGTTGAACCAGATGGTTTCACACAATCAATGTCAAGCTCAAACTACTAGTTTTGTTTTGCTATTTCATGGGACACGGAGCATAGCTCCACCCACGACACCAGTGAAGCCCTGCCCCCGCATTCTGATTTGCCCACAGGCCAGTCAGTCAAATATAATGAATGACCACTGATATGTAACAACATTGATGGCAAAGGCCACAATGGCCATCATTAATACTCATTCAAAACAATCCTTTCCGATTGGTTTATGTACTGTCAGTCAACGGTTTTCTATTTTACTACTTTTGATGGGACCATCATGCAATAGTCTTCAACCAGGAAGCCAATTGGTCAAGAATGTTCTTGTTATCAACCATCTTTGGCTGGTTTTGAAGGTTTTCAATTAGACTAGGGTGAGGAAGGACCTAAGTAAGTTATGGAGAGCAAATAAATTCCTTATGCAAATTAGTTTGGAAATTAGACCATCTGATTGGCTGATGCAATTCTCATTAGAGATGGCCATCGATGTTTATAAACCATCGATGGGTTATGGTCGATGTTCCTTAGTTTTGACATCGATCGGGTTGAACCAGATGGTTTCACACAATCAATGTCAAGCTCAAACTACTAGTTTTGTTTTGCTATTTCATGGGACACGGAGCATAGCTCCACCCACGACACCAGTGAAGCCCTGCCCCCGCATTCTGATTTGCCCACAGGCCAGTCAGTCAAATATAATGAATGACCACTGATATGTAACAACATTGATGGCAAAGGCCACAATGGCCATCATTAATACTCATTCAAAACAATCCTTTCCGATTGGTTTATGTACTGTCAGTCAACAGTTTTCTATTTTAATACTTTTAACGGGACCATCATGCAACAGTCTTCAACCAGGAAGCCAATTGGTCAAGAATGTTCTTGTTATCAACCATCTTTGTCTGTTTTTGAAGGTTTTCAATTAGACTAGGGTGAGGAAGGACCTAAGTAAGTTATGGAGAGCAAATAAATTCCTTATGCAAATTAGTTTGGAAATTAGACCATCTGATTGGCTGATGCAAATTTTATTAGGGATGGCCATCGGCCATCGGCCATCGATGTTTATAAACCATCGATGGGTTATGGTCGATGTTCCTTAGTTTTGACATCGATCGGGTTGAACCAGATGGTTTCACACAATCAATGTCAAGCTCAAACTACTAGTTTTGTTTTGCTATTTCCTGGGACACGGAGCATAGCTCCACCCACGACACCAGTGAAGCCCCGCCCCCATATTCTGATTGGCCCACAGGCCAGTCAGTCAAATATGATGAATGACCACTGATATGTAACAACATTGATGGCAAAGGCCACAATGGCCATCATTAATACTCATTCAAAACAATCCTTTCCAATTGGTTTATGTGCTGTCAGTCAACGGTTTTCTATTTTACTACTTTTGATGGGACCATCATGCAATAGTCTTCAACCAGGAAGCCAATTAGTCAAGAATGTTCTTGTTATCAACCATCTTTGGCTGGTTTTGAAGGTTTTCAATTAGACTAGGGTGAGGAAGGACCTAAGTAAGTTATGGAGAGCAAATAAATTCATTATGCAAATTAGTTTGGAAATTAGACCATCTGATTGGCTGATGCAATTCTCATTAGGGATGGCCATCGATGTTTATAAACCATCGATGGGTTATGGTCGATGTTCCTTAGTTTTGACATCGATCGGGTTGAACCAGATGGTTTCACACAATCAATGTCAAGCTCAAACGACTAGTTTTGTTTTGCTACTTCCTGGGACACGGAGCATAGCCCCGCCCCCGTATTCTGATTGGCCCACAGGCCAGTCAGTCAAATATAATGAATGACCACTGATATGTAACAACATTGATGGCAAAGGCCACAATGGCCATCATTAATACTCATTCAAAACAATCCTTTCCGATTGGTTTATGTACTGTCAGTCAACAGTTTTCTATTTTACTACTTTTGATGGGACCATCATGCAATAATCTTCAACCAGGAAGCTAATTGGTCAAGAATGTTCTTGTTATCAACCATCTTTGGCTGGTTTTGAAGGTTTTCAATTAGACTAGGGTGAGGAAGGACCTAAGTAAGTTATGGAGAGCAAATAAATTCCTTATGCAAATTAGTTTGGAAATTAGACCATCTGATTGACTGATGCAATTCTCATTAGGGATGGCCATCGATGTTTATAAACCATCGATGGGTTATGGTCGATGTTCCTTAGTTTTGACATCGATCGGGTTGAACCAGATGGTTTCACACAATCAATGTCAAGCTCAAACTACTAGTTTTGTTTTGCTATTTCCTGGGACACGGAGCATAGCCCCGCCCCCGTATTCTGATTGGCCCACAGGCCAGTCAGTCAAATATAATGAATGACCACTGATATGTAACAACATTGATGGCAAAGGCCACAATGGCCATCATTAATACTCATTCAAAACAATCCTTTCCGATTGGTTTATGTACTGTCAGTCAACAGTTTTCTATTTTACTACTTTTGATGGGACCATCATGCAATAGTCTTCAACCAGGAAGCCAATTGCTCAAGAATGTTCTTATCAACCATCTTTGGCTGGTTTTGAAGGTTTTTAATTAGACTAGGGTGAGGAAGGACCTAAGTAAGTTATGGAGAGCAAATAAATTCCTTATGCAAATTAGTTTGGAAATTAGACCATCTGATTGGCTGATTCAATTCTCATTAGGGATGGCCATCGATGTTTATAAACCATCGATGGGTTATGGTCGATGTTCCTTAGTTTTGACATCGATCGGGTTGAACCAGATGGTTTCACACAATCAATGTCAAGCTCAAACTACTAGTTTTGTTTGGCTATTTCCTGGGACACGGAGCATAGCTCCACCCACGACACCAGTGAAGCCCCGCCCCCGTATTCTGATTGGCCCACAGGCCAGTCAGTCAAATATAATGAATGACCACTGATATGTAACAACATTGATGGCAAAGGCCACAATGGCCATCATTAATACTCATTCAAAACAATCCTTTCCGATTGGTTTATGTACTGTCAGTCAACGGTTTTCTATTTTACTACTTTTGATGGGACCATCATGCAATAGTCTTCAACCAGGAAGCCAATTGGTCAAGAATGTTCTTGTTATCAACCATCTTTGGCTGGTTTTGAAGGTTTTCAATTAGACTAGGGTGAGGAAGGACCTAAGTAAGTTATGGAGAGCAAATAAATTCCTTATGCAAATTAGTTTGGAAATTAGACCATCTGATTGGCTGATGCAATTCTCATTAGGGATGGCCATCGATGTTTATAAACCATCGATGGGTTATGGTCGATGTTCCTTAGTTTTGACATCGATCGGGTTGAACCAGATGGTTTCACACAATCAATGTCAAGCTCAAACTACTAGTTTTGTTTTGCTATTTCATGGGACACGGAGCATAGCTCCACCCACGACACCAGTGAAGCCCTGCCCCCGCATTCTGATTTGCCCACAGGCCAGTCAGTCAAATATAATGAATGACCACTGATATGTAACAACATTGATGGCAAAGGCCACAATGGCCATCATTAATACTCATTCAAAACAATCCTTTCCGATTGGTTTATGTACTGTCAGTCAACAGTTTTCTATTTTAATACTTTTAATGGGACCATCATGCAACAGTCTTCAACCAGGAAGCCAATTGGTCAAGAATGTTCTTGTTATCAACCATCTTTGTCTGGTTTTGAAGGTTTTCAATTAGACTAGGGTGAGGAAGGACCTAAGTAAGTTATGGAGAGCAAATAAATTCCTTATGCAAATTAGTTTGGAAATTAGACCATCTGATTGGCTGATGCAAATTTCATTAGGGATGGCCATCGGCCATCGGCCATCGATGTTTATAAACCATCGATGGGTTATGGTCGATGTTCCTTAGTTTTGACATCGATCGGGTTGAACCAGATGGTTTCACACAATCAATGTCAAGCTCAAACTACTAGTTTTGTTTTGCTATTTCCTGGGACACGGAGCATAGCTCCACCCACGACACCAGTGAAGCCCCGCCCCCATATTCTGATTGGCCCACAGGCCAGTCAGTCAAATATGATGAATGACCACTGATATGTAACAACATTGATGGCAAAGGCCACAATGGCCATCATTAATACTCATTCAAAACAATCCTTTCCAATTGGTTTATGTGCTGTCAGTCAACAGTTTTCTATTTTACTACTTTTGATGGGACCATCATGCAATAGTCTTCAACCAGGAAGCCAATTAGTCAAGAATGTTCTTGTTATCAACCATCTTTGGCTGGTTTTGAAGGTTTTCAATTAGACTAGGGTGAGGAAGGACCTAAGTAAGTTATGGAGAGCAAATAAATTCCTTATGCAAATTAGTTTGGAAATTAGACCATCTGATTGGCTGATGCAATTCTCATTAGGGATGGCCATCGATGTTTATAAACCATCGATGGGTTATGGTCGATGTTCCTTAGTTTTGACATCGATCGGGTTGAACCAGATGGTTTCACACAATCAATGTCAAGCTCAAACGACTAGTTTTGTTTTGCTACTTCCTGGGACACGGAGCATAGCCCCGCCCCCGTATTCTGATTGGCCCACAGGCCAGTCAGTCAAATATAATGAATGACCACTGATATGTAACAACATTGATGGCAAAGGCCACAATGGCCATCATTAATACTCATTCAAAACAATCCTTTCCGATTGGTTTATGTACTGTCAGTCAACAGTTTTCTATTTTACTACTTTTGATGGGACCATCATGCAATAATCTTCAACCAGGAAGCCAATTGGTCAAGAATGTTCTTGTTATCAACCATCTTTGGCTGGTTTTGAAGGTTTTCAATTAGACTAGGGTGAGGAAGGACCTAAGTAAGTTATGGAGAGCAAATAAATTCCTTATGCAAATTAGTTTGGAAATTAGACCATCTGATTGACTGATGCAATTCTCATTAGGGATGGCCATCGATGTTTATAAACCATCGATGGGTTATGGTCGATGTTCCTTAGTTTTGGCATCGATCGGGTTGAACCAGATGGTTTCACACAATCAATGTCAAGCTGAAACTACTCGTTTTGTTTTGCTATTTCCTGGGACACGGAGCATAGCTCCACCCACGACACCAGTAAAGCCCCGCCCCCGTATTCTGATTGGCCCACAGGCCAGTCAGTCAAATATAATGAATGACCATTGATATGTAACAACATTGATGGCAAAGGCCACAATGGCCATCATTAATACTCATTCAAAACAATCCTTTCCGATTGGTTTATGTACTATCAGTCAACAGTTTTCTATTTTACTACTTTTGATGGGACCATCATGCAATAGTCTTCAACCAGGAAGCCAATTAGTCAAGATTGTTCTTGTTATCAACCATCTTCGGCTGGTTTTGAAGGTTTTCAATTAGACTAGGGTGAGGAAGGACCTAAGTAAGTTATGAAGAGTAAATAAATTCCTTATGCAAATTAGTTTGCAAATTAGACCATCTGATTGGCTGATGCAATTCTCATTAGGGATGGCCATCGGCCATCGACCATCGATGTTTATAAACCATCGATGGGTTATGGTTGATGTTCCTTAGTTTTGACATCGATCGGGTTGAACCAGATGGTTTCACACAATCAATGTCAAGCTGAAACTACTAGTTTTGTTTTGCTATTTCCTGGGACACGGAGCATAGCCCCGCCCCCGTATTCTGATTGGCCCACAGGCCAGTCAGTCAAATATAATGAATGACCACTGATATGTAACAACATTGATGGCAAAGGCCACAATGGCCATCATTAATACTCATTAAAAACAATCCTTTCCGATTGGTTTATGTACTGTCAGTCAACGGTTTTCTGTTTTACTACTTTTGATGGGACCATCATGCAACAGTCTTCAACCAGGAAGCCAATTGGTGAAGAATGTTCTTGTTATCAACCATCTTTGGCTGGTTTTGAAGGTTTTCAATTAGACTAGGGTGAGGAAGGACCTAAGTAAGTTATGGAGAGCAAATAAATTCCTTATGCAAATTAGTTTGGAAATTAGACCATCTGATTGGATGATGCAATTCTCATTAGGGATGGCCATCGATGTTTATAAACCATCGATGGGTTATGGTCGATGTTCCTTAGTTTTGACATCGATCGGGTTGAACCAGATGGTTTCACACAATCAATGTCAAGCTCAAACTACTAGTTTTGTTTTGCTATTTCCTGGGACACGGAGCATAGCTCCACCCACGACACCAGTGAAGCCCCGCCCCCGTATTCTGATTGGCCCACAGGCCAGTCAGTCAAATATAATGAATGACCACTGATATGTAACAACATTGATGGCAAAGGCCACAATGGCCATCATTAATACTCATTCAAAACAATCCTTTCCGATTGGTTTATGTACTGTCAGTCAACAGTTTTCTATTTTACTACTTTTGATGTGACCATCATGCAATAATCTTCAACCAGGAAGCCAATTGGTCAAGAATGTTCTTGTTATCAACCATCTTTGGCTGGTTTTGAAGGTTTTCAATTAGACTAGGGTGAGGAAGGACCTAAGTAGTTATGGAGAGCAAATAAATTCCTTATGCAAATTAGTTTGGAAATTAGACCATCTGATTGGCTAATGCAATTCTCATTAGGGATGGCCATCGATGTTTATAAACCATCGATGGGTTATGGTCGATGTTCCTTAGTTTTGACATCGATCGGGTTGAACCAGATGGTTTCACACAATCAATGTCAAGCTCAAACTACTAGTTTTGTTTTGCTATTTCCTGGGACACGGAGCATAGCCCCGCCCCCGTATTCTGATTGGCCCACAGGCCAGTCAGTCAAATATAATGAATGACCACTGATATGTAACAACATTGATGGCAAAGGCCACAATGGCCATCATTAATACTCATTCAAAACAATCCTTTCCGATTGGTTTATGTACTGTCAGTCAACGGTTTTCTGTTTTACTACTTTTGATGGGACCATCATGCAACAGTCTTCAACCAGGAAGCCAATTGGTGAAGAATGTTCTTGTTATCAACCATCTTTGGCTGGTTTTGAAGGTTTTCAATTAGACTAGGGTGAGGAAGGACCTAAGTAAGTTATGGAGAGCAAATAAATTCCTTATGCAAATTAGTTTGGAAATTAGACCATCTGATTGGATGATGCAATTCTCATTAGGGATGGCCATCGATGTTTATAAACCATCGATGGGTTATGGTCGATGTTCCTTAGTTTTGACATCGATCGGGTTGAACCAGATGGTTTCACACAATCAATGTCAAGCTCAAACTACTAGTTTTGTTTTGCTATTTCCTGGGACACGGAGCATAGCTCCACCCACGACACCAGTGAAGCCCCGCCCCCGTATTCTGATTGGCCCACAGGCCAGTCAGTCAAATATAATGAATGACCACTGATATGTAACAACATTGATGGCAAAGGCCACAATGGCCATCATTAATACTCATTCAAAACAATCCTTTCCGATTGGTTTATGTACTGTCAGTCAACAGTTTTCTATTTTACTACTTTTGATGGGACCATCATGCAATAATCTTCAACCAGGAAGCCAATTGGTCAAGAATGTTCTTGTTATCAACCATCTTTGGCTGGTTTTGAAGGTTTTCAATTAGACTAGTGTGAGGAAGGACCTAAGTAGTTATGGAGAGCAAATAAATTCCTTATGCAAATTAGTTTGGAAATTAGACCATCTGATTGGCTAATGCAATTCTCATTAGGGATGGCCATCGATGTTTATAAACCATCGATGGGTTATGGTCGATGTTCCTTAGTTTTGACATCGATCGGGTTGAACCAGATGGTTTCACACAATCAATGTCAAGCTCAAACTACTAGTTTTGTTTTGCTATTTCCTGGGACACGGAGCATAGCTCCACCCACAACACCAGTGAAGCCCCGCCCCCGTATTCTGATTGGCCCACAGGCCAGTCAGTCAAATATAATGAATGACCACAGATATGTAACAACATTGATGGCAAAGGCCACAATGGCCATCATTAATACTCATTCAAAACAATCCTTTCCGATTGGTTTATGTACTGTCTGTCAACAGTTTTCTATTTTACTACTTTTGATGGGACCATCATGCAATAGTCTTCAACCAGGAAGCCAATTGGTCAAGAATGTTCTTGTCATCAACCATCTTTGGCTGGTTTTGAAGGTTTTCAATTAGACTAGGGTGAGGAAGGACCTAAGTAAGTTATGGAGAGCAAATAAATTCCTTATGCAAATTAGTTTGGAAATTAGACCATCTGATTGGCTGATGCAATTCTCATTAGGGATGGCCATCGGCCATCGGCCATCGGCCATCGATGTTTATAAACCATTGATGGGTTATGGTCGATGTTCCTTAGTTTTGGCATCGATCGGGTTGAACCAGATGGTTTCACACAATCAATGTCAAGCTGAAACTACTAGTTTTGTTTTGCTATTTCCTGGGACACGGAGCATAGCTCCAACCACGACACCAGTAAAGCACCGCCCCCGTATTCTGATTGGCCCACAAGCCAGTCAGTCAAATATAATGAATGACCATTGATATGTAACAACATTGATGGCAAAGGCCACAATGGCCATCATTAATACTCATTCAAAACAATCCTTTCCGATTGGTTTATGTACTATCAGTCAACAGTTTTCTATTTTACTACTTTTGATGGGACCATCATGCAATAGTCTTCAACCAGGAAGCCAATTAGTCAAGATTGTTCTTGTTATCAACCATCTTCGGCTGGTTTTGAAGGTTTTCAATTAGACTAGGGTGAGGAAGGACCTAAGTAAGTTATGAAGAGTAAATAAATTCCTTAGGCAAATTAGTTTGCAAATTAGACCATCTGATTGGCTGATGCAATTCTCATTAGGGATGGCCATCGGCCATCGACCATCGATGTTTATAAACCATCGATGGGTTATGGTTGATGTTCCTTAGTTTTGACATCGATCGGGTTGAACCAGATGGTTTCACACAATCAATGTCAAGCTGAAACTACTAGTTTTGTTTTGCTATTTCAAGGAACACGGAGCATAGCCCCGCCCCCGTATTCTGATTGGCCCACAGGCCAGTCAGTCAAATATAATGAATGACCACTGATATGTAACAACATTGATGGCAAAGGCCACAATGGCCATCATTAATACTCATTCAAAACAATCCTTTCCGATTGGTTTATGTACTGTCAGTCAACGTTTTTCTGTTTTACTACTTTTGATGGGACCATCATGCAACAGTCTTCAACCAGGAAGCCAATTTGTGAAGAATGTTCTTGTTATCAACCATCTTTGGCTGGTTTTGAAGGTTTTCAATTAGACTAGGGTGAGGAAGGACCTAAGTAAGTTATGGAGAGCAAATAAATTCCTTATCCAAATTAGTTTGGAAATTAGACCACCTGATTGGCTGATGCAATTCTCATTAGGGATGGCCATCAATGTTTATAAACCATCGATGGGTTATGGTCGATGTTCCTTAGTTTTGACATTGATCGGGTTGAACCAGATGGTTTCACACAATCAATGTCAAGCTCAAACTACTAGTTTTGTTTTGCTATTTCCTGGGACACGGAGCATAGCTCCACCACGACACCAGTGAAGCCCCGCCCCCGTATTCTGATTGGCCCACAGGCCAGTCAGTCAAATATAATGAATGACCACTGATATGTAACAACATTGATGGCAAAGGCCACCATTAATACTCATTCAAAACAATCCTTTCTGATTGGTTTATGTACTGTCAGTCAACAGTTTTCTATTTTACTACTTTTGAATGGACCATCATGCAATAGTCTTCAACCAGGAAGCCAATTGGTCAAGAAAGTTCTTGTTATCAACCATCTTTGTCTGGTTTTGAAGATTTTCAATTAGACTATGGTGAGGAAGGACCTAAGTAAGTTATGGAGAGCAAATAAATTCCTTATGCAAATTTGTTTGGAAATTAGACCATCTGATTGGCTGATGCAATTCTCATTAGGGATGGCCATCGATGTTTATAAACCATCGATGGGTTATGGTCGATGTTCCTTAGTTTTGACATCGATCGGGTTGAACCAGATGGTTTCACACAATCAATGTCAAGCTCAAACTACTAGTTTTGTTTTGCTATTTCATGGGACACGGAGCATAGCTCCACCCACGACACCAGTGAAGCCCTGCCCCCGCATTCTCATTTGCCCACAGGCCAGTCAGTCAAATATAATGAATGACCACTGATATGTAACAACATTGATGGCAAAGGCCACAATGGCCATCATTAATACTCATTCAAAACAATCCTTTCCGATTGGTTTATGTACTGTCAGTCAACAGTTTTCTATTTTAATACTTTTAATGGGACCATCATGCAACAGTCTTCAACCAGGAAGCCAATTGGTCAAGAATGTTCTTGTTATCAACCATCTTTGTCTGGTTTTGAAAGTTTTCAATTAGACTAGGGTGAGGAAGGACCTAAGTAAGTTATGGAGAGCAAATAAATTCCTTATGCAAATTAGTTTGGAAATTAGACCATCTGATTGGCTGATGCAAATTTCATTAGGGATGGCCATCGGCCATCGACCATCGATGTTTATAAACCATCGATGGGTTATGGTCGATGTTCCTTAGTTTTGACATCGATCGGGTTGAACCAGATGGTTTCACACAATCAATGTCAAGCTCAAACTACTAGTTTTGTTTTGCTATTTCCTGGGACACGGAGCATAGCTCCACCCACGACACCAGTGAAGCCCCGCCCCCATATTCTGATTGGCCCACAGGCCAGTCAGTCAAATATGATGAATGACCACTGATATGTAACAACATTGATGGCAAAGGCCACAATGGCCATCATTAATACTCATTCAAAACAATCCTTTCCAATTGGTTTATGTGCTGTCAGTCAACGGTTTTCTATTTTACTACTTTTGATGGGACCATCATGCAATAGTCTTCAACCAGGAAGCCAATTAGTCAAGAATGTTCTTGTTATCAACCATCTTTGGCTGGTTTTGAAGGTTTTCAATTAGACTAGGGTGAGGAAGGACCTAAGTAAGTTATGGAGAGCAAATAAATTCCTTATGCAAATTAGTTTGGAAATTAGACCATCTGATTGGCTGATGCAATTCTCATTAGGGATGGCCATCGATGTTTATAAACCATCGATGGGTTATGGTCGATGTTCCTTAGTTTTGACATCGATCGGGTTGAACCAGATGGTTTCACACAATCAATGTCAAGCTCAAACGACTAGTTTTGTTTTGCTACTTCCTGGGACACGGAGCATAGCCCCGCCCCCGTATTCTGATTGGCCCACAGGCCAGTCAGTCAAATATAATGAATGACCACTGATATGTAACAACATTGATGGCAAAGGCCACAATGGCCATCATTAATACTCATTCAAAACAATCCTTTCCGATTGGTTTATGTACTGTCAGTCAACAGTTTTCTATTTTACTACTTTTGATGGGACCATCATGCAATAATCTTTAACCAGGAAGCCAATTGGTCAAGAATGTTCTTGTTATCAACCATCTTTGGCTGGTTTTGAAGGTTTTCAATTAGACTAGGGTGAGGAAGGACCTAAGTAAGTTATGGAGAGCAAATAAATTCCTTATGCAAATTAGTTTGGAAATTAGACCATCTGATTGAAAGATGCAATTCTCATTAGGGATGGCCATCGATGTTTATAAACCATCGATGGGTTATGGTCGATGTTCCTTAGTTTTGGCATCGATCGGGTTGAACCAGATGGTTTCACACAATCAATGTCAAGCTGAAACTACTCGTTTTGTTTTGCTATTTCCTGGGACACGGAGCATAGCTCCACCCACGACACCAGTAAAGCCCCGCCCCCGTATTCTGATTGGCCCACAGGCCAGTCAGTCAAATATAATGAATGACCATTGATATGTAACAACATTGATGGCAAAGGCCACAATGGCCATCATTAATACTCATTCAAAACAATCCTTTCCGATTGGTTTATGTACTATCAGTCAACAGTTTTCTATTTTACTACTTTTGATGATACCATCATGCAATAGTCTTCAACCAGGAAGCCAATTAGTCAAGATTGTTCTTGTTATCAACCATCTTCGGCTGGTTTTGAAGGTTTTCAATTAGACTAGGGTGAGGAAGGACCTAAGTAAGTTATGAAGAGTAAATAAATTCCTTATGCAAATTAGTTTGCAAATTAGACCATCTGATTGGCTGATGCAATTCTCATTAGGGATGGCCATCGGCCATCGGCCATCGGCCATCGACCATCGATGTTTATAAACCATCGATGGGTTATGGTTGATGTTCCTTAGTTTTGACATCGATCGGGTTGAACCAGATGGTTTCACACAATCAATGTCAAGCTGAAACTACTAGTTTTGTTTTGCTATTTCCTGGGACACGGAGCATAGCCCCGCCCCCGTATTCTGATTGGCCCACAGGCCAGTCAGTCAAATATAATGAATGACCACTGATATGTAACAACATTGATGGCAAAGGCCACAATGGCCATCATTAATACTCATTCAAAACAATCCTTTCCGATTGGTTTATGTACTGTCAGTCAACGGTTTTCTGTTTTACTACTTTTGATGGGACCATCATGCAACAGTCTTCAACCAGGAAGCCAATTGGTGAAGAATGTTCTTGTTATCAACCATCTTTGGCTGGTTTTGAAGGTTTTCAATTAGACTAGGGTGAGGAAGGACCTAAGTAAGTTATGGAGAGCAAATAAATTCCTTATGCAAATTAGTTTGGAAATTAGACCATCTGATTGGATGATGCAATTCTCATTAGGGATGGCCATCGATGTTTATAAACCATCGATGGGTTATGGTCGATGTTCCTTAGTTTTGACATCGATCGGGTTGAACCAGATGGTTTCACACAATCAATGTCAAGCTCAAACTACTAGTTTTGTTTTGCTATTTCCTGGGACACGGAGCATAGCTCCACCCACGACACCAGTGAAGCCCCGCCCCCGTATTCTGATTGGCCCACAGGCCAGTCAGTCAAATATAATGAATGACCACTGATATGTAACAACATTGATGGCAAAGGCCACAATGGCCATCATTAATACTCATTCAAAACAATCCTTTCCGATTGGTTTATGTACTGTCAGTCAACAGTTTTCTATTTTACTACTTTTGATGGGACCATCATGCAATAATCTTCAACCAGGAAGCCAATTGGTCAAGAATGTTCTTGTTATCAACCATCTTTGGCTGGTTTTGAAGGTTTTCAATTAGACTAGGGTGAGGAAGGACCTAAGTAGTTATGGAGAGCAAATAAATTCCTTATGCAAATTAGTTTGGAAATTAGACCATCTGATTGGCTAATGCAATTCTCATTAGGGATGGCCATCGATGTTTATAAACCATCGATGGGTTATGGTCGATGTTCCTTAGTTTTGACATCGATCGGGTTGAACCAGATGGTTTCACACAATCAATGTCAAGCTCAGTTTTGTTTTGCTATTTCCTGGGACACGGAGCATAGCTCCACCCACAACACCAGTGAAGCCCCGCCCCCGTATTCTGATTGGCCCACAGGCCAGTCAGTCAAATATAATGAATGACCACAGATATGTAACAACATTGATGGCAAAGGCCACAATGGCCATCATTAATACTCATTCAAAACAATCCTTTCCGATTGGTTTATGTACTGTCTGTCAACAGTTTTCTATTTTACTACTTTTGATGGGACCATCATGCAATAGTCTTCAACCAGGAAGCCAATTGGTCAAGAATGTTCTTGTCATCAACCATCTTTGGCTGGTTTTGAAGGTTTTCAATTAGACTAGGGTGAGGAAGGACCTAAGTAAGTTATGGAGAGCAAATAAATTCCTTATGCAAATTAGTTTGGAAATTAGACCATCTGATTGACTGATGCAATTCTCATTAGGGATGGCCATCGATGTTTATAAACCATCGATGGGTTATGGTCGATGTTCCTTAGTTTTGGCATCGATCGGGTTGAACCAGATGGTTTCACACAATCAATGTCAAGCTGAAACTACTCGTTTTGTTTTGCTATTTCCTGGGACACGGAGCATAGCTCCACCCACGACACCAGTAAAGCCCCGCCCCCGTATTCTGATTGGCCCACAGGCCAGTCAGTCAAATATAATGAATGACCATTGATATGTAACAACATTGATGGCAAAGGCCACAATGGCCATCATTAATACTCATTCAAAACAATCCTTTCCGATTGGTTTATGTACTATCAGTCAACAGTTTTCTATTTTACTACTTTTGATGGGACCATCATGCAATAGTCTTCAACCAGGAAGCCAATTAGTCAAGATTGTTCTTGTTATCAACCATCTTCGGCTGGTTTTGAAGGTTTTCAATTAGACTAGGGTGAGGAAGGACCTAAGTAAGTTATGAAGAGTAAATAAATTCCTTATGCAAATTAGTTTGCAAATTAGACCATCTGATTGGCTGATGCAATTCTCATTAGGGATGGCCATCGGCCATCGGCCATCGACCATCGATGTTTATAAACCATCGATGGGTTATGGTTGATGTTCCTTAGTTTTGACATCGATCGGGTTGAACCAGATGGTTTCACACAATCAATGTCAAGCTGAAACTACTAGTTTTGTTTTGCTATTTCCTGGGACACGGAGCATAGCCCCGCCCCCGTATTCTGATTGGCCCACAGGCCAGTCAGTCAAATATAATGAATGACCACTGATATGTAACAACATTGATGGCAAAGGCCACAATGGCCATCATTAATACTCATTCAAAACAATCCTTTCCGATTGGTTTATGTACTGTCAGTCAACGGTTTTCTGTTTTACTACTTTTGATGGGACCATCATGCAACAGTCTTCAACCAGGAAGCCAATTGGTGAAGAATGTTCTTGTTATCAACCATCTTTGGCTGGTTTTGAAGGTTTTCAATTAGACTAGGGTGAGGAAGGACCTAAGTAAGTTATGGAGAGCAAATAAATTCCTTATGCAAATTAGTTTGGAAATTAGACCATCTGATTGGATGATGCAATTCTCATTAGGGATGGCCATCGATGTTTATAAACCATCGATGGGTTATGGTCGATGTTCCTTAGTTTTGACATCGATCGGGTTGAACCAGATGGTTTCACACAATCAATGTCAAGCTCAAACTACTAGTTTTGTTTTGCTATTTCCTGGGACACGGAGCATAGCTCCACCCACGACACCAGTGAAGCCCCGCCCCCGTATTCTGATTGGCCCACAGGCCAGTCAGTCAAATATAATGAATGACCACTGATATGTAACAACATTGATGGCAAAGGCCACAATGGCCATCATTAATACTCATGCAAAACAATCCTTTCCGATTGGTTTATGTACTGTCAGTCAACAGTTTTCTATTTTACTACTTTTGATGGGACCATCATGCAATAATCTTCAACCAGGAAGCCAATTGGTCAAGAATGTTCTTGTTATCAACCATCTTTGGCTGGTTTTGAAGGTTTTCAATTAGACTAGGGTGAGGAAGGACCTAAGTAGTTATGGAGAGCAAATAAATTCCTTATGCAAATTAGTTTGGAAATTAGACCATCTGATTGGCTAATGCAATTCTCATTAGGGATGGCCATCGATGTTTATAAACCATCGATGGGTTATGGTCGATGTTCCTTAGTTTTGACATTGATCGGGTTGAACCAGATGGTTTCACACAATCAATGTCAAGCTCAAACTACTAGTTTTGTTTTGCTATTTCCTGGGACACGGAGCATAGCTCCACCCACAACACCAGTGAAGCCCCGTATTCTGATTGGCCCACAGGCCAGTCAGTCAAATATAATGAATGACCACAGATATGTAACAACATTGATGGCAAAGGCCACAATGGCCATCATTAATACTCATTCAAAACAATCCTTTCCGATTGGTTTATGTACTGTCTGTCAACAGTTTTCTATTTTACTACTTTTGATGGGACCATCATGCAATAGTCTTCAACCAGGAAGCCAATTGGTCAAGAATGTTCTTGTCATCAACCATCTTTGGCTGGTTTTGAAGGTTTTCAATTAGACTAGGGTGAGGAAGGACCTAAGTAAGTTATGGAGAGCAAATAAATTCCTTATGCAAATTAGTTTGGAAATTAGACCATCTGATTGGCTGATGCAATTCTCATTAGGGATGGCCATCGGCCATCGGCCATCGGCCATCGATGTTTATAAACCATTGATGGGTTATGGTCGATGTTCCTTAGTTTTGGCATCGATCGGGTTGAACCAGATGGTTTCACACAATCAATGTCAAGCTGAAACTACTAGTTTTGTTTTGCTATTTCCTGGGACACGGAGCATAGCTCCAACCACGACACCAGTAAAGCACCGCCCCCGTATTCTGATTGGCCCACAAGCCAGTCAGTCAAATATAATGAATGACCATTGATATGTAACAACATTGATGGCAAAGGCCACAATGGCCATCATTAATACTCATTCAAAACAATCCTTTCCGATTGGTTTATGTACTATCAGTCAACAGTTTTCTATTTTACTACTTTTGATGGGACCATCATGCAATAGTCTTCAACCAGGAAGCCAATTAGTCAAGATTGTTCTTGTTATCAACCATCTTCGGCTGG
Organism: Crinia signifera; assembly: GCF_055691185.1. Taxonomy (NCBI): domain Eukaryota; kingdom Metazoa; phylum Chordata; class Amphibia; order Anura; family Myobatrachidae; genus Crinia; species Crinia signifera. The sequence continues at coordinate 73,843,387 of NC_139226.1, forward strand.
TTTTGAAGGTTTTCAATTAGACTAGGGTGAGGAAGGACCTAAGTAAGTTATGAAGAGTAAATAAATTCCTTAGGCAAATTAGTTTGCAAATTAGACCATCTGATTGGCTGATGCAATTCTCATTAGGGATGGCCATCGGCCATCGACCATCGATGTTTATAAACCATCGATGGGTTATGGTTGATGTTCCTTAGTTTTGACATCGATCGGGTTGAACCAGATGGTTTCACACAATCAATGTCAAGCTGAAACTACTAGTTTTGTTTTGCTATTTCCTGGGACACGGAGCATAGCCCCGCCCCCGTATTCTGATTGGCCCACAGGCCAGTCAGTCAAATATAATGAATGACCACTGATATGTAACAACATTGATGGCAAAGGCCACAATGGCCATCATTAATACTCATTCAAAACAATCCTTTCCGATTGGTTTATGTACTGTCAGTCAACGTTTTTCTGTTTTACTACTTTTGATGGGACCATCATGCAACAGTCTTCAACCAGGAAGCCAATTTGTGAAGAATGTTCTTGTTATCAACCATCTTTGGCTGGTTTTGAAGGTTTTCAATTAGACTAGGGTGAGGAAGGACCTAAGTAAGTTATGGAGAGCAAATAAATTCCTTATCCAAATTAGTTTGGAAATTAGACCACCTGATTGGCTGATGCAATTCTCATTAGGGATGGCCATCAATGTTTATAAACCATCGATGGGTTATGGTCGATGTTCCTTAGTTTTGACATTGATCGGGTTGAACCAGATGGTTTCACACAATCAATGTCAAGCTCAAACTACTAGTTTTGTTTTGCTATTTCCTGGGACACGGAGCATAGCTCCACCACGACACCAGTGAAGCCCCGCCCCCGTATTCTGATTGGCCCACAGGCCAGTCAGTCAAATATAATGAATGACCACTGATATGTAACAACATTGATGGCAAAGGCCACCATTAATACTCATTCAAAACAATCCTTTCTGATTGGTTTATGTACTGTCAGTCAACAGTTTTCTATTTTACTACTTTTGAATGGACCATCATGCAATAGTCTTCAACCAGGAAGCCAATTGGTCAAGAAAGTTCTTGTTATCAACCATCTTTGTCTGGTTTTGAAGATTTTCAATTAGACTATGGTGAGGAAGGACCTAAGTAAGTTATGGAGAGCAAATAAATTCCTTATGCAAATTTGTTTGGAAATTAGACCATCTGATTGGCTGATGCAATTCTCATTAGGGATGGCCATCGATGTTTATAAACCATCGATGGGTTATGGTCGATGTTCCTTAGTTTTGACATCGATCGGGTTGAACCAGATGGTTTCACACAATCAATGTCAAGCTCAAACTACTAGTTTTGTTTTGCTATTTCATGGGACACGGAGCATAGCTCCACCCACGACACCAGTGAAGCCCTGCCCCCGCATTCTCATTTGCCCACAGGCCAGTCAGTCAAATATAATGAATGACCACTGATATGTAACAACATTGATGGCAAAGGCCACAATGGCCATCATTAATACTCATTCAAAACAATCCTTTCCGATTGGTTTATGTACTGTCAGTCAACAGTTTTCTATTTTAATACTTTTAATGGGACCATCATGCAACAGTCTTCAACCAGGAAGCCAATTGGTCAAGAATGTTCTTGTTATCAACCATCTTTGTCTGGTTTTGAAAGTTTTCAATTAGACTAGGGTGAGGAAGGACCTAAGTAAGTTATGGAGAGCAAATAAATTCCTTATGCAAATTAGTTTGGAAATTAGACCATCTGATTGGCTGATGCAAATTTCATTAGGGATGGCCATCGGCCATCGACCATCGATGTTTATAAACCATCGATGGGTTATGGTCGATGTTCCTTAGTTTTGACATCGATCGGGTTGAACCAGATGGTTTCACACAATCAATGTCAAGCTCAAACTACTAGTTTTGTTTTGCTATTTCCTGGGACACGGAGCATAGCTCCACCCACGACACCAGTGAAGCCCCGCCCCCATATTCTGATTGGCCCACAGGCCAGTCAGTCAAATATGATGAATGACCACTGATATGTAACAACATTGATGGCAAAGGCCACAATGGCCATCATTAATACTCATTCAAAACAATCCTTTCCAATTGGTTTATGTGCTGTCAGTCAACGGTTTTCTATTTTACTACTTTTGATGGGACCATCATGCAATAGTCTTCAACCAGGAAGCCAATTAGTCAAGAATGTTCTTGTTATCAACCATCTTTGGCTGGTTTTGAAGGTTTTCAATTAGACTAGGGTGAGGAAGGACCTAAGTAAGTTATGGAGAGCAAATAAATTCCTTATGCAAATTAGTTTGGAAATTAGACCATCTGATTGGCTGATGCAATTCTCATTAGGGATGGCCATCGATGTTTATAAACCATCGATGGGTTATGGTCGATGTTCCTTAGTTTTGACATCGATCGGGTTGAACCAGATGGTTTCACACAATCAATGTCAAGCTCAAACGACTAGTTTTGTTTTGCTACTTCCTGGGACACGGAGCATAGCCCCGCCCCCGTATTCTGATTGGCCCACAGGCCAGTCAGTCAAATATAATGAATGACCACTGATATGTAACAACATTGATGGCAAAGGCCACAATGGCCATCATTAATACTCATTCAAAACAATCCTTTCCGATTGGTTTATGTACTGTCAGTCAACAGTTTTCTATTTTACTACTTTTGATGGGACCATCATGCAATAATCTTCAACCAGGAAGCCAATTGGTCAAGAATGTTCTTGTTATCAACCATCTTTGGCTGGTTTTGAAGGTTTTCAATTAGACTAGGGTGAGGAAGGACCTAAGTAAGTTATGGAGAGCAAATAAATTCCTTATGCAAATTAGTTTGGAAATTAGACCATCTGATTGAAAGATGCAATTCTCATTAGGGATGGCCATCGATGTTTATAAACCATCGATGGGTTATGGTCGATGTTCCTTAGTTTTGGCATCGATCGGGTTGAACCAGATGGTTTCACACAATCAATGTCAAGCTGAAACTACTCGTTTTGTTTTGCTATTTCCTGGGACACGGAGCATAGCTCCACCCACGACACCAGTAAAGCCCCGCCCCCGTATTCTGATTGGCCCACAGGCCAGTCAGTCAAATATAATGAATGACCATTGATATGTAACAACATTGATGGCAAAGGCCACAATGGCCATCATTAATACTCATTCAAAACAATCCTTTCCGATTGGTTTATGTACTATCAGTCAACAGTTTTCTATTTTACTACTTTTGATGATACCATCATGCAATAGTCTTCAACCAGGAAGCCAATTAGTCAAGATTGTTCTTGTTATCAACCATCTTCGGCTGGTTTTGAAGGTTTTCAATTAGACTAGGGTGAGGAAGGACCTAAGTAAGTTATGAAGAGTAAATAAATTCCTTATGCAAATTAGTTTGCAAATTAGACCATCTGATTGGCTGATGCAATTCTCATTAGGGATGGCCATCGGCCATCGGCCATCGGCCATCGACCATCGATGTTTATAAACCATCGATGGGTTATGGTTGATGTTCCTTAGTTTTGACATCGATCGGGTTGAACCAGATGGTTTCACACAATCAATGTCAAGCTGAAACTACTAGTTTTGTTTTGCTATTTCCTGGGACACGGAGCATAGCCCCGCCCCCGTATTCTGATTGGCCCACAGGCCAGTCAGTCAAATATAATGAATGACCACTGATATGTAACAACATTGATGGCAAAGGCCACAATGGCCATCATTAATACTCATTCAAAACAATCCTTTCCGATTGGTTTATGTACTGTCAGTCAACGGTTTTCTGTTTTACTACTTTTGATGGGACCATCATGCAACAGTCTTCAACCAGGAAGCCAATTGGTGAAGAATGTTCTTGTTATCAACCATCTTTGGCTGGTTTTGAAGGTTTTCAATTAGACTAGGGTGAGGAAGGACCTAAGTAAGTTATGGAGAGCAAATAAATTCCTTATGCAAATTAGTTTGGAAATTAGACCATCTGATTGGATGATGCAATTCTCATTAGGGATGGCCATCGATGTTTATAAACCATCGATGGGTTATGGTCGATGTTCCTTAGTTTTGACATCGATCGGGTTGAACCAGATGGTTTCACACAATCAATGTCAAGCTCAAACTACTAGTTTTGTTTTGCTATTTCCTGGGACACGGAGCATAGCTCCACCCACGACACCAGTGAAGCCCCGCCCCCGTATTCTGATTGGCCCACAGGCCAGTCAGTCAAATATAATGAATGACCACTGATATGTAACAACATTGATGGCAAAGGCCACAATGGCCATCATTAATACTCATTCAAAACAATCCTTTCCGATTGGTTTATGTACTGTCAGTCAACAGTTTTCTATTTTACTACTTTTGATGGGACCATCATGCAATAATCTTCAACCAGGAAGCCAATTGGTCAAGAATGTTCTTGTTATCAACCATCTTTGGCTGGTTTTGAAGGTTTTCAATTAGACTAGGGTGAGGAAGGACCTAAGTAGTTATGGAGAGCAAATAAATTCCTTATGCAAATTAGTTTGGAAATTAGACCATCTGATTGGCTAATGCAATTCTCATTAGGGATGGCCATCGATGTTTATAAACCATCGATGGGTTATGGTCGATGTTCCTTAGTTTTGACATCGATCGGGTTGAACCAGATGGTTTCACACAATCAATGTCAAGCTCAGTTTTGTTTTGCTATTTCCTGGGACACGGAGCATAGCTCCACCCACAACACCAGTGAAGCCCCGCCCCCGTATTCTGATTGGCCCACAGGCCAGTCAGTCAAATATAATGAATGACCACAGATATGTAACAACATTGATGGCAAAGGCCACAATGGCCATCATTAATACTCATTCAAAACAATCCTTTCCGATTGGTTTATGTACTGTCTGTCAACAGTTTTCTATTTTACTACTTTTGATGGGACCATCATGCAATAGTCTTCAACCAGGAAGCCAATTGGTCAAGAATGTTCTTGTCATCAACCATCTTTGGCTGGTTTTGAAGGTTTTCAATTAGACTAGGGTGAGGAAGGACCTAAGTAAGTTATGGAGAGCAAATAAATTCCTTATGCAAATTAGTTTGGAAATTAGACCATCTGATTGACTGATGCAATTCTCATTAGGGATGGCCATCGATGTTTATAAACCATCGATGGGTTATGGTCGATGTTCCTTAGTTTTGGCATCGATCGGGTTGAACCAGATGGTTTCACACAATCAATGTCAAGCTGAAACTACTCGTTTTGTTTTGCTATTTCCTGGGACACGGAGCATAGCTCCACCCACGACACCAGTAAAGCCCCGCCCCCGTATTCTGATTGGCCCACAGGCCAGTCAGTCAAATATAATGAATGACCATTGATATGTAACAACATTGATGGCAAAGGCCACAATGGCCATCATTAATACTCATTCAAAACAATCCTTTCCGATTGGTTTATGTACTATCAGTCAACAGTTTTCTATTTTACTACTTTTGATGGGACCATCATGCAATAGTCTTCAACCAGGAAGCCAATTAGTCAAGATTGTTCTTGTTATCAACCATCTTCGGCTGGTTTTGAAGGTTTTCAATTAGACTAGGGTGAGGAAGGACCTAAGTAAGTTATGAAGAGTAAATAAATTCCTTATGCAAATTAGTTTGCAAATTAGACCATCTGATTGGCTGATGCAATTCTCATTAGGGATGGCCATCGGCCATCGGCCATCGGCCATCGACCATCGATGTTTATAAACCATCGATGGGTTATGGTTGATGTTCCTTAGTTTTGACATCGATCGGGTTGAACCAGATGGTTTCACACAATCAATGTCAAGCTGAAACTACTAGTTTTGTTTTGCTATTTCCTGGGACACGGAGCATAGCCCCGCCCCCGTATTCTGATTGGCCCACAGGCCAGTCAGTCAAATATAATGAATGACCACTGATATGTAACAACATTGATGGCAAAGGCCACAATGGCCATCATTAATACTCATTCAAAACAATCCTTTCCGATTGGTTTATGTACTGTCAGTCAACGGTTTTCTGTTTTACTACTTTTGATGGGACCATCATGCAACAGTCTTCAACCAGGAAGCCAATTGGTGAAGAATGTTCTTGTTATCAACCATCTTTGGCTGGTTTTGAAGGTTTTCAATTAGACTAGGGTGAGGAAGGACCTAAGTAAGTTATGGAGAGCAAATAAATTCCTTATGCAAATTAGTTTGGAAATTAGACCATCTGATTGGATGATGCAATTCTCATTAGGGATGGCCATCGATGTTTATAAACCATCGATGGGTTATGGTCGATGTTCCTTAGTTTTGACATCGATCGGGTTGAACCAGATGGTTTCACACAATCAATGTCAAGCTCAAACTACTAGTTTTGTTTTGCTATTTCCTGGGACACGGAGCATAGCTCCACCCACGACACCAGTGAAGCCCCGCCCCCGTATTCTGATTGGCCCACAGGCCAGTCAGTCAAATATAATGAATGACCACTGATATGTAACAACATTGATGGCAAAGGCCACAATGGCCATCATTAATACTCATGCAAAACAATCCTTTCCGATTGGTTTATGTACTGTCAGTCAACAGTTTTCTATTTTACTACTTTTGATGGGACCATCATGCAATAATCTTCAACCAGGAAGCCAATTGGTCAAGAATGTTCTTGTTATCAACCATCTTTGGCTGGTTTTGAAGGTTTTCAATTAGACTAGGGTGAGGAAGGACCTAAGTAGTTATGGAGAGCAAATAAATTCCTTATGCAAATTAGTTTGGAAATTAGACCATCTGATTGGCTAATGCAATTCTCATTAGGGATGGCCATCGATGTTTATAAACCATCGATGGGTTATGGTCGATGTTCCTTAGTTTTGACATTGATCGGGTTGAACCAGATGGTTTCACACAATCAATGTCAAGCTCAAACTACTAGTTTTGTTTTGCTATTTCCTGGGACACGGAGCATAGCTCCACCCACAACACCAGTGAAGCCCCGTATTCTGATTGGCCCACAGGCCAGTCAGTCAAATATAATGAATGACCACAGATATGTAACAACATTGATGGCAAAGGCCACAATGGCCATCATTAATACTCATTCAAAACAATCCTTTCCGATTGGTTTATGTACTGTCTGTCAACAGTTTTCTATTTTACTACTTTTGATGGGACCATCATGCAATAGTCTTCAACCAGGAAGCCAATTGGTCAAGAATGTTCTTGTCATCAACCATCTTTGGCTGGTTTTGAAGGTTTTCAATTAGACTAGGGTGAGGAAGGACCTAAGTAAGTTATGGAGAGCAAATAAATTCCTTATGCAAATTAGTTTGGAAATTAGACCATCTGATTGGCTGATGCAATTCTCATTAGGGATGGCCATCGGCCATCGGCCATCGGCCATCGATGTTTATAAACCATTGATGGGTTATGGTCGATGTTCCTTAGTTTTGGCATCGATCGGGTTGAACCAGATGGTTTCACACAATCAATGTCAAGCTGAAACTACTAGTTTTGTTTTGCTATTTCCTGGGACACGGAGCATAGCTCCAACCACGACACCAGTAAAGCCCCGCCCCCGTATTCTGATTGGCCCACAAGCCAGTCAGTCAAATATAATGAATGACCATTGATATGTAACAACATTGATGGCAAAGGCCACAATGGCCATCATTAATACTCATTCAAAACAATCCTTTCCGATTGGTTTATGTACTATCAGTCAACAGTTTTCTATTTTACTACTTTTGATGGGACCATCATGCAATAGTCTTCAACCAGGAAGCCAATTAGTCAAGATTGTTCTTGTTATCAACCATCTTCGGCTGGTTTTGAAGGTTTTCAATTAGACTAGGGTGAGGAAGGACCTAAGTAAGTTATGAAGAGTAAATAAATTCCTTAGGCAAATTAGTTTGCAAATTAGACCATCTGATTGGCTGATGCAATTCTCATTAGGGATGGCCATCGGCCATCGACCATCGATGTTTATAAACCATCGATGGGTTATGGTTGATGTTCCTTAGTTTTGACATCGATCGGGTTGAACCAGATGGTTTCACACAATCAATGTCAAGCTGAAACTACTAGTTTTGTTTTGCTATTTCCTGGGACACGGAGCATAGCCCCGCCCCCGTATTCTGATTGGCCCACAGGCCAGTCAGTCAAATATAATGAATGACCACTGATATGTAACAACATTGATGGCAAAGGCCACAATGGCCATCATTAATACTCATTCAAAACAATCCTTTCCGATTGGTTTATGTACTGTCAGTCAACGTTTTTCTGTTTTACTACTTTTGATGGGACCATCATGCAACAGTCTTCAACCAGGAAGCCAATTTGTGAAGAATGTTCTTGTTATCAACCATCTTTGGCTGGTTTTGAAGGTTTTCAATTAGACTAGGGTGAGGAAGGACCTAAGTAAGTTATGGAGAGCAAATAAATTCCTTATCCAAATTAGTTTGGAAATTAGACCACCTGATTGGCTGATGCAATTCTCATTAGGGATGGCCATCAATGTTTATAAACCATCGATGGGTTATGGTCGATGTTCCTTAGTTTTGACATTGATCGGGTTGAACCAGATGGTTTCACACAATCAATGTCAAGCTCAAACTACTAGTTTTGTTTTGCTATTTCCTGGGACACGGAGCATAGCTCCACCACGACACCAGTGAAGCCCCGCCCCCGTATTCTGATTGGCCCACAGGCCAGTCAGTCAAATATAATGAATGACCACTGATATGTAACAACATTGATGGCAAAGGCCACAATGGCCATCATTAATACTCATTCAAAACAATCCTTTCCGATTGGTTTATGTACTGTCAGTCAACGGTTTTCTGTTTTACTACTTTTGATGGGACTATCATGCAACAGTCTTCAACCAGGAAGCCAATTGGTGAAGAATGTTCTTGTTATCAACCATCTTTGGCTGGTTTTGAAGGTTTTCAATTAGACTAGGGTGAGGAAGGACCTAAGTAAGTTATGGAGAGCAAATAAATTCCTTATGCAAATTAGTTTGGAAATTAGACCATCTGATTGGATGATGCAATTCTCATTAGGGATGGCCATCGATGTTTATAAACCATCGATGGGTTATGGTCGATGTTCCTTAGTTTTGACATCGATCGGGTTGAACCAGATGGTTTCACACAATCAATGTCAAGCTCAAACTACTAGTTTTGTTTTGCTATTTCCTGGGACACGGAGCATAGCTCCACCCACGACACCAGTGAAGCCCCGCCCCCGTATTCTGATTGGCCCACAGGCCAGTCAGTCAAATATAATGAATGACCACTGATATGTAAATACATTGATGGCAAAGGCCACAATGGCCATCATTAATACTCATTCAAAACAATCCTTTCCGATTGGTTTATGTACTGTCAGTCAACAGTTTTCTATTTTACTACTTTTGATGGGACCATCATGCAATAATCTTCAACCAGGAAGCCAATTGGTCAAGAATGTTCTTGTTATCAACCATCTTTGGCTGGTTTTGAAGGTTTTCAATTAGACTAGGGTGAGGAAGGACCTAAGTAGTTATGGAGAGCAAATAAATTCCTTATGCAAATTAGTTTGGAAATTAGACCATCTGATTGGCTAATGCAATTCTCATTAGGGATGGCCATCGATGTTTATAAACCATCGATGGGTTATGGTCGATGTTCCTTAGTTTTGACATCGATCGGGTTGAACCAGATGGTTTCACACAATCAATGTCAAGCTCAGTTTTGTTTTGCTATTTCCTGGGACACGGAGCATAGCTCCACCCACAACACCAGTGAAGCCCCGCCCCCGTATTCTGATTGGCCCACAGGCCAGTCAGTCAAATATAATGAATGACCACAGATATGTAACAACATTGATGGCAAAGGCCACAATGGCCATCATTAATACTCATTCAAAACAATCCTTTCCGATTGGTTTATGTACTGTCTGTCAACAGTTTTCTATTTTACTACTTTTGATGGGACCATCATGCAATAGTCTTCAACCAGGAAGCCAATTGGTCAAGAATGTTCTTGTCATCAACCATCTTTGGCTGGTTTTGAAGGTTTTCAATTAGACTAGGGTGAGGAAGGACCTAAGTAAGTTATGGAGAGCAAATAAATTCCTTATGCAAATTAGTTTGGAAATTAGACCATCTGATTGACTGATGCAATTCTCATTAGGGATGGCCATCGATGTTTATAAACCATCGATGGGTTATGGTCGATGTTCCTTAGTTTTGGCATCGATCGGGTTGAACCAGATGGTTTCACACAATCAATGTCAAGCTGAAACTACTCGTTTTGTTTTGCTATTTCCTGGGACACGGAGCATAGCTCCACCCACGACACCAGTAAAGCCCCGCCCCCGTATTCTGATTGGCCCACAGGCCAGTCAGTCAAATATAATGAATGACCATTGATATGTAACAACATTGATGGCAAAGGCCACAATGGCCATCATTAATACTCATTCAAAACAATCCTTTCCGATTGGTTTATGTACCATCAGTCAACAGTTTTCTATTTTACTACTTTTGATGGGACCATCATGCAATAGTCTTCAACCAGGAAGCCAATTAGTCAAGATTGTTCTTGTTATCAACCATCTTCGGCTGGTTTTGAAGGTTTTCAATTAGACTAGGGTGAGGAAGGACCTAAGTAAGTTATGAAGAGTAAATAAATTCCTTATGCAAATTAGTTTGCAAATTAGACCATCTGATTGGCTGATGCAATTCTCATTAGGGATGGCCATCGGCCATCGGCCATCGACCATCGATGTTTATAAACCATCGATGGGTTATGGTTGATGTTCCTTAGTTTTGACATCGATCGGGTTGAACCAGATGGTTTCACACAATCAATGTCAAGCTGAAACTACTAGTTTTGTTTTGCTATTTCCTGGGACACGGAGCATAGCCCCGCCCCCGTATTCTGATTGGCCCACAGGCCAGTCAGTCAAATATAATGAATGACCACTGATATGTAACAACATTGATGGCAAAGGCCACAATGGCCATCATTAATACTCATTCAAAACAATCCTTTCCGATTGGTTTATGTACTGTCAGTCAACGGTTTTCTGTTTTACTACTTTTGATGGGACCATCATGCAACAGTCTTCAACCAGGAAGCCAATTGGTGAAGAATGTTCTTGTTATCAACCATCTTTGGCTGGTTTTGAAGGTTTTCAATTAGACTAGGGTGAGGAAGGACCTAAGTAAGTTATGGAGAGCAAATAAATTCCTTATGCAAATTAGTTTGGAAATTAGACCATCTGATTGGATGATGCAATTCTCATTAGGGATGGCCATCGATGTTTATAAACCATCGATGGGTTATGGTCGATGTTCCTTAGTTTTGACATCGATCGGGTTGAACCAGATGGTTTCACACAATCAATGTCAAGCTCAAACTACTAGTTTTGTTTTGCTATTTCCTGGGACACGGAGCATAGCTCCACCCACGACACCAGTGAAGCCCCGCCCCCGTATTCTGATTGGCCCACAGGCCAGTCAGTCAAATATAATGAATGACCACTGATATGTAACAACATTGATGGCAAAGGCCACAATGGCCATCATTAATACTCATGCAAAACAATCCTTTCCGATTGGTTTATGTACTGTCAGTCAACAGTTTTCTATTTTACTACTTTTGATGGGACCATCATGCAATAATCTTCAACCAGGAAGCCAATTGGTCAAGAATGTTCTTGTTATCAACCATCTTTGGCTGGTTTTGAAGGTTTTCAATTAGACTAGGGTGAGGAAGGACCTAAGTAGTTATGGAGAGCAAATAAATTCCTTATGCAAATTAGTTTGGAAATTAGACCATCTGATTGGCTAATGCAATTCTCATTAGGGATGGCCATCGATGTTTATAAACCATCGATGGGTTATGGTCGATGTTCCTTAGTTTTGACATCGATCGGGTTGAACCAGATGGTTTCACACAATCAATGTCAAGCTCAAACTACTAGTTTTGTTTTGCTATTTCCTGGGACACGGAGCATAGCTCCACCCACAACACCAGTGAAGCCCCGTATTCTGATTGGCCCACAGGCCAGTCAGTCAAATATAATGAATGACCACAGATATGTAACAACATTGATGGCAAAGGCCACAATGGCCATCATTAATACTCATTCAAAACAATCCTTTCCGATTGGTTTATGTACTGTCTGTCAACAGTTTTCTATTTTACTACTTTTGATGGGACCATCATGCAATAGTCTTCAACCAGGAAGCCAATTGGTCAAGAATGTTCTTGTCATCAACCATCTTTGGCTGGTTTTGAAGGTTTTCAATTAGACTAGGGTGAGGAAGGACCTAAGTAAGTTATGGAGAGCAAATAAATTCCTTATGCAAATTAGTTTGGAAATTAGACCATCTGATTGGCTGATGCAATTCTCATTAGGGATGGCCATCGGCCATCGGCCATCGGCCATCGATGTTTATAAACCATTGATGGGTTATGGTCGATGTTCCTTAGTTTTGGCATCGATCGGGTTGAACCAGATGGTTTCACACAATCAATGTCAAGCTGAAACTACTAGTTTTGTTTTGCTATTTCCTGGGACACGGAGCATAGCTCCAACCACGACACCAGTAAAGCCCCGCCCCCGTATTCTGATTGGCCCACAAGCCAGTCAGTCAAATATAATGAATGACCATTGATATGTAACAACATTGATGGCAAAGGCCACAATGGCCATCATTAATACTCATTCAAAACAATCCTTTCCGATTGGTTTATGTACTATCAGTCAACAGTTTTCTATTTTACTACTTTTGATGGGACCATCATGCAATAGTCTTCAACCAGGAAGCCAATTAGTCAAGATTGTTCTTGTTATCAACCATCTTCGGCTGGTTTTGAAGGTTTTCAATTAGACTAGGGTGAGGAAGGACCTAAGTAAGTTATGAAGAGTAAATAAATTCCTTAGGCAAATTAGTTTGCAAATTAGACCATCTGATTGGCTGATGCAATTCTCATTAGGGATGGCCATCGGCCATCGACCATCGATGTTTATAAACCATCGATGGGTTATGGTTGATGTTCCTTAGTTTTGACATCGATCGGGTTGAACCAGATGGTTTCACACAATCAATGTCAAGCTGAAACTACTAGTTTTGTTTTGCTATTTCCTGGGACACGGAGCATAGCCCCGCCCCCGTATTCTGATTGGCCCACAGGCCAGTCAGTCAAATATAATGAATGACCACTGATATGTAACAACATTGATGGCAAAGGCCACAATGGCCATCATTAATACTCATTCAAAACAATCCTTTCCGATTGGTTTATGTACTGTCAGTCAACGTTTTTCTGTTTTACTACTTTTGATGGGACCATCATGCAACAGTCTTCAACCAGGAAGCCAATTTGTGAAGAATGTTCTTGTTATCAACCATCTTTGGCGGGTTTTGAAGGTTTTCAATTAGACTAGGGTGAGGAAGGACCTAAGTAAGTTATGGAGAGCAAATAAATTCCTTATCCAAATTAGTTTGGAAATTAGACCACCTGATTGGCTGATGCAATTCTCATTAGGGATGGCCATCAATGTTTATAAACCATCGATGGGTTATGGTCGATGTTCCTTAGTTTTGACATTGATCGGGTTGAACCAGATGGTTTCACACAATCAATGTCAAGCTCAAACTACTAGTTTTGTTTTGCTATTTCCTGGGACACGGAGCATAGCTCCACCACGACACCAGTGAAGCCCCGCCCCCGTATTCTGATTGGCCCACAGGCCAGTCAGTCAAATATAATGAATGACCACTGATATGTAACAACATTGATGGCAAAGGCCACAATGGCCATCATTAATACTCATTCAAAACAATCCTTTCCGATTGGTTTATGTACTGTCAGTCAACAGTTTTCTATTTTACTACTTTTGATGGGACCATCATGCAATAGTCTTCAACCAAGAAGCCAATTGCTCAAGAATGTTCTTATCAACCATCTTTTGCTGGTTTTGAAGGTTTTTAATTAGACTAGGGTGAGGAAGGACCTAAGTAAGTTATGGAGAGCAAATAAATTCCTTATGCAAATTAGTTTGGAAATTAGACCATCTGATTGGCTGATGCAATTCTCATTAGGGATGGCCATCGATGTTTATAAACCATCGATGGGTTATGGTCGATGTTCCTTAGTTTTGACATCGATCGGGTTGAACCAGATGGTTTCACACAATCAATGTTAAGCTCAAACTACTAGTTTTGTTTTGCTATTTCCTGGGACACGGAGCATAGCTCCACCCACGACACCAGTGAAGCCCCGCCCCCATATTCTGATTGGCCCACAGGCCAGTCAGTCAAATATAATGAATGACCACTGATATGTAAATACATTGATGGCAAAGGCCACAATGGCCATCATTAATACTCATTCAAAACAATCCTTTCCGATTGGTTTATGTACTGTCAGTCAACAGTTTTCTATTTTACTACTTTTGATGGGACCATCATGCAATAGTCTTCAACCAAGAAGCCAATTGCTCAAGAATGTTCTTATCAACCATTTTTTGCTGGTTTTGAAGGTTTTTAATTAGACTAGGGTGAGGAAGGACCTAAGTAAGTTATGGAGAGCAAATAAATTCCTTATGCAAATTAGTTTGGAAATTAGACCATCTGATTGGCTGATGCAATTCTCATTAGGGATGGCCAACGATGTTTATAAACCATCGATGGGTTATGGTCGATGTTCCTTAGTTTTGACATCGATCGGGTTGAACCAGATGGTTTCACACAATCAATGTCAAGCTCAAACTACTAGTTTTGTTTTGCTATTTCCTGGGACACGGAGCATAGCTCCACCCACAACACCAGTGAAGCCCCGCCCCCGTATTCTGATTGGCCCACAGGCCAGTCAGTCAAATATAATGAATGACCACAGATATGTAACAACATTGATGGCAAAGGCCACAATGGCCATCATTAATACTCATTCAAAACAATCCTTTCCGATTGGTTTATGTACTGTCAATCAACAGTTTTCTATTTTACTACTTTTGATGGGACCATCATGCAATAGTCTTCAACCAAGAAGCCAATTGCTCAAGAATGTTCTTATCAACCATCTTTTGCTGGTTTTGAAGGTTTTTAATTAGACTAGGGTGAGGAAGGACCTAAGTAAGTTATGGAGAGCAAATAAATTCCTTATGCAAATTAGTTTGGAAATTAGACCATCTGATTGGCTGATGCAATTCTCATTAGGGATGGCCATCGATGTTTATAAACCATCGATGGGTTATGGTCGATGTTCCTTAGTTTTGACATCGATCGGGTTGAACCAGATGGTTTCACACAATCAATGTTAAGCTCAAACTACTAGTTTTGTTTTGCTATTTCCTGGGACACGGAGCATAGCTCCACCCACGACACCAGTGAAGCCCCGCCCCCATATTCTGATTGGCCCACAGGCCAGTCAGTCAAATATAATGAATGACCACTGATATGTAAATACATTGATGGCAAAGGCCACAATGGCCATCATTAATACTCATTCAAAACAATCCTTTCCGATTGGTTTATGTACTGTCAGTCAACAGTTTTCTATTTTACTACTTTTGATGGGACCATCATGCAATAGTCTTCAACCAAGAAGCCAATTGCTCAAGAATGTTCTTATCAACCATCTTTTGCTGGTTTTGAAGGTTTTTAATTAGACTAGGGTGAGGAAGGACCTAAGTAAGTTATGGAGAGCAAATAAATTCCTTATGCAAATTAGTTTGGAAATTAGACCATCTGATTGGCTGATGCAATTCTCATTAGGGATGGCCAACGATGTTTATAAACCATCGATGGGTTATGGTCGATGTTCCTTAGTTTTGACATCGATCGGGTTGAACCAGATGGTTTCACACAATCAATGTCAAGCTCAAACTACTAGTTTTGTTTTGCTATTTCCTGGGACACGGAGCATAGCTCCACCCACAACACCAGTGAAGCCCCGCCCCCGTATTCTGATTGGCCCACAGGCCAGTCAGTCAAATATAATGAATGACCACAGATATGTAACAACATTGATGGCAAAGGCCACAATGGCCATCATTAATACTCATTCAAAACAATTGTCACGAACCTGACTTGTTTCACATTTATTTCCTGATGCTGGTCTGGTTCCTAGCTGCTGCTGTTGCAGCTGCTTTCCATTCCTCAGTGATTAACTCCAATGAAGCTTCCTGAGTTCTGCACTAGTCACATGTTCCAGGTACTCAAGGTATAATTCTTAGTTCTGGCTGCTGCTGCAGCTGCAGACAATTAGAAATCACCTGGAGGAATATAAGCCAGCTTCCCAGAGTCCTCCTTGCCTTGAACAACTGTTCATTCTGCTTCCTGAGTGGTTACCCCAGAGACAGAGAGTTCCAAGGCTCCTGGTTATCCAGTCTCCAGTGATCCCATCTCCAAGTGTCCTGCTGCTTCTGCTGCTACTTACCTGGTTCCGGTCATCTCCAGAGACTCCTGCTAATTCCATCCTGCGGTTGAGTGAGCAAGCTATTCCCTGCAGAGGATACCACTGGCACTGGCTAGCAATATCCACTAGCTCTCAGGCTAGACCCCTTGGCTTCCAGGCCAAACTACCTTCAAACCTATCAGTGACTTTCTTCCATCTCAGTCCTGATCTGCCGACAGGCACTGTCTACCTCACAGTCGACACTCAGCTTCTGCCGTCTATCCCTGACTAACAACATCTGCGTCATCCCTGGCATCCATCAGTTGTTGCATCTGAGTATTGTCACGTTATCATCTATTGTCGACATTGTGTCAACTGTTTCCCAAAGGGCCTCCAGAGACTCTGTGCTTCCGTCATCTCCTGGTGACTAACAACATCCGTGTCATCTCCGACATCCATCAGTTGCCGCATTCAAGCATTGTCACATCTACATCTGTTGTCGACATCCTGTGTCAACGGTTTTCCCAAGTGTCTCCAGAGGTTCTGTCACTCTCTCTTGGTTATCTACATCATGTACTGACGACTCCCAGGTCATCACCACCGGCTCTCAGGCCATCCCGCAGCTCCCAGGCTGCCAACTGTCATCACCGGCTCCCAGGCCGTCTCGCAGCTCCCAGGCTGCCAACTCCGGCTCCCAGGCCATCCCGCAGCTCCCAGGCTGCCAACTGTCATCACCGGCTCCCAGGCCGTCTCGCAGCTCCCAGGCTGCCAACTCCGGCTCCCAGGCCATCCCGCAGCTCCCAGGCTGCCAACTGTCATCTCCGGCTCCCAGGACGTCTCGCAGCTCCCAGGCTGCCAACTACAACTCCGGCTCCCAGGCTGTCCCACAGCTCCCAGGCTGTCTACTATCTTCCCCGGCTCTCAGGCCATCTCCAAAGACATTTCCTCATTTCTCCAGTGTCCTCACTCCCAGCCCGCGTCCAGAGGACCAGGACAGGGGGCCGCGACCTGCTTGCCAGATGCAGCCAAGCCCATAGTTCCTTGCGGGACTTCCTGGTGAACACCGCTGGCAAGTTAGACTCCGGGCCCCTGCTTCTGGTCTCCGCCAACCCTCTGGTTCGCTCTGCTCGGCTTCCCAGTCTCATCTGAGAATCCATCCTGTTGCTATACCGGTGCCTCCAGTCGCCTCACATCTGACTGCCGACATCCTACGTCGACAACTCCCGCAGCTTCCAGACTGTTCACTGTCAACCTCGGCTTCCAGGCCGTCTCAAAGGCACAACTCCAGCCTTAGTCCCAGCCTGTACCCAGAGGGCCAGAGCAGGAGGCTGCGCCCCTGTTCCTGGTCGTTGCCAACACTGAGTTACTGTGCCCTGGTTTCCCTGTGTAGGTCACATACCAAACCTTCTATATCCTGCTACCCAGCGCCCTCCACTGGCCCACCACGGTCACAGCTGAGTACACAAGAACCCTCGGTGCTGACAGATTGTTCAAGGCCGATGTACTTGGCTCACGACCCAAGTGTGGGACCAGCGGCTCTTCCAGGTGTCTCCGGCCATATGAAGATCCAAGAAGCCACTCAGCAAGGGATAATGAAAAGTCTCCAGGGAGTATCCACCCGATTGGATACTATACAGCAGTCGTTGACACCTCTTGCGTCGACTGCCAAAAATTTTTTTGCGTCACCTGTTGCCACTTCCAGTTTGGATGATCTCCATCAATTTCTGGGTACTTCTAGTCCACGTTCCAATTCAACACCGGTTGTTCCAGTAACCTGTCCCCGGTCCCCCATGGATTGTCCGCGAATTTCCCACTTCCCTTATCAAAGGGATTTTGAGCCTCTGAGTGTTCTTCATAAATTGTTGGAACAGCTGCAAAGCCTTCTGTCCACTATAATTCTGCTAATACCAGAGATTCTTCAGAGTACACAAGTTACCGCAAGAAGTTCCGTGCAAACCACTGCAACGAAACAATCTCCTGTTACAAACTCTCTTAGAAATAATCTATTCTCTTCCATGCAGTGTGAAGACAAAGTCAGGAGGTGCTCGCATCCCAAATGCTCGGAAGCTGAACGTCAGCGTCGCAGACAGCTCCACCTATGCTTCTACTGTGGTAGTGCTAGTCACCTTATTAGAGACTGTAACCTCTGTACATCCAGGAGGGGTGACAAGCCCCAATACCGCACTGCTCTTTTGCATAATTCTTCTGAAACATCTGCTCCCGCCATCTCTGCCTCAGTCACGCATAATCCTAGTTCCAAGTCTGAGAACCAGAGGAGGATGTACAAGTCTTGCGTCACTAAAAGTGTCCCAGATTCCTTAGTCCCAAATAAAACATCTGTGTCCGTAGCCTCGGATGAGGTACCTGATCCTGTAGCTTGTGTTGGGACATCTGTAGCTACAATCCAAGGAAGTGTTTTGAAAATATCAGCCTCCAGCGAGGCATCTGATGCTTTGACCCCAGAAGAGGTTTCTGTTTCTCCAGTTCCAGAAATGGCACCCAAGCCATTTACTCCAGGTCAGCCTTCTTCCTGTGCCATTATGTCTACACCCTGTGTAGTCCAGGTCCAAGACGGACCATCTGTATACCCGGATTCTGTCCGTTCCGGTTCCAGCCCGGACTCCGCCTGTTCCAGTGTCGAACTTCAGTCTAATCCTCTTAGTAATGGTCTTCCCATTATGAACCTAAAAGGAGGTTCAGGTTCAAATTCTTCAATGGACCGTCTACTCCCAACGGATGAAGTTGTTACCATAATCCCAGAGACTTCCTCCATCAGCCTAAATACTGAAGATTTTACTGTAAGTAGTTCACCATTGTACTTTGAGGGTGATTTTGCCCAATTTCGCTGTATTCTCCAAAAAATCCTCGCACAGATGGATTATGATCCATCAGTAGTCATAACTCCTGCTAACGCAGTTAGACTTTTACTACTCTCCTTCAAAGGTAAAGCCTTGGAATGGGCTAATTCCTTCATCGAATCTAAGGATCCCATACTTAGTGACCTCCCGGCATTTCTAAAAGCAGTTCAAAGAGAATTCCCTCCAAAACCAGCTCCTTTGGGACCTTTGAAAGGTTCCGCCAGGGTCACTGAGAGCTTATCCACTACTGCACCATCATTTTCCGAACAAGATCAAGTTATATTGAATCAAGGTATATCTCAATTAAAAGATTGCAATTCCTCCACGGTATATCAGCAGTCTCAAATTTCTGGAGTATCCAAACTTGAACAAGACCAGAGACTACAGGATCCGTATATTAACAGTCATCATATCTCCAGAGATAAAGATGTTTCTATACCCCATTCTCCTGACTTAAGGTTGGGTGTAGTTTCACTCTGTTCTTCGGCAGGTTCTTTTAGGAATTCTAGCCTCATGGATGTACCAGCTAACATCACTTCGGTCCCTAAAGAGAGGAATACTGATCATTCAGAGTCTGCAATCTGTATTGGTTCTTCTACTTTACATTATTCACATGACTCTCTAACTGATATCTCCAAGAGAAAGGATCATATATGTCCACTAGAATTGGACTCAGATTCCGATTATGACCCAGTTTATGATGAAACTCCCTATCCAGGAGGTTTTATCCTTCCCGACCATGTTTTTCTCCAAGACGATACTCCAATAAATTCAGTTTTTTTTGATGATGGATGGTCCACCTGTTCCGAAGATGAAAACTAAGAGGATCTGTGAAAAACTCAGTTGTGAGTTCTTTAGTTCCCCTGCCAAGTTCATTGAGGTGTCCGGAGTCCACCCTAAAAAGGGGGGTACTGTCACGAACCTGACTTGTTTCACATTTATTTCCTGATGCTGGTCTGGTTCCTAGCTGCTGCTGTTGCAGCTGCTTTCCATTCCTCAGTGATTAACTCCAATGAAGCTTCCTGAGTTCTGCACTAGTCACATGTTCCAGGTACTCAAGGTATAATTCTTAGTTCTGGCTGCTGCTGCAGCTGCAGACAATTAGAAATCACCTGGAGGAATATAAGCCAGCTTCCCAGAGTCCTCCTTGCCTTGAACAACTGTTCATTCTGCTTCCTGAGTGGTTACCCCAGAGACAGAGAGTTCCAAGGCTCCTGGTTATCCAGTCTCCAGTGATCCCATCTCCAAGTGTCCTGCTGCTTCTGCTGCTACTTACCTGGTTCCGGTCATCTCCAGAGACTCCTGCTAATTCCATCCTGCGGTTGAGTGAGCAAGCTATTCCCTGCAGAGGATACCACTGGCACTGGCTAGCAATCTCCACTAGCTCTCAGGCTAGACCCCTTGGCTTCCAGGCCAAACTACCTTCAAACCTATCAGTGACTTTCTTCCATCTCAGTCCTGATCTGCCGACAGGCACTGTCTACCTCACAGTCGACACTCAGCTTCTGCCGTCTATCCCTGACTAACAACATCTGCGTCATCCCTGGCATCCATCAGTTGTTGCATCTGAGTATTGTCACGTTATCATCTATTGTCGACATTGTGTCAACTGTTTCCCAAAGGGCCTCCAGAGACTCTGTGCTTCCGTCATCTCCTGGTGACTAACAACATCCGTGTCATCTCCGACATCCATCAGTTGCCGCATTCAAGCATTGTCACATCTACATCTGTTGTCGACATCCTGTGTCAACGGTTTTCCCAAGTGTCTCCAGAGGTTCTGTCACTCTCTCTTGGTTATCTACATCATGTACTGACGACTCCCAGGTCATCACCACCGGCTCTCAGGCCATCCCGCAGCTCCCAGGCTGCCAACTGTCATCACCGGCTCCCAGGCCGTCTCGCAGCTCCCAGGCTGCCAACTCCGGCTCCCAGGCCATCCCGCAGCTCCCAGGCTGCCAACTGTCATCACCGGCTCCCAGGCCGTCTCGCAGCTCCCAGGCTGCCAACTCCGGCTCCCAGGCCATCCCGCAGCTCCCAGGCTGCCAACTGTCATCTCCGGCTCCCAGGACGTCTCGCAGCTCCCAGGCTGCCAACTACAACTCCGGCTCCCAGGCTGTCCCACAGCTCCCAGGCTGTCTACTATCTTCCCCGGCTCTCAGGCCA
This sequence comes from Crinia signifera, assembly GCF_055691185.1. Lineage (NCBI taxonomy): Eukaryota > Metazoa > Chordata > Amphibia > Anura > Myobatrachidae > Crinia > Crinia signifera. The sequence continues at coordinate 73,864,822 of NC_139226.1, forward strand.
TCTCCAAAGACATTTCCTCATTTCTCCAGTGTCCTCACTCCCAGCCCGCGTCCAGAGGACCAGGACAGGGGGCCGCGACCTGCTTGCCAGATGCAGCCAAGCCCATAGTTCCTTGCGGGACTTCCTGGTGAACACCGCTGGCAAGTTAGACTCCGGGCCCCTGCTTCTGGTCTCCGCCAACCCTCTGGTTCGCTCTGCTCGGCTTCCCAGTCTCATCTGAGAATCCATCCTGTTGCTATACCGGTGCCTCCAGTCGCCTCACATCTGACTGCCGACATCCTACGTCGACAACTCCCGCAGCTTCCAGACTGTTCACTGTCAACCTCGGCTTCCAGGCCGTCTCAAAGGCACAACTCCAGCCTTAGTCCCAGCCTGTACCCAGAGGGCCAGAGCAGGAGGCTGCGCCCCTGTTCCTGGTCGTTGCCAACACTGAGTTACTGTGCCCTGGTTTCCCTGTGTAGGTCACATACCAAACCTTCTATATCCTGCTACCCAGCGCCCTCCACTGGCCCACCACGGTCACAGCTGAGTACACAAGAACCCTCTGATTGGCTGATGCAATTCTCATTAGGGATGGCCATCGGCCATCAGCCATCGACCATCGATGTTTATAAACCATCGATGGGTTATGGTTGATGTTCCTTAGTTTTGACATCGATCGGGTTGAACCAGATGGTTTCACACAATCAATGTCAAGCTGAAACTACTAGTTTTGTTTTGCTATTTCCTGGGACACGGAGCATAGCTCCACCCACGACACCAGTAAATCCCCGCCCCCGTATTCTGATTGGCCCACAGGCCAGTCAGTCAAATATAATGAATGACCACTGATATGTAACAACATTGATGGCAAAGGCCACAATGGCCATCATTAATACTCATTCAAAACAATCCTTTCCTATTGGTTTATGTACTGTCAGTCACCAGTTTTCTATTTTACTACTTTTGATGGGACCATCATGCAAAAGTCTTCAACCAGGAAGCCAATTGGTCAAGAATGTTCATGTTATCAACCGTCTTTGGCTGGTTTTGAAGGTTTTCAATTAGACTAGGGTGAGGAAGGACCTAAGTGAGTTATGGAGAGCAAATAAATTCCTTATGCAAATTAGTTTGGAAATTAGACCATCTGATTGGCTGATGCAATTCTCATTAGGGATGGATATCAACCATCGATGTTTATAAACCATCGATGGGTTATGGTCGATGTTCCTTAGTTTTGACATCAATCGGGTTGAACCAGATGGTTTCACACAATCAATGTCAAGCTCAAACTACTAGTTTTGTTTTGCTATTTCCTGGGACACGGAGCATAGCTCCACCCACGACACCAGTGAAGCCACGCCCCCGTATTCTGATTGGTCCACATGCCAGTCAATCAAATATAATGAATGACCACTGATATGTAAGAACATTGATGGCAAAGGCCACAATGGCCATCATTAATACTCATTCAAAACAATCCTTTCCGATTGGTTTATGTACTGTCAGTCAACAGTTTTCTATTTTACTACTTTTGATGGGACCATCATGCAATAGTCTTCAACCAGGAAGCCAATTGGTCAAAAATGTTCTTGTTATCAACCATCTTTGGCTGGTTTTGAAGGTTTTCAATTAGACTAGGGTGAGGAAGGACCTAAGTAAGTTATGGAGAGCAAATAAATTCCTTATGCAAATTAGTTTGGAAATTAGACCATCTGATTGGCTGATGCAATTCTCATTAGGGATGGCCATCGGCCATCGATGTTTATAAACCATCGATGGGTTATGGTCGATGTTCCTTAGTTTTGACATCGATCGGGTTGAACCAGATGGTTTCACACAATCAATGTCAAGCTCAAACTACTAGTTTTGTTTTGCTATTTCCTGGGACACGGAGCATAGCTCCACCCACGACACCAGTGGAGCCCCGCCACCGTATTCTGATTGGCCCACAGGCCAGTCAGTCTAATATAATGATTGACCACTGATATGTAACAACATTGATGGCAAAGGCCACAATGGCCATCATTAATACTCATTCAAAACAATCCTTTCCGATTGGTTTATGTACTGTCAGTCAACAGTTTTCTATTTTACTACTTTTGATGGGACCATCATGCAATAGTCTTCAACCAGGAAGCCAATTGGTCAAGAATGTTCTTGTTATCAACCATCTTTGGCTGGTTTTGAAGGTTTTCAATTAGACTAGGGTGAGGAAGGACCTAAGTAAGTTATGGAGAGCAAATAAATTCCTTATGCAAATTAGTTTGGAAATTAGACCATCTGATTGGCTGATGCAATTCTCATTAGGGATGGCCATCGATGTTTATAAACCATCGATGGGTTATGGTCGATGTTCCTTAGTTTTGACATCGATCGGGTTGAACCAGATGGTTTCACACAATCAATGTCAAGCTCAAACTACTAGTTTTGTTTTGCTATTTCCTGGGACACGGAGCATAGCTCCACCCACGACACCAGTGGAGCCCCGCCACCGTATTCTGATTGGCCCACAGGCCAGTCAGTCTAATATAATTATTGACCACTGATATGTAACAACATTGATGGCAAAGGCCACAATGGCCATCATTAATACTCATTCAAAACAATCCTTTCCGATTGGTTTATGTACTGTCAGTCAACAGTTTTCTATTTTACTACTTTTGATGGGACCATCATGCAATAGTCTTCAACCAGGAAGCCAATTGGTCAAGAATGTTCTTGTTATCAACCATCTTTGGCTGGTTTTGAAGGTTTTCAATTAGACTAGGGTGAGGAAGGTCCTAAGTAAGTTATGGAGAGCAAATAAATTCCTTATGCAAATTAGTTTGGAAATTAGACCATCTGATTGGCTGATGCAATTCTCATTAGGGGTGGCCATCGGCAATCGATGTTTATAAACCATCGATGGGTTATGGTCGATGTTCCTTAGTTTTGACATCGATCGGGTTGAACCAGATGGTTTCACACAATCAATGTCAAGCTCAAACAACTAGTTTTGTTTTGCTATTTCCTGGGACACGGAGCATAGCTCCACCCACGACACCAGTGAAGCCCCGCCCCCATATTCTGATTGGCCCACAGGCCAGTCAGTCAAATATAATGAATGACCACTGATATGTAACAACATTGATGGCAAAGGCCACAATGGCCATCATTAATACTCATTCAAAACAATCCTTTCCGATTGGTTTATGTAATGTCAGTCAACAGTTTTCTATTTTACTACTTTTGATGGGAACATCATGCAATAGTCTTCAACCAGGAAGCCAATTGCTCAAGAATGTTCTTGTCATCAACCATCTTTGGCTGGTTTTGAAGGTTTTCAATTAGACTAGGGTGAGGAAGGACCTAAGTAAGTTATGGAGAGCAAATAAATTCCTTATGCAAATTAGTTTGGAAATTAGACCATCTGATTGGCTGATGCAATTCTCATTAGGGATGGCCATCGGCCATCGATGTTTATAAACCATTGATGGGTTATGGTCGATGTTCCTTAGTTTTGGCATCGATCGGGTTGAACCAGATGGTTTCACACAATCAATGTCAAGCTGAAACTACTAGTTTTGTTTTGCTATTTCCTGGGACACGGAGCATAGCTCCACCCACGACACCAGTAAAGCCCCGCCCCCGTATTCTGATTGGCCCACAGGCCAGTCAGTCAAATATAATGAATGACCACTGATATGTAACAACATTGATGGCAAAGGCCACAATGGCCATCATTAATACTCATTCAAAACAATCCTTTCCTATTGGTTTATGTACTGTCAGTCACCAGTTTTCTATTTTACTACTTTTGATGGGACCATCATGCAAAAGTCTTCAACCAGGAAGCCAATTGGTCAAGAATGTTCGTGTTATCAACCGTCTTTGGCTGGTTTTGAAGGTTTTCAATTAGACTAGGGTGAGGAAGGACCTAAGTGAGTTATGGAGAGCAAATAAATTCCTTATGCAAATTAGTTTGGAAATTAGACCATCTGATTGGCTGATGCAATTCTCATTAGGGATGGATATCAACCATCGATGTTTATAAACCATCGATGGGTTATGGTCGATGTTCCTTAGTTTTGACATCAATCGGGTTGAACCAGATGGTTTCACACAATCAATGTCAAGCTCAAACTACTAGTTTTGTTTTGCTATTTCCTGGGACACGGAGCATAGCTCCACCCACGACACCAGTGAAGCCACGCCCCCGTATTCTGATTGGTCCACATGCCAGTCAATCAAATATAATGAATGACCACTGATATGTAACAACATTGATGGCAAAGGCCACAATGGCCATCATTAATACTCATTCAAAACAATCCTTTCCGATTGGTTTATGTACTGTCAGTCAACAGTTTTCTATTTTACTACTTTTGATGGGACCATCATGCAATAGTCTTCAACCAGGAAGCCAATTGGTCAAGAATGTTCTTGTTATCAACCATCTTTGGCTGGTTTTGAAGGTTTTCAATTAGACTAGGGTGAGGAAGGACCTAAGTAAGTTATGGAGAGCAAATAAATTCCTTATGCAAATTAGTTTGGAAATTAGACCATCTGATTGGCTGATGCAATTATCATTAGGGATGGCCATCGGCCATCGGCCATCGATGTTTATAAACCATCGATGGGTTATGGTCGATGTTCCTTAGTTTTGACATCGATCGGGTTGAACCAGATGGTTTCACACAAGCAATGTCAAGCTCAAACTACTAGTTTTTTTTTGCTATTTCCTGGGACACGGAGCATAGCTCCACCCACGACACCAGAGACGCCCCACCCCCATATTCTATTTGGTCCACAGGCCAGTCAGTCAAATATAATGAATGACCACTGATATGTAACAACATTGATGGCAAAGGCCACAATGGCCATCATTAATACTCATTCAAAACAATCCTTTCCGATTGGTTTATGTACTGTCAGTCAACGTTTTTCTGTTTTACTACTTTTGATGGGACCATCATGCAACAGTCTTCAACCAGGAAGCCAATTTGTGAAGAATGTTCTTGTTATCAACCATCTTTGGCTGGTTTTGAAGGTTTTCAATTAGACTAGGGTGAGGAAGGACCTAAGTAAGTTATGGAGAGCAAATAAATTCCTTATCCAAATTAGTTTGGAAATTAGACCACCTGATTGGCTGATGCAATTCTCATTAGGGATGGCCATCAATGTTTATAAACCATCGATGGGTTATGGTCGATGTTCCTTAGTTTTGACATTGATCGGGTTGAACCAGATGGTTTCACACAATCAATGTCAAGCTCAAACTACTAGTTTTGTTTTGCTATTTCCTGGGACACGGAGCATAGCTCCACCACGACACCAGTGAAGCCCCGCCCCCGTATTCTGATTGGCCCACAGGCCAGTCAGTCAAATATAATGAATGACCACTGATATGTAACAACATTGATGGCAAAGGCCACCATTAATACTCATTCAAAACAATCCTTTCTGATTGGTTTATGTACTGTCAGTCAACAGTTTTCTATTTTACTACTTTTGAATGGACCATCATGCAATAGTCTTCAACCAGGAAGCCAATTGGTCAAGAAAGTTCTTGTTATCAACCATCTTTGTCTGGTTTTGAAGATTTTCAATTAGACTATGGTGAGGAAGGACCTAAGTAAGTTATGGAGAGCAAATAAATTCCTTATGCAAATTTGTTTGGAAATTAGACCATCTGATTGGCTGATGCAATTCTCATTAGGGATGGCCATCGATGTTTATAAACCATCGATGGGTTATGGTCGATGTTCCTTAGTTTTGACATCGATCGGGTTGAACCAGATGGTTTCACACAATCAATGTCAAGCTCAAACTACTAGTTTTGTTTTGCTATTTCCTGGGACACGGAGCATAGCTACACCCACGACACCAGTGAAACCCCGCCCCCGTATTCTGATTGGTCCAGAGGCCAGTTAGTCAAATATAATGAAGGCCACAATGGCCATCCTTAATAGTCATTCAAAACAATTCTTTCCGATTGGTTTATGTACTGTCAGTCAACAGTTTTCTATTTTACTACTTTTGATGGGACCATCATGCAATAGTCTTCAACCAGGAAGCCAATTGGTCAAGAATGTTCTTGTTATCAACCATCTTTGGCAGGTTTTGAAGGTTTTGAAGGTTTTCAATTAGACTAGGGTGAGGAAGGACCTAAGTAAGTTATGGAGAGCAAATAAATTCCTTATGCAAATTAGTTTGGAAAATAGACCATCTGATTGGCTGATGCAAATCTCATTAGGGATGGCCATCGGCCATCGATGTTTATATACCATCTATGGGTTATGGTCGATGTTCCTTAGTTTTGACATCGATCGGGTTGAACCAGATGGTTTCACACAATCAATGTTAAGCTCAAACTACTAGTTTTGTTTTGCTATTTCCTGGGACACGGAGCATAGCTCCACCCACGACACCAGTGAAGCCCCGCCCCCATATTCTGATTGGCCCACAGGCCAGTCAGTCAAATATAATGAATGACCACTGATATGTAACAACATTGATGGCAAAGGCCACAATGGCCATCATTAATACTCATTCAAAACAATCCTTTCCGATTGGTTTATGTAATGTCAGTCAACAGTTTTCTATTTTACTACTTTTGATGGGACCATCATGCAATAGTCTTCAACCAGGAAGCCAATTGGTCAAGAATGTTCTTGTTATCAACCATCTTTGGCTGGTTTTGAAGGTTTTCAATTAGACTAGGGTGAGGAAGGACCTAAGTAAGTTATGGAGAGCAAATAAATTCCTTATCCAAATTAGTTTGGAAATTAGACCACCTGATTGGCTGATGCAATTCTCATTAGGGATGGCCATCAATGTTTATAAACCATCGATGGGTTATGGTCGATGTTCCTTAGTTTTGACATTGATCGGGTTGAACCAGATGGTTTCACACAATCAATGTCAAGCTCAAACTACTAGTTTTGTTTTGCTATTTCCTGGGACACGGAGCATAGCTCCACCACGACACCAGTGAAGCCCCGCCCCCGTATTCTGATTGGCCCACAGGCCAGTCAGTCAAATATAATGAATGACCACTGATATGTAACAACATTGATGGCAAAGGCCACCATTAATACTCATTCAAAACAATCCTTTCTGATTGGTTTATGTACTGTCAGTCAACAGTTTTCTATTTTACTACTTTTGAATGGACCATCATGCAATAGTCTTCAACCAGGAAGCCAATTGGTCAAGAAAGTTCTTGTTATCAACCATCTTTGTCTGGTTTTGAAGATTTTCAATTAGACTATGGTGAGGAAGGACCTAAGTAAGTTATGGAGAGCAAATAAATTCCTTATGCAAATTTGTTTGGAAATTAGACCATCTGATTGGCTGATGCAATTCTCATTAGGGATGGCCATCGATGTTTATAAACCATCGATGGGTTATGGTCGATGTTCCTTAGTTTTGACATCGATCGGGTTGAACCAGATGGTTTCACACAATCAATGTCAAGCTCAAACTACTAGTTTTGTTTTGCTATTTCCTGGGACACGGAGCATAGCTACACCCACGACACCAGTGAAACCCCGCCCCCGTATTCTGATTGGTCCAGAGGCCAGTTAGTCAAATATAATGAAGGCCACAATGGCCATCCTTAATAGTCATTCAAAACAATTCTTTCCGATTGGTTTATGTACTGTCAGTCAACAGTTTTCTATTTTACTACTTTTGATGGGACCATCACGCAATAGTCTTCAACCAGGAAGCCAATTAGTCAAGAATGTTCTTGTTATCAACCATCTTTGGCTGGTTTTGAAGGTTTTCAATTAGACTAGGGTGAGGAAGGACCTAAGTAAGTTATGGAGAGCAAATAAATTCCTTATGCAAATTAGTTTGGAAATTAGACCATCTGATTGGCTGATGCAATTCTCATTAGGGATGGCCAACGATGTTTATAAACCATCGATGGGTTATGGTCGATGTTCCTTAGTTTTGACATCGATCGGGTTGAACCAGATGGTTTCACACAATCAATGTCAAGCTCAAACTACTAGTTTTGTTTTGCTATTTCCTGGGACACGGAGCATAGCTCCACCCACAACACCAGTGAAGCCCCGCCCCCGTATTCTGATTGGCCCACAGGCCAGTCAGTCAAATATAATGAATGACCACAGATATGTAACAACATTGATGGCAAAGGCCACAATGGCCATCATTAATACTCATTCAAAACAATCCTTTCCGATTGGTTTATGTACTGTCAGTCAACAGTTTTCTATTTTACTACTTTTGATGGGACCATCATGCAATAGTCTTCAACCAAGAAGCCAATTGCTCAAGAATGTTCTTATCAACCATCTTTTGCTGGTTTTGAAGGTTTTTAATTAGACTAGGGTGAGGAAGGACCTAAGTAAGTTATGGAGAGCAAATAAATTCCTTATGCAAATTAGTTTGGAAATTAGACCATCTGATTGGCTGATGCAATTCTCATTAGGGATGGCCATCGATGTTTATAAACCATCGATGGGTTATGGTCGATGTTCCTTAGTTTTGACATCGATCGGGTTGAACCAGATGGTTTCACACAATCAATGTTAAGCTCAAACTACTAGTTTTGTTTTGCTATTTCCTGGGACACGGAGCATAGCTCCACCCACGACACCAGTGAAGCCCCGCCCCCATATTCTGATTGGCCCACAGGCCAGTCAGTCAAATATAATGAATGACCACTGATATGTAAATACATTGATGGCAAAGGCCACAATGGCCATCATTAATACTCATTCAAAACAATCCTTTCCGATTGGTTTATGTACTGTCAGTCAACAGTTTTCTATTTTACTACTTTTGATGGGACCATCATGCAATAGTCTTCAACCAGGAAGCCAATTAGTCAAGAATGTTCTTGTTATCAACCATCTTTGGCTGGTTTTGAAGGTTTTCAATTAGACTAGGGTGAGGAAGGACCTAAGTAAGTTATGGAGAGCAAATAAATTCCTTATGCAAATTAGTTTGGAAATTAGACCATCTGATTGGCTGATGCAATTCTCATTAGGGATGGCCAACGATGTTTATAAACCATCGATGGGTTATGGTCGATGTTCCTTAGTTTTGACATCGATCGGGTTGAACCAGATGGTTTCACACAATCAATGTCAAGCTCAAACTACTAGTTTTGTTTTGCTATTTCCTGGGACACGGAGCATAGCTCCACCCACAACACCAGTGAAGCCCCGCCCCCGTATTCTGATTGGCCCACAGGCCAGTCAGTCAAATATAATGAATGACCACAGATATGTAACAACATTGATGGCAAAGGCCACAATGGCCATCATTAATACTCATTCAAAACAATTGTCACGAACCTGACTTGTTTCACATTTATTTCCTGATGCTGGTCTGGTTCCTAGCTGCTGCTGTTGCAGCTGCTTTCCATTCCTCAGTGATTAACTCCAATGAAGCTTCCTGAGTTCTGCACTAGTCACATGTTCCAGGTACTCAAGGTATAATTCTTAGTTCTGGCTGCTGCTGCAGCTGCAGACAATTAGAAATCACCTGGAGGAATATAAGCCAGCTTCCCAGAGTCCTCCTTGCCTTGAACAACTGTTCATTCTGCTTCCTGAGTGGTTACCCCAGAGACAGAGAGTTCCAAGGCTCCTGGTTATCCAGTCTCCAGTGATCCCATCTCCAAGTGTCCTGCTGCTTCTGCTGCTACTTACCTGGTTCCGGTCATCTCCAGAGACTCCTGCTAATTCCATCCTGCGGTTGAGTGAGCAAGCTATTCCCTGCAGAGGATACCACTGGCACTGGCTAGCAATCTCCACTAGCTCTCAGGCTAGACCCCTTGGCTTCCAGGCCAAACTACCTTCAAACCTATCAGTGACTTTCTTCCATCTCAGTCCTGATCTGCCGACAGGCACTGTCTACCTCACAGTCGACACTCAGCTTCTGCCGTCTATCCCTGACTAACAACATCTGCGTCATCCCTGGCATCCATCAGTTGTTGCATCTGAGTATTGTCACGTTATCATCTATTGTCGACATTGTGTCAACTGTTTCCCAAAGGGCCTCCAGAGACTCTGTGCTTCCGTCATCTCCTGGTGACTAACAACATCCGTGTCATCTCCGACATCCATCAGTTGCCGCATTCAAGCATTGTCACATCTACATCTGTTGTCGACATCCTGTGTCAACGGTTTTCCCAAGTGTCTCCAGAGGTTCTGTCACTCTCTCCAGGTTATCTACATCATGTACTGACGACTCCCAGGTCATCACCACCGGCTCTCAGGCCATCCCGCAGCTCCCAGGCTGCCAACTGTCATCACCGGCTCCCAGGCCGTCTCGCAGCTCCCAGGCTGCCAACTCCGGCTCCCAGGCCATCCCGCAGCTCCCAGGCTGCCAACTGTCATCACCGGCTCCCAGGCCGTCTCGCAGCTCCCAGGCTGCCAACTCCGGCTCCCAGGCCATCCCGCAGCTCCCAGGCTGCCAACTGTCATCTCCGGCTCCCAGGACGTCTCGCAGCTCCCAGGCTGCCAACTACAACTCCGGCTCCCAGGCTGTCCCACAGCTCCCAGGCTGTCTACTATCTTCCCCGGCTCTCAGGCCATCTCCAAAGACATTTCCTCATTTCTCCAGTGTCCTCACTCCCAGCCCGCGTCCAGAGGACCAGGACAGGGGGCCGCGACCTGCTTGCCAGATGCAGCCAAGCCCATAGTTCCTTGCAGGACTTCCTGGTGAACACCGCTGGCAAGTTAGACTCCGGGCCCCTGCTTCTGGTCTCCGCCAACCCTCTGGTTCGCTCTGCTCGGCTTCCCAGTCTCATCTGAGAATCCATCCTGTTGCTATACCGGTGCCTCCAGTCGCCTCACATCTGACTGCCGACATCCTACGTCGACAACTCCCGCAGCTTCCAGACTGTTCACTGTCAACCTCGGCTTCCAGGCCGTCTCAAAGGCACAACTCCAGCCTTAGTCCCAGCCTGTACCCAGAGGGCCAGAGCAGGAGGCTGCGCCCCTGTTCCTGGTCGTTGCCAACACTGAGTTACTGTGCCCTGGTTTCCCTGTGTAGGTCACATACCAAACCTTCTATATCCTGCTACCCAGCGCCCTCCACTGGCCCACCACGGTCACAGCTGAGTACACAAGAACCCTCGGTGCTGACAACAATCCTTTCTGATTGGTTTATGTACTATCAGTCAACAGTTTTCTATTTTACTACTTTTGATGGGACCATCATGCAATAGTCTTCAACCAGGAAGCCAATTAGTCAAGATTGTTCTTGTTATCAACCATCTTCGGCTGGTTTTGAAGGTTTTCAATTAGACTAGGGTGAGGAAGGACCTAAGTAAGTTATGAAGAGTAAATAAATTCCTTATGCAAATTAGTTTGCAAATTAGACCATCTGATTGGCTGATGCAATTCTCATTAGGGATGGCCATCGGCCATCAGCCATCGACCATCGATGTTTATAAACCATCGATGGGTTATGGTTGATGTTCCTTAGTTTTGACATCGATCGGGTTGAACCAGATGGTTTCACACAATCAATGTCAAGCTGAAACTACTAGTTTTGTTTTGCTATTTCCTGGGACACGGAGCATAGCTCCACCCACGACACCAGTAAAGCCCCGCCCCCGTATTCTGATTGGCCCACAGGCCAGTCAGTCAAATATAATGAATGACCACTGATATGTAACAACATTGATGGCAAAGGCCACAATGGCCATCATTAATACTCATTCAAAACAATCCTTTCCTATTGGTTTATGTACTGTCAGTCACCAGTTTTCTATTTTACTACTTTTGATGGGACCATCATGCAAAAGTCTTCAACCAGGAAGCCAATTGGTCAAGAATGTTCGTGTTATCAACCGTCTTTGGCTGGTTTTGAAGGTTTTCAATTAGACTAGGGTGAGGAAGGACCTAAGTGAGTTATGGAGAGCAAATAAATTCCTTATGCAAATTAGTTTGGAAATTAGACCATCTGATTGGCTGATGCAATTCTCATTAGGGATGGATATCAACCATCGATGTTTATAAACCATCGATGGGTTATGGTCGATGTTCCTTAGTTTTGACATCAATCGGGTTGAACCAGATGGTTTCACACAATCAATGTCAAGCTCAAACTACTAGTTTTGTTTTGCTATTTCCTGGGACACGGAGCATAGCTCCACCCACGACACCAGTGAAGCCACGCCCCCGTATTCTGATTGGTCCACATGCCAGTCAATCAAATATAATGAATGACCACTGATATGTAAGAACATTGATGGCAAAGGCCACAATGGCCATCATTAATACTCATTCAAAACAATCCTTTCCGATTGGTTTATGTACTGTCAGTCAACAGTTTTCTATTTTACTACTTTTGATGGGACCATCATGCAATAGTCTTCAACCAGGAAGCCAATTGGTCAAGAATGTTCTTGTTATCAACCATCTTTGGCTGGTTTTGAAGGTTTTCAATTAGACTAGGGTGAGGAAGGACCTAAGTAAGTTATGGAGAGCAAATAAATTCCTTATGCAAATTAGTTTGGAAATTAGACCATCTGATTGGCTGATGCAATTCTCATTAGGGATGGCCATCGGCCATCGATGTTTATAAACCATCGATGGGTTATGGTCGATGTTCCTTAGTTTTGACATCGATCGGGTTGAACCAGATGGTTTCACACAATCAATGTCAAGCTCAAACTACTAGTTTTGTTTTGCTATTTCCTGGGACACGGAGCATAGCTCCACCCACGACACCAGTGGAGCCCCGCCACCGTATTCTGATTGGCCCACAGGCCAGTCAGTCTAATATAATGATTGACCACTGATATGTAACAACATTGATGGCAAAGGCCACAATGGCCATCATTAATACTCATTCAAAACAATCCTTTCCGATTGGTTTATGTACTGTCAGTCAACAGTTTTCTATTTTACTACTTTTGATGGGACCATCATGCAATAGTCTTCAACCAGGAAGCCAATTGGTCAAGAATGTTCTTGTTATCAACCATCTTTGGCTGGTTTTGAAGGTTTTCAATTAGACTAGGGTGAGGAAGGACCTAAGTAAGTTATGGAGAGCAAATAAATTCCTTATGCAAATTAGTTTGGAAATTAGACCATCTGATTGGCTGATGCAATTCTCATTAGGGATGGCCATCGATGTTTATAAACCATCGATGGGTTATGGTCGATGTTCCTTAGTTTTGACATCGATCGGGTTGAACCAGATGGTTTCACACAATCAATGTCAAGCTCAAACAACTAGTTTTGTTTTGCTATTTCCTGGGACACGGAGCATAGCTCCACCCACGACACCAGTGAAGCCCCGCCCCCATATTCTGATTGGCCCACAGGCCAGTCAGTCAAATATAATGAATGACCACTGATATGTAACAACATTGATGGCAAAGGCCACAATGGCCATCATTAATACTCATTCAAAACAATCCTTTCCGATTGGTTTATGTAATGTCAGTCAACAGTTTTCTATTTTACTACTTTTGATGGGACCATCATGCAATAGTCTTCAACCAGGAAGCCAATTGCTCAAGAATGTTCTTGTCATCAACCATCTTTGGCTGGTTTTGAAGGTTTTCAATTAGACTAGGGTGAGGAAGGACCTAAGTAAGTTATGGAGAGCAAATAAATTCCTTATGCAAATTAGTTTGGAAATTAGACCATCTGATTGGCTGATGCAATTCTCATTAGGGATGGCCATCGGCCATCGATGTTTATAAACCATTGATGGGTTATGGTCGATGTTCCTTAGTTTTGGCATCGATCGGGTTGAACCAGATGGTTTCACACAATCAATGTCAAGCTGAAACTACTAGTTTTGTTTTGCTATTTCCTGGGACACGGAGCATAGCTCCACCCACGACACCAGTAAAGCCCTGCCCCCGTATTCTGATTGGCTCACAGGCCAGTCAGTCAAATATAATGAATGACCACTGATATGTAACAACATTGATGGCAAAGGCCACAATGGCCATCATTAATACTCATTCAAAACAATCCTTTCCTATTGGTTTATGTACTGTCAGTCACCAGTTTTCTATTTTACTACTTTTGATGGGACCATCATGCAAAAGTCTTCAACCAGGAAGCCAATTGGTCAAGAATGTTCGTGTTATCAACCGTCTTTGGCTGGTTTTGAAGGTTTTCAATTAGACTAGGGTGAGGAAGGACCTAAGTGAGTTATGGAGAGCAAATAAATTCCTTATGCAAATTAGTTTGGAAATTAGACCATCTGATTGGCTGATGCAATTCTCATTAGGGATGGATATCAACCATCGATGTTTATAAACCATCGATGGGTTATGGTCGATGTTCCTTAGTTTTGACATCAATCGGGTTGAACCAGATGGTTTCACACAATCAATGTCAAGCTCAAACTACTAGTTTTGTTTTGCTATTTCCTGGGACACGGAGCATAGCTCCACCCACGACACCAGTGAAGCCACGCCCCCGTATTCTGATTGGTCCACATGCCAGTCAATCAAATATAATGAATGACCACTGATATGTAACAACATTGATGGCAAAGGCCACAATGGCCATCATTAATACTCATTCAAAACAATCCTTTCCGATTGGTTTATGTACTGTCAGTCAACAGTTTTCTATTTTACTACTTTTGATGGGACCATCATGCAATAGTCTTCAACCAGGAAGCCAATTGGTCAAGAATGTTCTTGTTATCAACCATCTTTGGCTGGTTTTGAAGGTTTTCAATTAGACTAGGGTGAGGAAGGACCTAAGTAAGTTATGGAGAGCAAATAAATTCCTTATGCAAATTAGTTTGGAAATTAGACCATCTGATTGGCTGATGCAATTATCATTAGGGATGGCCATCGGCCATCGGCCATCGATGTTTATAAACCATCGATGGGTTATGGTCGATGTTCCTTAGTTTTGACATCGATCGGGTTGAACCAGATGGTTTCACACAAGCAATGTCAAGCTCAAACTACTAGTTTTTTTTTGCTATTTCCTGGGACACGGAGCATAGCCCCACCCCCATATTCTATTTGGTCCACAGGCCAGTCAGTCAAATATAATGAATGACCACTGATATGTAACAACATTGATGGCAAAGGCCACAATGGACATCATTAATACTCATTCAAAACAATCCTTTCCGATTGGTTTATGTACTGTCAGTCAACAGTTTTCTATTTTACTACTTTTGATGGGACCATCATGCAATAGTCTTCAACCAAGAAGCCAATTGGTCAAGAATGTTCTTGTTATCAACCATCTTTGGCTGGTTTTGAAGGTTTTCAATTAGACTAGGGTGAGGAAGGACCTAAGTAAGTTATGGAGAGCAAATAAATTCCTTATGCAAATTAGTTTGGAAATTAGACCATCTGATTGGCTGATGCAATTCTCATTAGGGATGGCCATCGATGTTTATAAACCATCGATGGGTTATGGTCGATGTTCCTTAGTTTTGACATCGATCGGGTTGAACCAGATGGTTTCACACAATCAATGTCAAGCTCAAACTACTAGTTTTGTTTTGCTATTTCCTGGGACACGGAGCATAGCTCCACCCACGACACCAGTGGAGCCCCGCCACCGTATTCTGATTGGCCCACAGGCCAGTCAGTCTAATATAATGATTGACCACTGATATGTAACAACATTGATGGCAAAGGCCACAATGGCCATCATTAATACTCATTCAAAACAATCCTTTCCGATTGGTTTATGTACTGTCAGTCAACAGTTTTCTATTTTACTACTTTTGATGTGACCATCATGCAATAGTCTTCAACCAGGAAGCCAATTAGTCAAGAATGTTCTTGTTATCAACCATCTTTGGCTGGTTTTGAAGGTTTTCAATTAGACTAGGGTGAGGAAGGACCTAAGTGAGTTATGGAGAGCAAATAAATTCCTTATGTAAATTAGTTTGGAAATTAGACCATCTGATTGGCTGATGCAATTCTCATTAGGGATGTATATCGGCCATCGATGTTTATAAACCATCGATGGGTTATGGTCGATGTTCCTTAGTTTTGACATCGATCGGGTTGAACCAGATGGTTTCACACAATCAATGCCAAGCTCAAACTACTAGTTTTGTTTTGCTATTTCCTGGGACACGGAGCATAGCTCCACCCACGACACCAGTGAAGCCACGCCCCCGTATTCTGATTGGTCCACATGCCAGTCAATCAAATATAATGAATGACCACTGATATGTAACAACATTGATGGCAAAGGCCACAATGGCCATCATTAATACTCATTCAAAACAATCCTTTCCGATTGGTTTATGTACTGTCAGTCAACAGTTTTCTATTTTACTACTTTTGATGGGACCATCATGCAATAGTCTTCAACCAGGAAGCCAATTGGTCAAGAATGTTCTTGTTATCAACCATCTTTGGCTGGTTTTGAAGGTTTTCAATTAGACTAGGGTGAGGAAGGTCCTAAGTAAGTTATGGAGAGCAAATAAATTCCTTATGCAAATTAGTTTGGAAATTAGACCATCTGATTGGCTGATGCAATTCTCATTAGGGGTGGCCATCGGCAATCGATGTTTATAAACCATCGATGGGTTATGGTCGATGTTCCTTAGTTTTGACATCGATCGGGGTGAACCAGATGGTTTCACACAATCAATGTCAAGCTCAAACAACTAGTTTTGTTTTGCTATTTCCTGGGACACGGAGCATAGCTCCACCCACGACACCAGTGAAGCCCCGCCCCCATATTCTGATTGGCCCACAGGCCAGTCAGTCAAATATAATGAATGACCACTGATATGTAACAACATTGATGGCAAAGGCCACAATGGCCATCATTAATACTCATTCAAAACAATCCTTTCCGATTGGTTTATGTAATGTCAGTCAACAGTTTTCTATTTTACTACTTTTGATGGGACCATCATGCAATAGTCTTCAACCAGGAAGCCAATTGGTCAAGAATATTCTTGTTATCAACCATCTTTGGCTGGTTTTGAAGGTTTTCAATTAGACTAGGGTGAGGAAGGACCTAAGTAAGTTATGGAGAGCAAATAAATTCCTTATGCAAATTAGTTTGGAAATTAGACCATCTGATTGGCTGATGCAATTCTCATTAGGGATGGCCATCGGCCATCGATGTTTATAAACCATCGATGGGTTATGGTCGATGTTCCTTAGTTTTGACATCGATCGGGTTGAACCAGATGGTTTCACACAATCAATGTCAATCTCAAACTACTAGTTTTTTTTTGCTATTTCCTGGGACACGGAGCATAGCTCCACCCACGACACCAGTGAAGCCCCGCCCCCATATTCTGATTGGTCCACAGGCCAGTCAGTCAAATATAATGAATGACCACTGATATGTAACAACATTGATGGCAAAGGCCACAATGGCCATCATTAATACTCATTCAAAACAATCCTTTCCGATTGGTTTATGTACTGTCAGTCAACAGTTTTCTATTTTACTACTTTTGATGGGACCATCATGCAATAGTCTTCAACCAGGAATCCAATTGGTCAAGAATGTTCTTGTTATCAACCATCTTTGGCTGGTTTTGAAGGTTTTCAATTAGACTAGGGTGAGGAAGGTCCTAAGTAAGTTATGGAGAGCAAATAAATTCCTTATGCAAATTAGTTTGGAAATTAGACCATCTGATTGGCTGATGCAATTCTCATTAGGGGTGGCCATCGGCAATCGATGTTTATAAACCATCGATGGGTTATGGTCGATGTTCCTTAGTTTTGACATCGATCGGGTTGAACCAGATGGTTTCACACAATCAATGTCAAGCTCAAACAACTAGTTTTGTTTTGCTATTTCCTGGGACACGGAGCATAGCTCCACCCACGACACCAGTGAAGCCCCGCCCCCATATTCTGATTGGCCCACAGGCCAGTCAGTCAAATATAATGAATGACCACTGATATGTAACAACATTGATGGCAAAGGCCACAATGGCCATCATTAATACTCATTCAAAACAATCCTTTCCGATTGGTTTATGTAATGTCAGTCAACAGTTTTCTATTTTACTACTTTTGATGGGACCATCATGCAATAGTCTTCAACCAGGAAGCCAATTGGTCAAGAATGTTCTTGTTATCAACCATCTTTGGCTGGTTTTGAAGGTTTTCAATTAGACTAGGGTGAGGAAGGACCTAAGTAAGTTATGGAGAGCAAATAAATTCCTTATGCAAATTAGTTTGGAAATTAGACCATCTGATTGGCTGATGCAATTCTCATTAGGGATGGCCATCGGCCATCGATGTTTATAAACCATCGATGGGTTATGGTCGATGTTCCTTAGTTTTGACATCGATCGGGTTGAACCAGATGGTTTCACACAATCAATGTCAATCTCAAACTACTAGTTTTTTTTGCTATTTCCTGGGACACGGATCATAGCTCCACCCACGACACCAGTGAAGCCCCGCCCCCATATTCTGATTGGTCCACAGGCCAGTCAGTCAAATATAATGAATGACCACTGATATGTAACAACATTGATGGCAAAGGCCACAATGGCCATCATTAATACTCATTCAAAACAATCCTTTCCGATTGGTTTATGTACTGTCAGTCACCAGTTTTCTATTTTACTACTTTTGATGGGACCATCATGCAAAAGTCTTCAACCAGGAAGCCAATTGGTCAAGAATGTTCGTGTTATCAACCGTCTTTGGCTGGTTTTGAAGGTTTTCAATTAGACTAGGGTGAAGAAGGACCTAAGTAAGTTATGAAGAGTAAATAAATTCCTTATGCAAATTAGTTTGCAAATTAGACCATCTGATTGGCTGATGCAATTCTCATTAGGGATGGCCATCGGCCATCGGCCATCGACCATCGATGTTTATAAACCATCGATGGGTTATGGTTGATGTTCCTTAGTTTTGACATCGATCGGGTTGAACCAGATGGTTTCACACAATCAATGTCAAGCTGAAACTACTAGTTTTGTTTTGCTATTTCCTGGGACACGGAGCATAGCCCCGCCCCCGTATTCTGATTGGCCCACAGGCCAGTCAGTCAAATATAATGAATGACCACTGATATGTAACAACATTGATTGCAAAGGCCACAATGGCCATCATTAATACTCATTCAAAACAATCCTTTCCGATTGGTTTATGTACTGTCAGTCAACGGTTTTCTGTTTTACTACTTTTGATGGGACCACCATGCAATAGTCTTCAACCAGGAAGCCAATTGGTGAAGAATGTTCTTGTTATCAACCATCTTTGGCTGGTTTTGAAGGTTTTCAATTAGACTAGGGTGAGGAAGGACCTAAGTAAGTTATGGAGAGCAAATAAATTCCTTATGCAAATTAGTTTGGAAATTAGACCACCTGATTGGCTGATGCAATTCTCATTAGGGATGGCCATCGATGTTTATAAACCATCAATGGGTTATGGTCGATGTTCCTTAGTTTTGACATTGATCGGGTTGAACCAGATGGTTTCACACAATCAATGTCAAGCTCAAACTACTAGTTTTGTTTTGCTATTTCCTGGGACACGGAGCATAGCTCCACCCACGACACCAGTGAAGCCCCGCCCCCGTATTCTGATTGGCCCACAGGCCAGTCAGTCAAATATAATGAATGACCACTGATATGTAACAACATTGATGGCAAAGGCCACCATTAATACTCATTCAAAACAATCCTTTCTGATAGATTTATGTACTGTCAGTCAACCGTTTTCTATTTTACTACTTTTGATGGGACCATCATGCAATAGTCTTCAACCAGGAAGCCAATTGGTCAAGAATGTTCTTGTTATCAACCATCTTTGGCTGGTTTTGAAGGTTTTCAATTAGACTAGGGTGAGGAAGGACCTAAGTGAGTTATGGAGAGCAAATAAATTCCTTATGCAAATTAGTTTGGAAATTAGAACATCTGATTGGCTGATGCAATTCTCATTAGGGATGGATATCAGCCATCGATGTTTATAAACCATCGATGGGTTATGGTCGATGTTCCTTAGTTTTGACATCGATCGGGTTGAACCAGATGGTTTCACACAATCAATGTCAAGCTCAAACTACTAGTTTTGTTTTGCTATTTCCTGGGACACGGAGCATAGCTCCACCCACGACACCAGTGAAGCCACGCCCCCGTATTCTGATTGGTCCACATGCCAGTCAGTCAAATATAATGAATGACCACTGATATGTAACAACATTGATGGCAAAGGCCACAATGGCCATCATTAATACTCATTCAAAACAATCCTTTCCGATTGGTTTATGTACTGTCAGTCAACAGTTTTCTATTTTACTACTTTTCATGGGACCATCATGCAATAGTCTTCAACCAGGAAGCCAATTGGTCAAGAATGTTCTTGTTATCAACGATCTTTGGCTGGTTTTGAAGGTTTTCAATTAGACTAGGGTGAGGAAAGACCTAAGAAAGTTATGGAGAGCAAATAAATTCCTTATGCAAATTAGTTTGGAAAATAGACCATCTGATTGGGTGATGCAAATCTCATTAGGGATGGCCATCGGCCATCGATGTTTATATACCATCGATGGGTTATGGTCGATGTTCCTTAGTTTTGACATCGATCGGGTTGAACCAGATGGTTTCACACAATCAATGTCAAGCTAAAACTACTAGTTTTGTTTTGCTATTTCCTGGGACACGGAGCATAGCTCCACCCACGACACCAGTGAAGCCCCGCCCCCGTATTCTGATTGGTCCACATGCCAGTCAATCAAATATAATGAATGACCACTGATATGTAACAACATTGATGGCAAAGGCCACAATGGCCATCATTAATACTCATTCAAAACAATCCTTTCCGATTGGTCTATGTACTGTCAGTCAACAGTTTTCTATTTTACTACTTTTGATGGGACCATCATGCAATAGTCTTCAACCAGGAAGCCAATTGGTCAAGAATGTTCTTGTTATCAACCATCTTTGGCTGGTTTTGAAGGTTTTCAATTAGACTAGGGTGAGGAAGGACCTAAGTAAGTTATGGAGAGCAAATAAATTCCTTATGCAAATTAGTTTGGAAATTAGACCATCTGATTGGCTGATGCAATTCTCATTAGGGATGGCCATCGGCCATCGGCCATCGATGTTTATAAACCATCGATGGGTTATGGTCGATGTTCCTTAGTTTTGACATCAATCGGGTTGAACCAGATGGTTTCACACAATCAATGTCAAGCTCAAACTACTAGTTTTGTTTTGCTATTTCCTGGGACACTGAGCATAGCCCCGCCCCCGTATTCTGATTGGCCCACAGGCCAGTCAGTCAAATATAATGAATGACCACTGATATGTAACAACATTGATGGCAAAGGCCACAATGGCCATCATTAATGCTGATTCAAAACAATCCTTTCCGATTGGTTTATGTACTGTCAGTCAACAGTTTTCTATTTTACTACTTTTGATGGGACCATCATGCAATAGTCTTCAACCAGGAAGCCAATTGGTCAAGAATGTTCCTGTTATCAACCATCTTTGGCTGGTTTTGAATGTTTTCAATTAGACTAGGGTGAGGAAGGACCTAAGTAAGTTATGGAGAGCAAATAAATTCCTTATGCAAATTAGTTTGGAAATTAGACCATCTGATTGGCTGATGCAATTCTCATTAGGGATGGCCATCGATGTTTATAAACCATCGATTGGTTATGGTCGATGTTCCTTAGTTTTGACATCGATCGGGTTGAACCAGATGGTTTCACACAATCAATGTCAAGCTCAAACTACTAGTTTTGTTTTGCTATTTCCTGGGACACGGAGCATAGCTCCACCCACGACACCAGTGTAGCCCCGCCCCCGTATTCTGATTGGCCCACAGGCCAGTCAGTCTAATATAATGAATGACCACTGATATGTAACAACATTGATGGCAAAGGCCACAATGGCCATCATTAATACTCATTCAAAACAATCCTTTCCGATTGGTTTATGTACTGTCAGTCAACAGTTTTCTATTTTACTACTTTTGATGGGACCATCATGCAATAGTCTTCAACCAGGAAGCCAATTAGTCAAGAATGTTCTTGTTATCAACCATCTTTGGCTGGTTTTGAAGGTTTTCAATTAGACTAGGGTGAGGAAGGACCTAAGTGAGTTATGGAGAGCAAATAAATTCCTTATGCAAATAAGTTTGGAAATTAGACCATCTGATTGGCTGATGCAATTCTCATTAGGGATGGATATCGGCCATCGATGTTTATAAACCATCGATGGGTTATGGTCGATGTTCCTTAGTTTTGACATCGATCGGGTTGAACCAGATGGTTTCACACAATCAATGTCAAGCTCAAACTACTAGTTTTGTTTTGCTATTTCCTGGGACACGGATCATAGCTCCACCCACGACACCAGTGAAGCCACGCCCCCGTATTCTGATTGGTCCACATGCCAGTCAATCAAATATAATGAATGACCACTGATATGTAACAACATTGATGGCAAAGGCCACAATGGCCATCATTAATACTCATTCAAAACAATCCTTTCCGATTAGTTTATGTACTGTCAGTCAACAGTTTTCTATTTTACTACTTTTGATGGGACCATCATGCAATAGTCTTCAACCAGGAAGCCAATTGGTCAAGAATGTTCTTGTTATCAACCATCTTTGGCTGGTTTTGAAGGTTTTCAATTAGACTAGGGTGAGGAAGGACCTAAGTAAGTTATGGAGAGCAAATAAATTCCTTATGCAAATTAGTTTGGAAATTAGACCATCTGATTGGCTGATGCAATTCTCATTAGGGATGGCCATCGGCCATCGATGTTTATAAACCATCGATGGGTTATGGTCGATGTTCCTTAGTTTTGACATTGATCGGGTTGAACCAGATGGTTTCACACAATCAATGTCAAGCTCAAACTACTAGTTTTGTTTTGCTATTTCCTGGGACACGGAGCATAGCTCCACCCACGACACCAGAGAAGCCCCACCCCCATATTCTATTTGGTCCACAGGCCAGTCAGTCAAATATAATGAATGACCACTGATATGTAACAACATTGATGGCAAAGGCCACAATGGACATCATTAATACTCATTCAAAACAATCCTTTCCGATTGGTTTATGTACTGTCAGTCAACAGTTTTCTATTTTACTACTTTTGATGGGACCATCATGCAATAGTCTTCAACCAAGAAGCCAATTGGTCAAGAATGTTCTTGTTATCAACCATCTTTGGCTGGTTTTGAAGGTTTTCAATTAGACTAGGGTGAGGAAGGACCTAAGTAAGTTATGGAGAGCAAATAAATTCCTTATGCAAATTAGTTTGGAAATTAGACCATCTGATTGGCTGATGCAATTCTCATTAGGGATGGCCATCGATGTTTATAAACCATCGATGGGTTATGGTCGATGTTCCTTAGTTTTGACATCGATCGGGTTGAACCAGATGGTTTCACACAATCAATGTCAAGCTCAAACTACTAGTTTTGTTTTGCTATTTCCTGGGACACGGAGCATAGCTCCACCCACGACACCAGTGAACTCCCGCCCCCGTATTCTGATTGGTCCACAGGCCAGTCAGTCAAATATAATGAATGACCACTGATATGTAACAACATTGATGGCAAAGGCCACAATGGAAATCATTAATACTCATTCAAAACAATCCATCCGATTGGTTTATGTACTGACAGTCAACCGTTTTCTATTTTACTACTTTTGATGGGACCATCATGCAATAGTCTTCAACCAGGAAGCCAATTGGTCAAGAATGTTCTTGTTATCAACCATCTTTGGCTGGTTTTGAAGGTTTTCAATTAGACTAGGGTGAGGAAGGACCTAAGTAAGTTATGGAGAGCAAATAAATTCCTTATGCAAATTAGTTTGGAAATTAGACCATCTGATTGGCTAATGCAATTCTCATTAGGGATGGATATCGGCCATCGATGTTTATAAACCATCGATGGGTTATGGTCGATGTTCCTTAGTTTTGACATCGATCGGGTTGAACCAGATGGTTTCACACAATCAATGTCAAGCTCAAACTACTAGTTTTGTTTTGCTATTTCCTGGGACACGGAGCATAGCTCCACCCACGACACCAGTGAAGCCACGCCCCCGTATTCTGATTGGTCCACATGCCAGTCAATCAAATATAATGAATGACCACTGATATGTAACAACATTGATGGCAAAGGCCACAATGGCCATCATTAATACTCATTCAAAACAATCCTTTCCGATTGGTTTATGTACTGTCAGTCAACAGTTTTCTATTTTACTACTTTTGATGGGACCATCATGCAATAGTCTTCAACCAGGAAGCCAATTGGTCAAGAATGTTCTTGTTATCAACCATCTTTGGCTGGTTTTGAAGGTTTTCAATTAGACTAGGGTGAGGAAGGACCTAAGTAAGTTATGGAGAGCAAATAAATTCCTTATGCAAATTAGTTTGGAAATTAGACCATCTGATTGGCTGATGCAATTCTCATTAGGGATGGCCATCGGCCATCGATGTTTATAAACCATCGATGGGTTATGGTCGATGTTCCTTAGTTTTGACATCGATCGGGTTGAACCAGATGGTTTCACACAATCAATGTCAAGCTCAAACTACTAGTTTTGTTTTGCTATTTCCTGGGACACGGAGCATAGCTCCACCCACGACACCAGAGAAGCCCCACCCCCATATTCTATTTGGTCCACAGGCCAGTCAGTCAAATATAATGAATGACCACTGATATGTAACAACATTGATGGCAAAGGCCACAATGGACATCATTAATACTCATTCAAAACAATCCTTTCCGATTGGTTTATGTACTGTCAGTCAACAGTTTTCTATTTTACTACTTTTGATGGGACCATCATGCAATAGTCTTCAACCAAGAAGCCAATTGGTCAAGAATGTTCTTGTTATCAACCATCTTTGGCTGGTTTTGAAGGTTTTCAATTAGACTAGGGTGAGGAAGGACCTAAGTAAGTTATGGAGAGCAAATAAATTCCTTATGCAAATTAGTTTGGAAATTAGACCATCTGATTGGCTGATGCAATTCTCATTAGGGATGGCCATCGATGTTTATAAACCATCGATGGGTTATGGTCGATGTTCCTTAGTTTTGACATCGATCGGGTTGAACCAGATGGTTTCACACAATCAATGTCAAGCTCAAACTACTAGTTTTGTTTTGCTATTTCCTGGGACACGGAGCATAGCTCCACCCACGACACCAGTGAACTCCCGCCCCCGTATTCTGATTGGTCCACAGGCCAGTCAGTCAAATATAATGAATGACCACTGATATGTAACAACATTGATGGCAAAGGCCACAATGGAAATCATTAATACTCATTCAAAACAATCCATCCGATTGGTTTATGTACTGACAGTCAACCGTTTTCTATTTTACTACTTTTGATGGGACCATCATGCAATAGTCTTCAACCAGGAAGCCAATTGGTCAAGAATGTTCTTGTTATCAACCATCTTTGGCTGGTTTTGAAGGTTTTCAATTAGACTAGGGTGAGGAAGGACCTAAGTGAGTTATGGAGAGCAAATAAATTCCTTATGCAAATTAGTTTGGAAATTAGAACATCTGATTGGCTGATGCAATTCTCATTAGGGATGGATATCAGCCATCGATGTTTATAAACCATCGATGGGTTATGGTCGATGTTCCTTAGTTTTGACATCGATCGGGTTGAACCAGATGGTTTCACACAATCAATGTCAAGCTCAAACTACTAGATTTGTTTTGCTATTTCCTGGGACACGGAGCATAGCTCCACCCACGACACCAGTGAAGCCACGCCCCCGTATTCTGATTGGTCCACATGCCAGTCAATCAAATATAATGAATGACCACTGATATGTAACAACATTGATGGCAAAGGCCACAATGGCCATCATTAATACTCATTCAAAACAATCCTTTCCGATTGGTTTATGTACTGTCAGTCAACAGTTTTCTATTTTACTACTTTTCATGGGACCATCATGCAATAGTCTTCAACCAGAAAGCCAATTGGTCAAGAATGTTCTTGTTATCAACGATCTTTGGCTGGTTTTGAAGGTTTTCAATTAGACTAGGGTGAGGAAAGACCTAAGAAAGTTATGGAGAGCAAATAAATTCCTTATGCAAATTAGTTTGGAAAATAGACCATCTGATTGGGTGATGCAAATCTCATTAGGGATGGCCATCGGCCATCGATGTTTATATACCATCGATGGGATATGGTCGATGTTCCTTAGTTTTGACATCGATCGGGTTGAACCAGATGGTTTCACACAATCAATGTCAAGCTCAAACTAATAGTTTTGTTATTTCCTGGGACACGGAGCATAGCTCCACCCACGACACCAGTGAAGCCCCGCCCCCATATTCTGATTGGCCCACAGGCCAGTCAGTCAATTATAATGAATGACCACTGATATGTAACAACATTGATGGCAAAGACCACAATGGCCATCATTAATACTCATTCAAAACAATTCTTTCCGATTGGTTTATGTACTGTCAGTCAACAGTTTTCTATTTTACTACTTTTGATGGGACCATCATGCAATAGTCTTCAACCAGGAAGCCAATTGGTCAAGAATGTTCTTGTTATCAACCATCTTTGGCTGGTTTTGAAGGTTTTCAATTAGACTAGGGTGAGGAAGGACCTAAGAAAGTTATGGAGAGCAAATAAATACCTTATGCAAATTAGTTTGGAAATTAGACCATCTGATTGGCTGATGCAATTCTCATTAGGGATGGCCATCGGCCATCGATGTTTATAAACCATCGATGGGTTATGGTCGATGTTCCTTAGTTTTGACATTGATCGGGTTGAACCAGATGGTTTCACACAATCAATGTCAAGCTAAAACTACTAGTTTTGTTTTGCTATTTCCTGGGACACGGAGCATAGCTCCACCCACGACACCAGTGAAGCCCCGCCCCCGTATTCTGATTGGCCCACAGGCCAGTCAGTCAAATATAATGAATGACCACTGATATGTAACAACATTGATGGCAAAGGCCACAATGGCCATCATTAATACTCATTCAAAACAATCCTTTCCGATTGGTTTATGTACTGTCAGTTAACAGTTTTCTATTTTACTACTTTTGATGGGACCATCATGCAATAGTCTTCAACCAGGAAGCCAATTGGTCAAGAATGTTCTTGTTATCAACCATCTTTGGCTGGTTTTGAAGGTTTTCAATTAGACTAGGGTGAGGAAGGACCTAAGTAAGTTATGGAGAGCAAATAAATTCCTTATGCAAATTAGTTTGGAAATTAGACCATCTGATTGGCTGATGCAATTTTCATTAGGGATGGCCATCGGCCATCGGCCATCGATGTTTATAAACCATCGATGGGTTATGGTCGATGTTCCTTAGTTTTGACATCGATCGGGTTGAACCAGATGGTTTCACACAATCAATGTCAAGCTCAAACTACTAGTTTTGTTTTGCTATTTCCTGGGACACTGAGCATAGCCCCGCCCCCGTATTCTGATTGGCCCACAGGCCAGTCAGTCAAATATAATGAATGACCACTGATATGTAACAACATTGATGGCAAAGGCCACAATGGCCATCATTAATACTGATTCAAAACAATCCTTTCCGATTGGTTTATGTACTGTCAGTCAACAGTTTTCTATTTTACTACTTTTGATGGGACCATCATGCAATAGTCTTCAACCAGGAAGCCAATTGGTCAAGAATGTTCTTGTTATCAACCATCTTTGGCTGGTTTTGAAGGTTTTCAATTAGACTAGGGTGAGGAAGGACCTAAGTAAGTTATGGAGAGCAAATAAATTCCTTATGCAAATTAGTTTGGAAATTAGACCATCTGATTGGCTGATGCAATTCTCATTAGGGATGGCCATCGATGTTTATAAACCATCGATTGGTTATGGTCGATGTTCCTTAGTTTTGACATCGATCGGGTTGAACCAGATGGTTTCACACAATCAATGTCAAGCTCAAACTACTAGTTTTGTTTTGCTATTTCCTGGGACACGGAGCATAGCTCCACCCACGACACCAGTGAACTCCCGCCCCCGTATTCTGATTGGTCCACAGGCCAGTCAGTCAAATATAATGAATGACCACTGATATGTAACAACATTGATGGCAAAGGCCACAATGGAAATCATTAATACTCATTCAAAACAATCCATCCGATTGGTTTATGTACTGACAGTCAACCGTTTTCTATTTTACTACTTTTGATGGGACCATCATGCAATAGTCTTCAACCAGGAAGCCAATTGGTCAAGAATGTTCTTGTTATCAACCATCTTTGGCTGGTTTTGAAGGTTTTCAATTAGACTAGGGTGAGGAAGGACCTAAGTAAGTTATGGAGAGCAAATAAATTCCTTATGCAAATTAGTTTGGAAATTAGACCATCTGATTGGCTAATGCAATTCTCATTAGGGATGGATATCGGCCATCGATGTTTATAAACCATCGATGGGTTATGGTCGATGTTCCTTAGTTTTGACATCGATCGGGTTGAACCAGATGGTTTCACACAATCAATGTCAAGCTCAAACTACTAGTTTTGTTTTGCTATTTCCTGGGACACGGAGCATAGCTCCACCCACGACACCAGTGAAGCCACGCCCCCGTATTCTGATTGGTCCACATGCCAGTCAATCAAATATAATGAATGACCACTGATATGTAACAACATTGATGGCAAAGGCCACAATGGCCATCATTAATACTCATTCAAAACAATCCTTTCCGATTGGTTTATGTACTGTCAGTCAACAGTTTTCTATTTTACTACTTTTGATGGGACCATCATGCAATAGTCTTCAACCAGGAAGCCAATTGGTCAAGAATGTTCTTGTTATCAACCATCTTTGGCTGGTTTTGAAGGTTTTCAATTAGACTAGGGTGAGGAAGGACCTAAGTAAGTTATGGAGAGCAAATAAATTCCTTATGCAAATTAGTTTGGAAATTAGACCATCTGATTGGCTGATGCAATTCTCATTAGGGATGGCCATCGGCCATCGATGTTTATAAACCATCGATGGGTTATGGTCGATGTTCCTTAGTTTTGACATCGATCGGGTTGAACCAGATGGTTTCACACAATCAATGTCAAGCTCAAACTACTAGTTTTGTTTTGCTATTTCCTGGGACACGGAGCATAGCTCCACCCACGACACCAGAGAAGCCCCACCCCCATATTCTATTTGGTCCACAGGCCAGTCAGTCAAATATAATGAATGACCACTGATATGTAACAACATTGATGGCAAAGGCCACAATGGACATCATTAATACTCATTCAAAACAATCCTTTCCGATTGGTTTATGTACTGTCAGTCAACAGTTTTCTATTTTACTACTTTTGATGGGACCATCATGCAATAGTCTTCAACCAAGAAGCCAATTGGTCAAGAATGTTCTTGTTATCAACCATCTTTGGCTGGTTTTAAAGGTTTTCAATTAGACTAGGGTGAGGAAGGACCTAAGTAAGTTATGGAGAGCAAATAAATTCCTTATGCAAATTAGTTTGGAAATTAGACCATCTGATTGGCTGATGCAATTCTCATTAGGGATGGCCATCGATGTTTATAAACCATCGATGGGTTATGGTCGATGTTCCTTAGTTTTGACATCGATCGGGTTGAACCAGATGGTTTCACACAATCAATGTCAAGCTCAAACTACTAGTTTTGTTTTGCTATTTCCTGGGACACGGAGCATAGCTCCACCCACGACACCAGTGAACTCCCGCCCCCGTATTCTGATTGGTCCACAGGCCAGTCAGTCAAATATAATGAATGACCACTGATATGTAACAACATTGATGGCAAAGGCCACAATGGAAATCATTAATACTCATTCAAAACAATCCATCCGATTGGTTTATGTACTGACAGTCAACCGTTTTCTATTTTACTACTTTTGATGGGACCATCATGCAATAGTCTTCAACCAGGAAGCCAATTGGTCAAGAATGTTCTTGTTATCAACCATCTTTGGCTGGTTTTGAAGGTTTTCAATTAGACTAGGGTGAGGAAGGACCTAAGTGAGTTATGGAGAGCAAATAAATTCCTTATGCAAATTAGTTTGGAAATTAGAACATCTGATTGGCTGATGCAATTCTCATTAGGGATGGATATCAGCCATCGATGTTTATAAACCATCGATGGGTTATGGTCGATGTTCCTTAGTTTTGACATCGATCGGGTTGAACCAGATGGTTTCACACAATCAATGTCAAGCTCAAACTACTAGATTTGTTTTGCTATTTCCTGGGACACGGAGCATAGCTCCACCCACGACACCAGTGAAGCCACGCCCCCGTATTCTGATTGGTCCACATGCCAGTCAATCAAATATAATGAATGACCACTGATATGTAACAACATTGATGGCAAAGGCCACAATGGCCATCATTAATACTCATTCAAAACAATCCTTTCCGATTGGTTTATGTACTGTCAGTCAACAGTTTTCTATTTTACTACTTTTCATGGGACCATCATGCAATAGTCTTCAACCAGAAAGCCAATTGGTCAAGAATGTTCTTGTTATCAACGATCTTTGGCTGGTTTTGAAGGTTTTCAATTAGACTAGGGTGAGGAAAGACCTAAGAAAGTTATGGAGAGCAAATAAATTCCTTATGCAAATTAGTTTGGAAAATAGACCATCTGATTGGGTGATGCAAATCTCATTAGGGATGGCCATCGGCCATCGATGTTTATATACCATCGATGGGTTATGGTCGATGTTCCTTAGTTTTGACATCGATCGGGTTGAACCAGATGGTTTCACACAATCAATGTCAAGCTCAAACTAATAGTTTTGTTATTTCCTGGGACACGGAGCATAGCTCCACCCACGACACCAGTGAAGCCCCGCCCCCATATTCTGATTGGCCCACAGGCCAGTCAGTCAATTATAATGAATGACCACTGATATGTAACAACATTGATGGCAAAGACCACAATGGCCATCATTAATACTCATTCAAAACAATTCTTTCCGATTGGTTTATGTACTGTCAGTCAACAGTTTTCTATTTTACTACTTTTGATGGGACCATCATGCAATAGTCTTCAACCAGGAAGCCAATTGGTCAAGAATGTTCTTGTTATCAACCATCTTTGGCTGGTTTTGAAGGTTTTCAATTAGACTAGGGTGAGGAAGGACCTAAGAAAGTTATGGAGAGCAAATAAATACCTTATGCAAATTAGTTTGGAAATTAGACCATCTGATTGGCTGATGCAATTCTCATTAGGGATGGCCATCGGCCATCGATGTTTATAAACCATCGATGGGTTATGGTCGATGTTCCTTAGTTTTGACATTGATCGGGTTGAACCAGATGGTTTTACACAATCAATGTCAAGCTAAAACTACTAGTTTTGTTTTGCTATTTCCTGGGACACGGAGCATAGCTCCACCCACGACACCAGTGAAGCCCCGCCCCCGTATTCTGATTGGCCCACAGGCCAGTCAGTCAAATATAATGAATGACCACTGATATGTAACAACATTGATGGCAAAGGCCACAATGGCCATCATTAATACTCATTCAAAACAATCCTTTCCGATTGGTTTATGTACTGTCAGTTAACAGTTTTCTATTTTACTACTTTTGATGGGACCATCATGCAATAGTCTTCAACCAGGAAGCCAATTGGTCAAGAATGTTCTTGTTATCAACCATCTTTGGCTGGTTTTGAAGGTTTTCAATTAGACTAGGGTGAGGAAGGACCTAAGTAAGTTATGGAGAGCAAATAAATTCCTTATGCAAATTAGTTTGGAAATTAGACCATCTGATTGGCTGATGCAATTTTCATTAGGGATGGCCATCGGCCATCGGCCATCGATGTTTATAAACCATCGATGGGTTATGGTCGATGTTCCTTAGTTTTGACATCGATCGGGTTGAACCAGATGGTTTCACACAATCAATGTCAAGCTCAAACTACTAGTTTTGTTTTGCTATTTCCTGGGACACTGAGCATAGCCCCGCCCCCGTATTCTGATTGGCCCACAGGCCAGTCAGTCAAATATAATGAATGACCACTGATATGTAACAACATTGATGGCAAAGGCCACAATGGCCATCATTAATACTGATTCAAAACAATCCTTTCCGATTGGTTTATGTACTGTCAGTCAACAGTTTTCTATTTTACTACTTTTGATGGGACCATCATGCAATAGTCTTCAACCAGGAAGCCAATTGGTCAAGAATGTTCTTGTTATCAACCATCTTTGGCTGGTTTTGAAGGTTTTCAATTAGACTAGGGTGAGGAAGGACCTAAGTAAGTTATGGAGAGCAAATAAATTCCTTATGCAAATTAGTTTGGAAATTAGACCATCTGATTGGCTGATGCAATTCTCATTAGGGATGGCCATCGATGTTTATAAACCATCGATTGGTTATGGTCGATGTTCCTTAGTTTTGACATCGATCGGGTTGAACCAGATGGTTTCACACAATCAATGTCAAGCTCAAACTGCAAGTTTTGTTTTGCTATTTCCTGGGACATGGAGCATAGCTCCACCCACGACACCAGTGTAGCCCCGCCCCCGTATTCTGATTGGCCCACAGGCCAGTCAGTCTAATATAATGAATGACCACTGATATGTAACAACATTGATGGCAAAGGCCACAATGGCCATCATTAATACTCATTCAAAACAATCCTTTCCGATTGGTTTATGTACTGTCAGTCAACAGTTTTCTATTTTACTACTTTTGATGGGACCATCATGCAATAGTCTTCAACCAGGAAGCCAATTAGTCAAGAATGTTCTTGTTATCAACCATCTTTGGCTGGTTTTGAAGGTTTTCAATTAGACTAGGGTGAGGAAGGACCTAAGTGAGTTATGGAGAGCAAATAAATTCCTTATGCAAATAAGTTTGGAAATTAGACCATCTGATTGGCTGATGCAATTCTCATTAGGGATGGCCATCGGCCATCGGCCATCGATGTTTATAAACCATCGATGGGTTATGGTCGATGTTCCTTAGTTTTGACATCGATCGGGTTGAACCAGATGGTTTCACACAATCAATGTCAAGCTCAAACGACTAGTTTTGTTTTGCTACTTCCTGGGACACGGAGCATAGCTCCACCCACGACACCAGTGAAGCCCCACCCCCGTATTCTGATTGGCCCACAGGCCAGTCAGTCAAATATAATGAATGACCACTGATATGTAACAACATTGATGGCAAAGGTCACAATGGCCATCATTAATACTCATTCAAAACAATCCTTTCCGATTGGTTTATGTACTGTCAGTCAACAGTTTTCTATTTTACTACTTTTGATGGGACCATCATGCAATAGTCTTCAACCAGGAAGCCAATTGGTCAAGAATGTTCTTGTTATCAACCATCTTTGGCTGGTTTTGAAGGTTTTCAATTAGACTAGGGTGAGGAAGGACCTAAGTAAGTTATGGAGAGCAAATAAATTCCTTATGCAAATTAGTTTGGAAATTAGACCATCTGATTGGCTAATGCAATTCTCATTAGGGATGGATATCGGCCATCGATGTTTATAAACCATCGATGGGTTATGGTCGATGTTCCTTAGTTTTGACATCGATCGGGTTGAACCAGATGGTTTCACACAATCAATGTCAAGCTCAAACTACTAGTTTTGTTTTGCTATTTCCTGGGACACGGAGCATAGCTCCACCCACGACACCAGTGAAGCCACGCCCCCGTATTCTGATTGGTCCACATGCCAGTCAATCAAATATAATGAATGACCACTGATATGTAACAACATTGATGGCAAAGGCCACACTGGCCATCATTATTACTCATTCAAAACAATCCTTTCCGATTGGTTTATGTACTGTCAGTCAACAGTTTTCTATTTTACTACTTTTGATGGGACCATCATGCAATAGTCTTCAACCAGGAAGCCAATTGGTCAAGAATGTTCTTGTTATCAACCATCTTTGGCTGGTTTTGAAGGTTTTCAATTAGACTAGGGTGAGGAAGGACCTAAGTAAGTTATGGAGAGCAAATAAATTCCTTATGCAAATTAGTTTGGAAATTAGACCATCTGATTGGCTGATGCAATTCTCATTAGGGATGGCCATCGGCAATCGATGTTTATAAACCATCGATGGGTTATGGTCGATGTTCCTTAGTTTTGACATCGATCGGGTTGAACCAGATGGTTTCACACAATCAATGTCAAGCTCAAACAACTAGTTTTGTTTTGCTATTTCCTGGGACACGGAGCATAGCTCCACCCACGACACCAGTGAAGCCCCGCCCCCATATTCTGATTGGCCCACAGGCCAGTCAGTCAAATATAATGAATGACCACTGATATGTAACAACATTGATGGCAAAGGCCACAATGGCCATCATTAATACTCATTCAAAACAATCCTTTCCGATTGGTTTATGTAATGTCAGTCAACAGTTTTCTATTTTACTACTTTTGATGGGACCATCATGCAAAAGTCTTCAACCAGGAAGCCAATTGGTCAAGAATGTTCATGTTATCAACCGTCTTTGGCTGGTTTTGAAGGTTTTCAATTAGACTAGGGTGAAGAAGGACCTAAGTAAGTTATGGAGAGCAAATAAATTCCTTATGCAAATTAGTTTGGAAATTAGACCATCTGATTGGCTGATGCAATTCTAATTAGGGATGGCCATCGGCCATCGATGTTTATAAACCATCGATGGGTTATGGTCGATGTTCCTTAGTTTTGACATCAATCGGGTTGAACCAGATGGTTTCACACAATCAATGTCAAGCTCAAACTACTAGTTTTGTTTTGCTATTTCCTGGGACACGGAGCATAGCTCCACCCACGACACCAGTGAAGCCACGCCCCCGTATTCTGATTGGTCCACATGCCAGTCAATCAAATATAATGAATGACCACTGATATGTAACAACATTGATGGCAAAGGCCACAATGGCCATCATTAATACTCATTCAAAACAATCCTTTCCGATTGGTTTATGTACTGTCAGTCAACAGTTTTCTATTTTACTACTTTTGATGGGACCATCATGCAATAGTCTTCAACCAGGAAGCCAATTGGTCAAGAATGTTCTTGTTATCAACCATCTTTGGCTGGTTTTGAAGGTTTTCAATTAGACTAGGGTGAGGAAGGACCTAAGTAAGTTATGGAGAGCAAATAAATTCCTTATGCAAATTAGTTTGGAAATTAGACCATCTGATTGGCTGATGCAATTCTCATTAGGGATGGCCATCGATGTTTATAAACCATCGATTGGTTATGGTCGATGTTCCTTAGTTTTGACATCGATCGGGTTGAACCAGATGGTTTCACACAATCAATGTCAAGCTCAAACTACTAGTTTTGTTTTGCTATTTCCTGGGACACGGAGCATAGCTCCACCCACGACACCAGTGTAGCCCCGCCCCCGTATTCTGATTGGCCCACAGGCCAGTCAGTCTAATATAATGAATGACCACTGATATGTAACAACATTGATGGCAAAGGCCACAATGGCCATCATTAATACTCATTCAAAACAATCCTTTCCGATTGGTTTATGTACTGTCAGTCAACAGTTTTCTATTTTACTACTTTTGATGGGACCATCATGCAATAGTCTTCAACCAGGAAGCCAATTAGTCAAGAATGTTCTTGTTATCAACCATCTTTGGCTGGTTTTGAAGGTTTTCAATTAGACTAGGGTGAGGAAGGACCTAAGTAAGTTATGGAGAGCAAATAAATTCCTTATGCAAATTAGTTTGGAAATTAGACCATCTGATTGGCTAATGCAATTCTCATTAGGGATGGATATCGGCCATCGATGTTTATAAACCATCGATGGGTTATGGTCGATGTTCCTTAGTTTTGACATCGATCGGGTTGAACCAGATGGTTTCACACAATCAATGTCAAGCTCAAACTACTAGTTTTGTTTTGCTATTTCCTGGGACACGGAGCATAGCTCCACCCACGACACCAGTGAAGCCACGCCCCCGTATTCTGATTGGTCCACATGCCAGTCAATCAAATATAATGAATGACCACTGATATGTAACAACATTGATGGCAAAGGCCACAATGGCCATCATTAATACTCATTCAAAACAATCCTTTCCGATTGGTTTATGTACTGTCAGTCAACAGTTTTCTATTTTACTACTTTTGATGGGACCATCATGCAATAGTCTTCAACCAGGAAGCCAATTGGTCAAGAATGTTCTTGTTATCAACCATCTGTGGCTGGTTTTGAAGGTTTTCAATTAGACTAGGGTGAGGAAGGACCTAAGTAAGTTATGGAGAGCAAATAAATTCCTTATGCAAATTAGTTTGGAAATTAGACCATCTGATTGGCTGATGCAATTCTCATTAGGGATGGCCATCGGCAATCGATGTTTATAAACCATCGATGGGTTATGGTCGATGTTCCTTAGTTTTGACATCGATCGGGTTGAACCAGATGGTTTCACACAATCAATGTCAAGCTCAAACAACTAGTTTTGTTTTGCTATTTCCTGGGACACGGAGCATAGCTCCACCCATGACACCAGTGAAGCCCCGCCCCCATATTCTGATTGGCCCACAGGCCAGTCAGTCAAATATAATGAATGACCACTGATATGTAACAACATTGATGGCAAAGGCCACAATGGCCATCATTAATACTCATTCAAAACAATCCTTTCCGATTGGTTTATGTAATGTCAGTCAACAGTTTTCTATTTTACTACTTTTGATGGGACCATCATGCAATAGTCTTCAACCAGGAAGCCAATTAATCAAGAAAGTTCTTGTTATCAACCATCTTTGGCTGGTTTTGAAGGTTTTCAATTAGACTAGGGTGAGGAAGGACCTAAGTAAGTTATGGAGAGCAAATAAATTCCTTATGCAAATTAGTTTGGAAATTAGACCATCTGATTGGCTGATGCAATTCTCATTAGGGATGGCCATCGGCCATCGATGTTTATAAACCATCGATGGGTTATGGTCGATGTTCCTTAGTTTTGACATTGATCGGGTTGAACCAGATGGTTTCACACAATCAATGTCAATCTCAAACTACTAGTTTTTTTTTGCTATTTCCTGGGTCATGGAGCATAGCTCCACCCACGACACCAGTGAAGCCCCGCCCCCGTATTCTGATTGGTCCACAGGCCAGTCAGTCAAATATAATGAATGACCACTGATATGTAACAACATTGATGGCAAAGGCCACAATGGCCATCATTAATACTCATTCAAAACAATCCTTTCCGATTGGTTTATTTACTGTCAGTCACCAGTTTTCTATTTTACTACTTTTGATGGGACCATCATGCAAAAGTCTTCAACCAGGAAGCCAATTGGTCAAGAATGTTCGTGTTATCAACCGTCTTTGGCTGGTTTTGAAGGTTTTCAATTAGACTAGGGTGAAGAAGGACCTAAGTAAGTTATGGAGAGCAAATAAATTCCTTATGCAAATTAGTTTGGAAATTAGACCATCTGATTGGCTGATGCAATTCTAATTAGGGATGGCCATCGGCCATCGATGTTTATAAACCATCGATGGGTTATGGTCGATGTTCCTTAGTTTTGACATCGATCGGGTTGAACCAGATGGTTTCACACAATCAATGTCAAGCTCAAACTTCTAGTTTTGTTTTGCTATTTCCTGGGACACAGAGCATAGCTCCACCCATGACACCAGTGAAGCCCCGCCCCATATTCTGATTGGTCCACAGGCCAGTCAGTCAAATATAATGAATGACCACTGATATGTAACAACATTGATGGCAAAGGCCACAATGGACATCATTAATACTCATTCAAAACAATCCATCCGATTGGTTTATGTACTGTCAGTCAACAGTTTTCTATTTTACTACTTTTGATGGGACCATCATGCAATAGTCTTCAACCAGGAAGCCAATTGGTCAAGAATGTTCTTGTTATCAACCATCTTTGGCTGGTTTTGAAGGTTTTCAATTAGACTAGGGTGAGGAAGGACCTAAGTGAGTTATGGAGAGCAAATAAATTCCTTATGCAAATTAGTTTGGAAATTAGACCATCTGATTGGCTGATGCAATTCTCATTAGGGATGGATATCAACCATCGATGTTTATAAACCATCGATGGGTTATGGTCGATGTTCCTTAGTTTTGACATCAATCGGGTTGAACCAGATGGTTTCACACAATCAATGTCAAGCTCAAACTACTAGTTTTGTTTTGCTATTTCCTGGGACACGGAGCATAGCTCCACCCACGACACCAGTGAAGCCACGCCCCCGTATTCTGATTGGTCCACATGCCAGTCAATCAAATATAATGAATGACCACTGATATGTAACAACATTGATGGCAAAGGCCACAATGGCCATCATTAATACTCATTCAAAACAATCCTTTCCGATTGGTTTATGTACTGTCAGTCAACAGTTTTCTATTTTACTACTTTTCATGGGACCATCATGCAATAGTCTTCAACCAGGAAGCCAATTGGTCAAGAATGTTCTTGTTATCAACCATCTGTGGCTGGTTTTGAAGGTTTTCAATTAGACTAGGGTGAGGAAGGACCTAAGTAAGTTATGGAGAGCAAATAAATTCCTTATGCAAATTAGTTTGGAAATTAGACCATCTGATTGGCTTATGCAATTCTCATTAGGGATGGCCATCGGCAATCGATGTTTATAAACCATCGATGGGTTATGGTCGATGTTCCTTAGTTTTGACATCGATCGGGTTGAACCAGATGGTTTCACACAATCAATGTCAAGCTCAAACAACTAGTTTTTTTTTGCTATTTCCTGGGACACGGAGCATAGCTCCACCCATGACACCAGTGAAGCCCCGCCCCCATATTCTGATTGGCCCACAGGCCAGTCAGTCAAATATAATGAATGACCACTGATATGTAACAACATTGATGGCAAAGGCCACAATGGCCATCATTAATACTCATTCAAAACAATCCTTTCCGATTGGTTTATGTAATGTCAGTCAACAGTTTTCTATTTTGCTTCTTTTGATGGGACCATCATGCAATAGTCTTCAACCAGGAAGCCAATTCATCAAGAAAGTTCTTGTTATCAACCATCTTTGGCTGGTTTTGAAGGTTTTCAATTAGACTAGGGTGAGGAAGGACCTAAGTAAGTTATGGAGAGCAAATAAATTCCTTATGCAAATTAGTTTGGAAATTAGACCATCTGATTGGCTGATGCAATTCTCATTAGGGATGGCCATCGGCCATCGATGTTTATAAACCATCGATGGGTTATGGTCGATGTTCCTTAGTTTTGACATTGATCGGGTTGAACCAGATGGTTTCACACAATCAATGTCAATCTCAAACTACTAGTTTTTTTTTGCTATTTCCTGGGACATGGAGCATAGCTCCACCCACGACACCAGTGAAGCCCCGCCCCCGTATTCTGATTGGTCCACAGGCCAGTCAGTCAAATATAATGAATGACCACTGATATGTAACAACATTGATGGCAAAGGCCACAATGGCCATCATTAATACTCATTCAAAACAATCCTTTCCGATTGGTTTATGTACTGTCAGTCACCAGTTTTCTATTTTACTACTTTTGATGGGACCATCATGCAAAAGTCTTCAACCAGGAAGCCAATTGGTCAAGAATGTTCGTGTTATCAACCGTCTTTGGCTGGTTTTGAAGGTTTTCAATTAGACTAGGGTGAAGAAGGACCTAAGTAAGTTATGGAGAGCAAATAAATTCCTTATGCAAATTAGTTTGGAAATTAGACCATCTGATTGGCTGATGCAATTCTAATTAGGGATGGCCATCGGCCATCGATGGTTTATAAACCATCGATGGGTTATGGTCGATGTTCCTTAGTTTTGACATCGATCGGGTTGAACCAGATGGTTTCACACAATCAATGTCAAGCTCAAACTACTAGTTTTGTTTTGCTATTTCCTGGGACACAGAGCATAGCTCCACCCACGACACCAGTGAAGCCCCGCCCCGTATTCTGATTGGTCCACAGGCCAGTCAGTCAAATATAATGAATGACCACTGATATGTAACAACATTGATGGCAAAGGCCACAATGGACATCATTAATACTCATTCAAAACAATCCATCCGATTGGTTTATGTAATGTCAGTCAACAGTTTTCTATTTTACTACTTTTGATGGGACCATCATGCAAAAGTCTTCAACCAGGAAGCCAATTGGTCAAGAATGTTCATGTTATCAACCGTCTTTGGCTGGTTTTGAAGGTTTTCAATTAGACTAGGGTGAAGAAGGACCTAAGTAAGTTATGGAGAGCAAATAAATTCCTTATGCAAATTAGTTTGGAAATTAGACCATCTGATTGGCTGAGGCAATTCTAATTAGGGATGGCCATCGGCCATCGATGTTTATAAACCATCGATGGGTTATGGTCGATGTTCCTTAGTTTTGACATCGATCGGGTTGAACCAGATGGTTTCACACAATCAATGTCAAGCTCAAACTACTAGTTTTGTTTTGCTATTTCCTGGGACACGGAGCATAGCTCCACCCACGACACCAGTGAAGCCCCGCCCCCGTTTTCTGATTGGTCCACAGGCCAGTCAGTCAAATATAATGAATGACCACTGATATGTAACAACATTGATGGCAAAGGCCACAATGGACATCATTAATACTCATTCAAAACAATCCATCCGATTGGTTTATGTACTGTCAGTCAACAGTTTTCTATTTTACTACTTTTGATGGGACCATCATGCAATAGTCTTCAACCAGGAAGCCAATTGGTCAAGAATGTTCTTGTTATCAACCATCTTTGGCTGGTTTTGAAGGTTTTCAATTAGACTAGGGTGAGGAAGGACCTAAGTGAGTTATGGAGAGCAAATAAATTCCTTATGCAAATTAGTTTGGAAATTAGACCATCTGATTGGCTGATGCAATTCTCATTAGGGATGGATATCAACCATCGATGTTTATAAACCATCGATGGGTTATGGTCGATGTTCCTTAGTTTTGACATCAATCGGGTTGAACCAGATGGTTTCACACAATCAATGTCAAGCTCAAACTACTAGTTTTGTTTTGCTATTTCCTGGGACACGGAGCATAGCTCCACCCACGACACCAGTGAAGCCACGCCCCCGTATTCTGATTGGTCCACATGCCAGTCAATCAAATATAATGAATGACCACTGATATGTAACAACATTGATGGCAAAGGCCACAATGGCCATCATTAATACTCATTCAAAACAATCCTTTCCGATTGGTTTATGTACTGTCAGTCAACAGTTTTCTATTTTACTACTTTTGATGGGACCATCATGCAATAGTCTTCAACCAGGAAGCCAATTGGTCAAGAATGTTCTTGTTATCAACCATCTTTGGCTGGTTTTGAAGGTTTTCAATTAGACTAGGGTGAGGAAGGACCTAAGTAAGTTATGGAGAGCAAATAAATTCCTTATGCAAATTAGTTTGGAAATTAGACCATCTGATTGGCTGATGCAATTCTCATTAGGGATGGCCATCGATGTTTATAAACCATCGATTGGTTATGGTCGATGTTCCTTAGTTTTGACATCGATCGGGTTGAACCAGATGGTTTCACACAATCAATGTCAAGCTCAAACTACTAGTTTTGTTTTGCTATTTCCTGGGACACGGAGCATAGCTCCACCCACGACACCAGTGTAGCCCCGCCCCCGTATTCTGATTGGCCCACAGGCCAGTCAGTCTAATATAATGAATGACCACTGATATGTAACAACATTGATGGCAAAGGCCACAATGGCCATCATTAATACTCATTCAAAACAATCCTTTCCGATTGGTTTATGTACTGTCAGTCAACAGTTTTCTATTTTACTACTTTTGATGGGACCATCATGCAATAGTCTTCAACCAGGAAGCCAATTGGTCAAGAATGTTCTTGTTATCAACCATCTTTGGCTGGTTTTGAAGGTTTTCAATTAGACTAGGGTGAGGAAGGACCTAAGTAAGTTATGGAGAGCAAATAAATTCCTTATGCAAATTAGTTTGGAAATTAGACCATCTGATTGGCTAATGCAATTCTCATTAGGGATGGATATCGGCCATCGATGTTTATAAACCATCGATGGGTTATGGTCGATGTTCCTTAGTTTTGACATCGATCGGGTTGAACCAGATGGTTTCACACAATCAATGTCAAGCTCAAACTACTAGTTTTGTTTTGCTATTTCCTGGGACACGGAGCATAGCTCCACCCAAGACACCAGTGAAGCCACGCCCCCGTATTCTGATTGGTCCACATGCCAGTCAATCAAATATAATGAATGACCACTGATATGTAACAACATTGATGGCAAAGGCCACAATGGCCATCATTAATACTCATTCAAAACAATCCTTTCCGATTGGTTTATGTACTGTCAGTCAACAGTTTTCTATTTTACTACTTTTGATGGGACCATCATGCAATAGTCTTCAACCAGGAAGCCAATTGGTCAAGAATGTTCTTGTTATCAACCATCTGTGGCTGGTTTTGAAGGTTTTCAATTAGACTAGGGTGAGGAAGGACCTAAGTAAGTTATGGAGAGCAAATAAATTCCTTATGCAAATTAGTTTGGAAATTAGACCATCTGATTGGCTGATGCAATTCTCATTAGGGATGGCCATCGGCAATCGATGTTTATAAACCATCGATGGGT
Source organism: Crinia signifera (assembly GCF_055691185.1). Classification (NCBI taxonomy): domain Eukaryota; kingdom Metazoa; phylum Chordata; class Amphibia; order Anura; family Myobatrachidae; genus Crinia; species Crinia signifera. Next base: position 73,907,302 of record NC_139226.1, read on the forward strand.
TATGGTCGATGTTCCTTAGTTTTGACATCGATCGGGTTGAACCAGATGGTTTCACACAATCAATGTCAAGCTCAAACAACTAGTTTTGTTTTGCTATTTCCTGGGACACGGAGCATAGCTCCACCCATGACACCAGTGAAGCCCCGCCCCCATATTCTGATTGGCCCACAGGCCAGTCAGTCAAATATAATGAATGACCACTGATATGTAACAACATTGATGGCAAAGGCCACAATGGCCATCATTAATACTCATTCAAAACAATCCTTTCCGATTGGTTTATGTAATGTCAGTCAACAGTTTTCTATTTTACTACTTTTGATGGGACCATCATGCAATAGTCTTCAACCAGGAAGCCAATTAATCAAGAAAGTTCTTGTTATCAACCATCTTTGGCTGGTTTTGAAGGTTTTCAATTAGACTAGGGTGAGGAAGGACCTAAGTAAGTTATGGAGAGCAAATAAATTCCTTATGCAAATTAGTTTGGAAATTATACCATCTGATTGGCTGATGCAATTCTCATTAGGGATCTCCATCGGCCATCGATGTTTATAAACCATCGATGGGTTATGGTCGATGTTCCTTAGTTTTGACATTGATCGGGTTGAACCAGATGGTTTCACACAATCAATGTCAATCTCAAACTACTAGTTTTTTTTTGCTATTTCCTGGGACATGGAGCATAGCTCCACCCACGACACCAGTGAAGCCCCGCCCCCGTATTCTGATTGGTCCACAGGCCAGTCAGTCAAATATAATGAATGACCACTGATATGTAACAACATTGATGGCAAAGGCCACAATGGCCATCATTAATACTCATTCAAAACAATCCTTTCCGATTGGTTTATGTACTGTCAGTCAACAGTTTTCTATTTTACTACTTTTGATGGGACCATCATGCAATAGTCTTCAACCAGGAAGCCAATTGGTCAAGAATGTTCTTGTTATCAACCATCTTTGGCTGGTTTTGAAGGTTTTCAATTAGACTAGGGTGAGGAAGGACCTAAGTGAGTTATGGAGAGCAAATAAATTCCTTATGCAAATTAGTTTGGAAATTAGACCATCTGATTGGCTGATGCAATTCTCATTAGGGATGGATATCAACCATCGATGTTTATAAACCATCGATGGGTTATGGTCGATGTTCCTTAGTTTTGACATCAATCGGGTTGAACCAGATGGTTTCACACAATCAATGTCAAGCTCAAACTACTAGTTTTGTTTTGCTATTTCCTGGGACACGGAGCATAGCTCCACCCACGACACCAGTGAAGCCACGCCCCCGTATTCTGATTGGTCCACATGCCAGTCAATCAAATATAATGAATGACCACTGATATGTAACAACATTGATGGCAAAGGCCACAATGGCCATCATTAATACTCATTCAAAACAATCCTTTCCGATTGGTTTATGTACTGTCAGTCAACAGTTTTCTATTTTACTACTTTTCATGGGACCATCATGCAATAGTCTTCAACCAGGAAGCCAATTGGTCAAGAATGTTCTTGTTATCAACCATCTTTGGCTGGTTTTGAAGGTTTTCAATTAGACTAGGGTGAGGAAGGACCTAAGTAAGTTATGGAGAGCAAATAAATTCCTTATGCAAATTAGTTTGGAAATTAGACCATCTGATTGGCTGATGCAATTCTCATTAGGGATGGCCATCGATGTTTATAAACCATCGATGGGTTATGGTCGATGTTCCTTAGTTTTGACATCGATCGGGTTGAACCAGATGGTTTCACACAATCAATGTCAAGCTCAAACTACTAGTTTTGTTTTGCTATTTCCTGGGACACGGAGCATAGCTCCACCCACGACACCAGTGGAGCCCCGCCACCGTATTCTGATTGGCCCACAGGCCAGTCAGTCTAATATAATGATTGACCACTAATATGTAACAACATTGATGGCAAAGGCCACAATGGCCATCATTAATACTCATTCAAAACAATCCTTTCCGATTGGTTTATGTACTTTCAGTCAACAGTTTTCTATTTTACTACTTTTGATGGGCCCATCATGCAATAGTCTTCAACCAGGAAGCATATTAGTCAAGAATTTTCTTGTTATCAACCATCTTTGGCTGGTTTTGAAGGTTTTCAATTAGACTAGGGTGAGGAAGGACCTAAGTGAGTTATGGAGAGCAAATAAATTCCTTATGCAAATTAGTTTGGAAATTAGACCATCTGATTGGCTGATGCAATTCTCATTAGGGATGGATATCGGCCATCGATGTTTATAAACCATCGATGGGTTATGGTCGATGTTCCTTAGTTTTGACATCGATCAGGTTGAACCAGATGGTTTCACACAATCAATGTCAAGCTCAAACTACTAGTTTTGTTTTGCTATTTCCTGGGACACGGAGCATAGCTCCACCCACGACACCAGTGAAGCCACGCCCCCGTATTCTGATTGGTCCACATGCCAGTCAATCAAATATAATGAATGACCACTGATATGTAACAACATTGATGGCAAAGGCCAAAATGGCCATCATTAATACTCATTCAAAACAATCCTTTCCGATTGGTTTATGTACTGTCAGTCAACAGTTTTCTATTTTACTACTTTTCATGGGACCATCATGCAATAGTCTTCAACCAGGAAGCCAATTGGTCAAGAATGTTCTTGTTATCAACCATCTTTGGCTGGTTTTGAAGGTTTTCAATTAGACTAGGGTGAGGAAGGACCTAAGTAAGTTATGGAGAGCAAATAAATTCCTTATGCAAATTAGTTTGGAAATTAGACCATCTGATTGGCTGATGCAATTCTCATTAGGGATGGCCATCGGCCATCGATGTTTATAAACCATCGATGGGTTATGGTTGATGTTCCTTAGTTTTGACATCGATCGGGTTGAACCAAATGGTTTCACACAATGAATGTCAAGCTCAAACTACTAGTTTTTTTTTGCTATTTCCTGGGACACGGAGCATAGCTCCACCCACGACACCAGAGAAGCCCCACCCCCATATTCTATTTGGTCCACAGGCCAGTCAGTCAAATATAATGAATTACCACTGATATGTAACAACATTGATGGCAAAGGCCACAATGGACATCATTAATACTCATTCAAAACAATCCTTTCCGATTGGTTTATGTACTGTCAGTCAACAGTTTTCTATTTTACTACTTTTGATGGGACCATCATGCAATAGTCTTCAACCAAGAAGCCAATTGGTCAAGAATGTTCTTGTTATCAACCATCTTTGGCTGGTTTTGAAGGTTTTCAATTAGACTAGGGTGAGGAAGGACCTAAGTAAGTTATGGAGAGCAAATAAATTCCTAATGCAAATTAGTTTGGAAATTAGACCATCTGATTGGCTGATGCAATTCTCATTAGGGATGGCCATCGATGTTTATAAACCATCGATGGGTTATGGTCGATGTTCCTTAGTTTTGACATCGATCGGGTTGAACCAGATGGTTTCACACAATCAATGTCAAGCTCAAACTACTAGTTTTGTTTTGCTATTTCCTGGGACACGGAGCATAGCTCCACCCACGACACCAGTGGAGCCCCGCCACCGTATTCTGATTGGCCCACAGGCCAGTCAGTCTAATATAATGATTGACCACTAATATGTAACAACATTGATGGCAAAGGCCACAATGGCCATCATTAATACTCATTCAAAACAATCCTTTCCGATTGGTTTATGTACTTTCAGTCAACAGTTTTCTATTTTACTACTTTTGATGGGACCATCATGCAATAGTCTTCAACCAGGAAGCATATTAGTCAAGAATTTTCTTGTTATCAACCATCTTTGGCTGGTTTTGAAGGTTTTCAATTAGACTAGGGTGAGGAAGGACCTAAGTGAGTTATGGAGAGCAAATAAATTCCTTATGCAAATTAGTTTGGAAATTAGACCATCTGATTGGCTGATGCAATTCTCATTAGGGATGGATATCGGCCATCGATGTTTATAAACCATCGATGGGTTATGGTCGATGTTCCTTAGTTTTGACATCGATCGGGTTGAACCAGATGGTTTCACACAATCAATGTCAAGCTCAAACTACTAGTTTTGTTTTGCTATTTCCTGGGACACGGAGCATAGCTCCACCCACGACACCAGTGAAGCCACGCCCCCGTATTCTGATTGGTCCACATGCCAGTCAATCAAATATAATGAATGACCACTGATATGTAACAACATTGATGGCAAAGGCCACAATGGCCATCATTAATACTCATTCAAAACAATCCTTTCCGATTGGTTTATGTACTGTCAGTCAACAGTTTTCTATTTTACTACTTTTGATGGGACCATCATGCAATAGTCTTCAACCAGGAAGCCAATTGGTCAAGAATGTTCTTGTTATCAACCATCTGTGGCTGGTTTTGAAGGTTTTCAATTAGACTAGGGTGAGGAAGGACCTAAGTAAGTTATGGAGAGCAAATAAATTCCTTATGCAAATTAGTTTGGAAATTAGACCATCTGATTGGCTGATGCAATTCTCATTAGGGATGGCCATCGGCAATCGATGTTTATAAACCATCGATGGGTTATGGTCGATGTTCCTTAGTTTTGACATCGATCGGGTTGAACCAGATGGTTTCACACAATCAATGTCAAGCTCAAACAACTAGTTTTGTTTTGCTATTTCCTGGGACACGGAGCATAGCTCCACCCATGACACCAGTGAAGCCCCGCCCCCATATTCTGATTGGCCCACAGGCCAGTCAGTCAAATATAATGAATGACCACTGATATGTAACAACATTGATGGCAAAGGCCACAATGGCCATCATTAATACTCATTCAAAACAATCCTTTCCGATTGGTTTATGTAATGTCAGTCAACAGTTTTCTATTTTACTACTTTTGATGGGACCATCATGCAATAGTCTTCAACCAGGAAGCCAATTAATCAAGAAAGTTCTTGTTATCAACCATCTTTGGCTGGTTTTGAAGGTTTTCAATTAGACTAGGGTGAGGAAGGACCTAAGTAAGTTATGGAGAGCAAATAAATTCCTTATGCAAATTAGTTTGGAAATTAGACCATCTGATTGGCTGATGCAATTCTCATTAGGGATGGCCATCGGCCATCGATGTTTATAAACCATCGATGGGTTATGGTCGATGTTCCTTAGTTTTGACATTGATCGGGTTGAACCAGATGGTTTCACACAATCAATGTCAATCTCAAACTACTAGTTTTTTTTTGCTATTTCCTGGGACATGGAGCATAGCTCCACCCACGACACCAGTGAAGCCCCGCCCCCGTATTCTGATTGGTCCACAGGCCAGTCAGTCAAATATAATGAATGACCACTGATATGTAACAACATTGATGGCAAAGGCCACAATGGCCATCATTAATACTCATTCAAAACAATCCTTTCCGATTGGTTTATGTACTGTCAGTCACCAGTTTTCTATTTTACTACTTTTGATGGGACCATCATGCAAAAGTCTTCAACCAGGAAGCCAATTGGTCAAGAATGTTCGTGTTATCAACCATCTTTGGCTGGTTTTGAAGGTTTTCAATTAGACTAGGGTGAAGAAGGACCTAAGTAAGTTATGGAGAGCAAATAAATTCCTTATGCAAATTAGTTTGGAAATTAGACCATCTGATTGGCTGATGCAATTCTAATTAGGGATGGCCATCGGCCATCGATGTTTATAAACCATCGATGGGTTATGGTCGATGTTCCTTAGTTTTGACATCGATCGGGTTGAACCAGATGGTTTCACACAATCAATGTCAAGCTCAAACTACTAGTTTTGTTTTGCTATTTCCTGGGACACAGAGCATAGCTCCACCCACGACGCCCCGCCCCGTATTCTGATTGGTCCACAGGCCAGTCAGTCAAATATAATGAATGACCACTGATATGTAACAACATTGATGGCAAAGGCCACAATGGACATCATTAATACTCATTCAAAACAATCCATCCGATTGGTTTATGTACTGTCAGTCAACAGTTTTCTATTTTACTACTTTTGATGGGACCATCATGCAATAGTCTTCAACCAGGAAGCCAATTGGTCAAGAATGTTCTTGTTATCAACCATCTTTGGCTGGTTTTGAAGGTTTTCAATTAGACTAGGGTGAGGAAGGACCTAAGTGAGTTATGGGCAGCACGGATGGTGTAATGGTTAGCATTACTGCCTCACAGCGCTGAGGTCATGGGTTCAATACCCACCATGGCTCTAACTGTGCGGAGTTTGTATATTCTCCCCGTGTTTGCGTGGGTTTCCTCCGGGTACTCCGGTTTCCTCCCACAATCCAAAAATATACTGGTAGGCTAATTGGCTCCCAACAAAAATTAACCCTAGAATGTCTGCGTGTGTGTTTACATGTGGTAGGGAATATAGATTGTAAGCTCCACTGGGGCAGGGACTGATGTGAATGAACAACTATACTCTGTAAAGCGCTGCGGAATCTGTATGCGCTATATAAGAAACTGTTAATAAATAAATAAATAAATTATGGAGAGCAAATAAATTCCTTATGCAAATTAGTTTGGAAATTAGACCATCTGATTGGCTGATGCAATTCTCATTAGGGATGGCCATCGATGTTTATAAACCATCGATGGGTTATGGTCGATGTTCCTTAGTTTTGACATCGATCGGGTTGAACCAGATGGTTTCACACAATGAATGTCAAGCTCAAACTACTAGTTTTTTTTTGCTATTTCCTGGGACACGGAGCATAGCTCCACCCACGACACCAGAGAAGCCCCACCCCCATATTCTATTTGGTCCACAGGCCAGTCAGTCAAATATAATGAATGACCACTGATATGTAACAACATTGATGGCAAAGGCCACAATGGACATCATTAATACTCATTCAAAACAATCCTTTCCGATTGGTTTATGTACTGTCAGTCAACAGTTTTCTATTTTACTACTTTTGATGGGACCATCATGCAATAGTCTTCAACCAAGAAGCCAATTGGTCAAGAATGTTCTTGTTATCAACCATCTTTGGCTGGTTTTGAAGGTTTTCAATTAGACTAGGGTGAGGAAGGACCTAAGTAAGTTATGGAGAGCAAATAAATTCCTAATGCAAATTAGTTTGGAAATTAGACCATCTGATTGGCTGATGCAATTCTCATTAGGGATGGCCATCGATGTTTATAAACCATCGATGGGTTATGGTCGATGTTCCTTAGTTTTGACATCGATCGGGTTGAACCAGATGGTTTCACACAATCAATGTCAAGCTCAAACTACTAGTTTTGTTTTGCTATTTCCTGGGACACGGAGCATAGCTCCACCCACGACACCAGTGGAGCCCCGCCACCGTATTCTGATTGGCCCACAGGCCAGTCAGTCTAATATAATGATTGACCACTAATATGTAACAACATTGATGGCAAAGGCCACAATGGCCATCATTAATACTCATTCAAAACAATCCTTTCCGATTGGTTTATGTACTTTCAGTCAACAGTTTTCTATTTTACTACTTTTGATGGGACCATCATGCAATAGTCTTCAACCAGGAAGCATATTAGTCAAGAATTTTCTTGTTATCAACCATCTTTGGCTGGTTTTGAAGGTTTTCAATTAGACTAGGGTGAGGAAGGACCTAAGTGAGTTATGGAGAGCAAATAAATTCCTTATGCAAATTAGTTTGGAAATTAGACCATCTGATTGGCTGATGCAATTCTCATTAGGGATGGATATCGGCCATCGATGTTTATAAACCATCGATGGGTTATGGTCGATGTTCCTTAGTTTTGACATCGATCGGGTTGAACCAGATGGTTTCACACAATCAATGTCAAGCTCAAACTACTAGTTTTGTTTTGCTATTTCCTGGGACACGGAGCATAGCTCCACCCACGACACCAGTGAAGCCACGCCCCCGTATTCTGATTGGTCCACATGCCAGTCAATCAAATATAATGAATGACCACTGATATGTAACAACATTGATGGCAAAGGCCACAATGGCCATCATTAATACTCATTCAAAACAATCCTTTCCGATTGGTTTATGTACTGTCAGTCAACAGTTTTCTATTTTACTACTTTTGATGGGACCATCATGCAATAGTCTTCAACCAGGAAGCCAATTGGTCAAGAATGTTCTTGTTATCAACCATCTGTGGCTGGTTTTGAAGGTTTTCAATTAGACTAGGGTGAGGAAGGACCTAAGTAAGTTATGGAGAGCAAATAAATTCCTTATGCAAATTAGTTTGGAAATTAGACCATCTGATTGGCTGATGCAATTCTCATTAGGGATGGCCATCGGCAATCGATGTTTATAAACCATCGATGGGTTATGGTCGATGTTCCTTAGTTTTGACATCGATCGGGTTGAACCAGATGGTTTCACACAATCAATGTCAAGCTCAAACAACTAGTTTTGTTTTGCTATTTCCTGGGACACGGAGCATAGCTCCACCCATGACACCAGTGAAGCCCCGCCCCCATATTCTGATTGGCCCACGGGCCAGTCAGTCAAATATAATGAATGACCACTGATATGTAACAACATTGATGGCAAAGGCCACAATGGCCATCATTAATACTCATTCAAAACAATCCTTTCCGATTGGTTTATGTAATGTCAGTCAACAGTTTTCTATTTTACTACTTTTGATGGGACCATCATGCAAAAGTCTTCAACCAGGAAGCCAATTGGTCAAGAATGTTCGTGTTATCAACCATCTTTGGCTGGTTTTGAAGGTTTTCAATTAGACTAGGGTGAAGAAGGACCTAAGTAAGTTATGGAGAGCAAATAAATTCCTTATGCAAATTAGTTTGGAAATTAGACCATCTGATTGGCTGATGCAATTCTAATTAGGGATGGCCATCGGCCATCGATGTTTATAAACCATCAATGGGTTATGATCGATGTTCCTTAGTTTTGACATCGATCGGGTTGAACCAGATGGTTTCACACAATCAATGTCAAGCTCAAACTACTAGTTTTGTTTTGCTATTTCCTGGGACACAGAGCATAGCTCCACCCACGACACCAGTGAAGCCCCGCCCCGTATTCTGATTGGTCCACAGGCCAGTCAGTCAAATATAATGAATGACCACTGATATGTAACAACATTGATGGCAAAGGCCACAATGGACATCATTAATACTCATTCAAAACAATCCATCCGATTGGTTTATGTACTGTCAGTCAACAGTTTTCTATTTTACTACTTTTGATGGGACCATCATGCAATAGTCTTCAACCAGGAAGCCAATTGGTCAAGAATGTTCTTGTTATCAACCTTCTTTGGCTGGTTTTGAAGGTTTTCAATTAGACTAGGGTGAGGAAGGACCTAAGTGAGTTATGGAGAGCAAATAAATTCCTTATGCAAATTAGTTTGGAAATTAGACCATCTGATTGGCTGATGCAATTCTCATTAGGGATGGATATCAACCATCGATGTTTATAAACCATCGATGGGTTATGGTCGATGTTCCTTAGTTTTGACATCAATCGGGTTGAACCAGATGGTTTCACACAATCAATGTCAAGCTCAAACTACTAGTTTTGTTTTGCTATTTCCTGGGACACGGAGCATAGCTCCACCCACGACACCAGTGAAGCCACGCCCCCGTATTCTGATTGGTCCACATGCCAGTCAATCAAATATAATGAATGACCACTGATATGTAACAACATTGATGGCAAAGGCCACAATGGCCATCATTAATACTCATTCAAAACAATCCTTTCCGATTGGTTTATGTACTGTCAGTCAACAGTTTTCTATTTTACTACTTTTCATGGGACCATCATGCAATAGTCTTTAACCAGGAAGCCAATTGGTCAAGAATGTTCTTGTTATCAACCATCTTTGGCTGGTTTTGAAGGTTTTCAATTAGACTAGGGTGAGGAAGGACCTAAGTAAGTTATGGAGAGCAAATAAATTCCTTATGCAAATTAGTTTGGAAATTAGACCATCTGATTGGCTGATGCAATTCTCATTAGGGATGGCCATCGGCCATCGATGTTTATAAACCATCGATGGGTTATGGTCGATGTTCCTTAGTTTTGACATCGATCGGGTTGAACCAGATGGTTTCACACAATGAATGTCAAGCTCAAACTACTAGTTTTTTTTTGCTATTTCCTGGGACACGGAGCATAGCTCCACCCACGACACCAGAGAAGCCCCACCCCCATATTCTATTTGGTCCACAGGCCAGTCAGTCAAATATAATGAATGACCACTGATATGTAACAACATTGATGGCAAAGGCCACAATGGACATCATTAACACTCATTCAAAACAATCCTTTCCGATTGGTTTATGTACTGTCAGTCAACAGTTTTCTATTTTACTACTTTTGATGGGACCATCATGCAATAGTCTTCAACCAAGAAGCCAATTGGTCAAGAATGTTCTTGTTATCAACCATCTTTGGCTGGTTTTGAAGGTTTTCAATTAGACTAGGGTGAGGAAGGACCTAAGTAAGTTATGGAGAGCAAATAAATTCCTAATGCAAATTAGTTTGGAAATTAGACCATCTGATTGGCTGATGCAATTCTCATTAGGGATGGCCATCGATGTTTATAAACCATCGATGGGTTATGGTCGATGTTCCTTAGTTTTGACATCGATCGGGTTGAACCAGATGGTTTCACACAATCAATGTCAAGCTCAAACTACTAGTTTTGTTTTGCTATTTCCTGGGACACGGAGCATAGCTCCACCCACGACACCAGTGGAGCCCCGCCACCGTATTCTGATTGGCCCACAGGCCAGTCAGTCTAATATAATGATTGACCACTAATATGTAACAACATTGATGGCAAAGGCCACAATGGCCATCATTAATACTCATTCAAAACAATCCTTTCCGATTGGTTTATGTACTTTCAGTCAACAGTTTTCTATTTTACTACTTTTGATGGGACCATCATGCAATAGTCTTCAACCAGGAAGCCAATTAGTCAAGAATGTTCTTGTTATCAACCATCTTTGGCTGGTTTTGAAGGTTTTCAATTAGACTAGGGTGAGGAAGGACCTAAGTGAGTTATGGAGAGCAAATAAATTCCTTATGCAAATTAGTTTGGAAATTAGACCATCTGATTGGCTGATGCAATTCTCATTAGGGATGGATATCGGCCATCGATGTTTATAAACCATCGATGGGTTATGGTCGATGTTCCTTAGTTTTGACATCGATCGGGTTGAACCAGATGGTTTCACACAATCAATGTCAAGCTCAAACTACTAGTTTTGTTTTGCTATTTCCTGGGACACGGAGCATAGCTCCACCCACGACACCAGTGAAGCCACGCCCCCGTATTCTGATTGGTCCACATGCCAGTCAATCAAATATAATGAATGACCACTGATATGTAACAACATTGATGGCAAAGGCCACAATGGCCATCATTAATACTCATTCAAAACAATCCTTTCCGATTGGTTTATGTACTGTCAGTCAACAGTTTTCTATTTTACTACTTTTGATGGGACCATCATGCAATAGTCTTCAACCAGGAAGCCAATTGGTCAAGAATGTTCTTGTTATCAACCATCTGTGGCTGGTTTTGAAGGTTTTCAATTAGACTAGGGTGAGGAAGGACCTAAGTAAGTTATGGAGAGCAAATAAATTCCTTATGCAAATTAGTTTGGAAATTAGACCATCTGATTGGCTGATGCAATTCTCATTAGGGATGGCCATCGGCAATCGATGTTTATAAACCATCGATGGGTTATGGTCGATGTTCCTTAGTTTTGACATCGATCGGGTTGAACCAGATGGTTTCACACAATCAATGTCAAGCTCAAACAACTAGTTTTGTTTTGCTATTTCCTGGGACACGGAGCATAGCTCCACCCATGACACCAGTGAAGCCCCGCCCCCATATTCTGATTGGCCCACGGGCCAGTCAGTCAAATATAATGAATGACCACTGATATGTAACAACATTGATGGCAAAGGCCACAATGGCCATCATTAATACTCATTCAAAACAATCCTTTCCGATTGGTTTATGTAATGTCAGTCAACAGTTTTCTATTTTACTACTTTTGATGGGACCATCATGCAAAAGTCTTCAACCAGGAAGCCAATTGGTCAAGAATGTTCGTGTTATCAACCATCTTTGGCTGGTTTTGAAGGTTTTCAATTAGGCTAGGGTGAAGAAGGACCTAAGTAAGTTATGGAGAGCAAATAAATTCCTTATGCAAATTAGTTTGGAAATTAGACCATCTGATTGGCTGATGCAATTCTAATTAGGGATGGCCATCGGCCATCGATGTTTATAAACCATCGATGGGTTATGGTCGATGTTCCTTAGTTTTGACATCGATCGGGTTGAACCAGATGGTTTCACACAATCAATGTCAAGCTCAAACTACTAGTTTTGTTTTGCTATTTCCTGGGACACAGAGCATAGCTCCACCCACGACACCAGTGAAGCCCCGCCCCGTATTCTGATTGGTCCACAGGCCAGTCAGTCAAATATAATGAATGACCACTGATATGTAACAACATTGATGGCAAAGGCCACAATGGACATCATTAATACTCATTCAAAACAATCCATCCGATTGGTTTATGTACTGTCAGTCAACAGTTTTCTATTTTACTACTTTTGATGGGACCATCATGCAATAGTCTTCAACCAGGAAGCCAATTGGTCAAGAATGTTCTTGTTATCAACCTTCTTTGGCTGGTTTTGAAGGTTTTCAATTAGACTAGGGTGAGGAAGGACCTAAGTGAGTTATGGAGAGCAAATAAATTCCTTATGCAAATTAGTTTGGAAATTAGACCATCTGATTGGCTGATGCAATTCTCATTAGGGATGGATATCAACCATCGATGTTTATAAACCATCGATGGGTTATGGTCGATGTTCCTTAGTTTTGACATCAATCGGGTTGAACCAGATGGTTTCACACAATCAATGTCAAGCTCAAACTACTAGTTTTGTTTTGCTATTTCCTGGGACACAGAGCATAGCTCCACCCACGACACCAGTGAAGCCACGCCCCCGTATTCTGATTGGTCCACATGCCAGTCAATCAAATATAATGAATGACCACTGATATGTAACAACATTGATGGCAAAGGCCACAATGGCCATCATTAATACTCATTCAAAACAATCCTTTCCGATTGGTTTATGTACTGTCAGTCAACAGTTTTCTATTTTACTACTTTTCATGGGACCATCATGCAATAGTATTTAACCAGGAAGCCAATTGGTCAAGAATGTTCTTGTTATCAACCATCTTTGGCTGGTTTTGAAGGTTTTCAATTAGACTAGGGTGAGGAAGGACCTAAGTAAGTTATGGAGAGCAAATAAATTCCTTATGCAAATTAGTTTGGAAATTAGACCATCTGATTGGCTGATGCAATTCTCATTAGGGATGGCCATCGGCCATCGATGTTTATAAACCATCGATGGGTTATGGTCGATGTTCCTTAGTTTTGACATCGATCGGGTTGAACCAGATGGTTTCACACAATGAATGTCAAGCTCAAACTACTAGTTTTTTTTTGCTATTTCCTGGGACACGGAGCATAGCTCCACCCACGACACCAGAGAAGCCCCACCCCCATATTCTATTTGGTCCACAGGCCAGTCAGTCAAATATAATGAATGACCACTGATATGTAACAACATTGATGGCAAAGGCCACAATGGACATCATTAACACTCATTCAAAACAATCCTTTCCGATTGGTTTATGTACTGTCAGTCAACAGTTTTCTATTTTACTACTTTTGATGGGACCATCATGCAATAGTCTTCAACCAAGAAGCCAATTGGTCAAGAATGTTCTTGTTATCAACCATCTTTGGCTGGTTTTGAAGGTTTTCAATTAGACTAGGGTGAGGAAGGACCTAAGTAAGTTATGGAGAGCAAATAAATTCCTAATGCAAATTAGTTTGGAAATTAGACCATCTGATTGGCTGATGCAATTCTCATTAGGGATGGCCATCGATGTTTATAAACCATCGATGGGTTATGGTCGATGTTCCTTAGTTTTGACATCGATCGGGTTGAACCAGATGGTTTCACACAATCAATGTCAAGCTCAAACTACTAGTTTTGTTTTGCTATTTCCTGGGACACGGAGCATAGCTCCACCCACGACACCAGTGGAGCCCCGCCACCGTATTCTGATTGGCCCACAGGCCAGTCAGTCTAATATAATGATTGACCACTAATATGTAACAACATTGATGGCAAAGGCCACAATGGCCATCATTAATACTCATTCAAAACAATCCTTTCCGATTGGTTTATGTACTTTCAGTCAACAGTTTTCTATTTTACTACTTTTGATGGGACCATCATGCAATAGTCTTCAACCAGGAAGCCAATTAGTCAAGAATGTTCTTGTTATCAACCATCTTTGGCTGGTTTTGAAGGTTTTCAATTAGACTAGGGTGAGGAAGGACCTAAGTGAGTTATGGAGAGCAAATAAATTCCTTATGCAAATTAGTTTGGAAATTAGACCATCTGATTGGCTGATGCAATTCTCATTAGGGATGGATATCGGCCATCGATGTTTATAAACCATCGATGGGTTATGGTCGATGTTCCTTAGTTTTGACATCGATCGGGTTGAACCAGATGGTTTCACACAATCAATGTCAAGCTCAAACTACTAGTTTTGTTTTGCTATTTCCTGGGACACGGAGCATAGCTCCACCCACGACACCAGTGAAGCCACGCCCCCGTATTCTGATTGGTCCACATGCCAGTCAATCAAATATAATGAATGACCACTGATATGTAACAACATTGATGGCAAAGGCCACAATGGCCATCATTAATACTCATTCAAAACAATCCTTTCCGATTGGTTTATGTACTGTCAGTCAACAGTTTTCTATTTTACTACTTTTGATGGGACCATCATGCAATAGTCTTCAACCAGGAAGCCAATTGGTCAAGAATGTTCTTGTTATCAACCATCTGTGGCTGGTTTTGAAGGTTTTCAATTAAACTAGGGTGAGGAAGGACCTAAGTAAGTTATGGAGAGCAAATAAATTCCTTATGCAAATTAGTTTGGAAATTAGACCATCTGATTGGCTGATGCAATTCTCATTAGGGATGGCCATCGGCAATCGATGTTTATAAACCATCGATGGGTTATGGTCGATGTTCCTTAGTTTTGACATCGATCGGGTTGAACCAGATGGTTTCACACAATCAATGTCAAGCTCAAACAACTAGTTTTGTTTTGCTATTTCCTGGGACACGGAGCATAGCTCCACCCATGACACCAGTGAAGCCCCGCCCCCATATTCTGATTGGCCCACAGGCCAGTCATTAAAATATAATGAATGACCACTGATATGTAACAACATTGATGGCAAAGGCCACAATGGCCATCATTAATACTCATTCAAAACAATCCTTTCCGATTGGTTTATGTAATGTCAGTCAACAGTTTTCTATTTTACTACTTTTGATGGGACCATCATGCAATAGTCTTCAACCAGGAAGCCAATTAATCAAGAAAGTTCTTGTTATCAACCATCTTTGGCTGGTTTTGAAGGTTTTCAATTAGACTAGGGTGAGGAAGGACCTAAGTAAGTTATGGAGAGCAAATAAATTCCTTATGCAAATTAGTTTGGAAATTAGACCATCTGATTGGCTGATGCAATTCTCATTAGGGATGGCCATCGGCCATCGATGTTTATAAACCATCGATGGGTTATGGTCGATGTTCCTTAGTTTTGACATCGATCGGGTTGAACCAGATGGTTTCACACAATGAATGTCAAGCTCAAACTACTAGTTTTTTTTTGCTATTTCCTGGGACACGGAGCATAGCTCCACCCACGACACCAGAGAAGCCCCACCCCCATATTCTATTTGGTCCACAGGCCAGTCAGTCAAATATAATGAATGACCACTGATATGTAACAACATTGATGGCAAAGGCCACAATGGACATCATTAACACTCATTCAAAACAATCCTTTCCGATTGGTTTATGTACTGTCAGTCAACAGTTTTCTATTTTACTACTTTTGATGGGACCATCATGCAATAGTCTTCAACCAAGAAGCCAATTGGTCAAGAATGTTCTTGTTATCAACCATCTTTGGCTGGTTTTGAAGGTTTTCAATTAGACTAGGGTGAGGAAGGACCTAAGTAAGTTATGGAGAGCAAATAAATTCCTAATGCAAATTAGTTTGGAAATTAGACCATCTGATTGGCTGATGCAATTCTCATTAGGGATGGCCATCGATGTTTATAAACCATCGATGGGTTATGGTCGATGTTCCTTAGTTTTGACATCGATCGGGTTGAACCAGATGGTTTCACACAATCAATGTCAAGCTCAAACTACTAGTTTTGTTTTGCTATTTCCTGGGACACGGAGCATAGCTCCACCCACGACACCAGTGGAGCCCCGCCACCGTATTCTGATTGGCCCACAGGCCAGTCAGTCTAATATAATGATTGACCACTAATATGTAACAACATTGATGGCAAAGGCCACAATGGCCATCATTAATACTCATTCAAAACAATCCTTTCCGATTGGTTTATGTACTTTCAGTCAACAGTTTTCTATTTTACTACTTTTGATGGGACCATCATGCAATAGTCTTCAACCAGGAAGCCAATTAGTCAAGAATGTTCTTGTTATCAACCATCTTTGGCTGGTTTTGAAGGTTTTCAATTAGACTAGGGTGAGGAAGGACCTAAGTGAGTTATGGAGAGCAAATAAATTCCTTATGCAAATTAGTTTGGAAATTAGACCATCTGATTGGCTGATGCAATTCTCATTAGGGATGGATATCGGCCATCGATGTTTATAAACCATCGATGGGTTATGGTCGATGTTCCTTAGTTTTGACATCGATCGGGTTGAACCAGATGGTTTCACACAATCAATGTCAAGCTCAAACTACTAGTTTTGTTTTGCTATTTCCTGGGACACGGCGCATAGCTCCACCCACGACACCAGTGAAGCCACGCCCCCGTATTCTGATTGGTCCACATGCCAGTCAATCAAATATAATGAATGACCACTGATATGTAACAACATTGATGGCAAAGGCCACAATGGCCATCATTAATACTCATTCAAAACAATCCTTTCCGATTGGTTTATGTACTGTCAGTCAACAGTTTTCTATTTTACTACTTTTGATGGGACCATCATGCAATAGTCTTCAACCAGGAAGCCAATTGGTCAAGAATGTTCTTGTTATCAACCATCTGTGGCTGGTTTTGAAGGTTTTCAATTAGACTAGGGTGAGGAAGGACCTAAGTAAGTTATGGAGAGCAAATAAATTCCTTATGCAAATTAGTTTGGAAATTAGACCATCTGATTGGCTGATGCAATTCTCATTAGGGATGGCCATCGGCAATCGATGTTTATAAACCATCGATGGGTTATGGTCGATGTTCCTTAGTTTTGACATCGATCGGGTTGAACCAGATGGTTTCACACAATCAATGTCAAGCTCAAACAACTAGTTTTGTTTTGCTATTTCCTGGGACACGGAGCATAGCTCCACCCATGACACCAGTGAAGCCCCGCCCCCATATTCTGATTGGCCCACAGGCAGGTCATTAAAATATAATGAATGACCACTGATATGTAACAACATTGATGGCAAAGGCCACAATGGCCATCATTAATACTCATTCAAAACAATCCTTTCCGATTGGTTTATGTAATGTCAGTCAACAGTTTTCTATTTTACTACTTTTGATGGGACCATCATGCAATAGTCTTCAACCAGGAAGCCAATTAATCAAGAAAGTTCTTGTTATCAACCATCTTTGGCTGGTTTTGAAGGTTTTCAATTAGACTAGGGTGAGGAAGGACCTAAGTAAGTTATGGAGAGCAAATAAATTCCTTATGCAAATTAGTTTGGAAATTAGACCATCTGATTGGCTGATGCAATTCTCATTAGGGATGGCCATCGGCCATCGATGTTTATAAACCATCGATGGGTTATGGTCGATGTTCCTTAGTTTTGACATTGATCGGGTTGAACCAGATGGTTTCACACAATCAATGTCAATCTCAAACTACTAGTTTTTTTTTGCTATTTCCTGGGACATGGAGCATAGCTCCACCCACGACACCAGTGAAGCCCCGCCCCCGTATTCTGATTGGTCCACAGGCCAGTCAGTCAAATATAATGAATGACCACTGATATGTAACAACATTGATGGCAAAGGCCACAATGGCCATCATTAATACTCATTCAAAACAATCCTTTCCGATTGGTTTATGTACTGTCAGTCACCAGTTTTCTATTTTACTACTTTTGATGGGACCATCATGCAATAGTCTTCAACCAGGAAGCCAATTGGTCAAGAATGTTCTTGTTATCAACCATCTGTGGCTGGTTTTGAAGGTTTTCAATTAGACTAGGGTGAGGAAGGACCTAAGTAAGTTATGGAGAGCAAATAAATTCCTTATGCAAATTAGTTTGGAAATTAGACCATCTGATTGGCTGATGCAATTCTCATTAGGGATGGCCATCGGCAATCGATGTTTATAAACCATCGATGGGTTATGGTCGATGTTCCTTAGTTTTGACATCGATCGGGTTGAACCAGATGGTTTCACACAATCAATGTCAAGCTCAAACAACTAGTTTTGTTTTGCTATTTCCTGGGACACGGAGCATAGCTCCACCCATGACACCAGTGAAGCCCCGCCCCCATATTCTGATTGGCCCACAGGCCAGTCAGTCAAATATAATGAATGACCACTGATATGTAACAACATTGATGGCAAAGGCCACAATGGCCATCATTAATACTCATTCAAAACAATCCTTTCCGATTGGTTTATGTAATGTCAGTCAACAGTTTTCTATTTTACTACTTTTGATGGGACCATCATGCAATAGTCTTCAACCAGGAAGCCAATTAATCAAGAAAGTTCTTGTTATCAACCATCTTTGGCTGGTTTTGAAGGTTTTCAATTAGACTAGGGTGAGGAAGGACCTAAGTAAGTTATGGAGAGCAAATAAATTCCTTATGCAAATTAGTTTGGAAATTAGACCATCTGATTGGCTGATGCAATTCTCATTAGGGATGGCCATCGGCCATCGATGTTTTTTAAACCATCGATGGGTTATGGTCGATGTTCCTTAGTTTTGACATTGATCGGGTTGAACCAGATGGTTTCACACAATCAATGTCAATCTCAAACTACTAGTTTTTTTTTGCTATTTCCTGGGACATGGAGCATAGCTCCACCCACGACACCAGTGAAGCCCCGCCCCCGTATTCTGATTGGTCCACAGGCCAGTCAGTCAAATATAATGAATGACCACTGATATGTAACAACATTGATGGCAAAGGCCACAATGGCCATCATTAATACTCATTCAAAACAATCCTTTCCGATTGGTTTATGTACTGTCAGTCACCAGTTTTCTATTTCACTACTTTTGATGGGACCATCATGCAAAAGTCTTCAACCAGGAAGCCAATTGGTCAAGAATGTTCGTGTTATCAACCGTCTTTGGCTGGTTTTGAAGGTTTTCAATTAGACTAGGGTGAAGAAGGACCTAAGTAAGTTATGGAGAGCAAATAAATTCCTTATGCAAATTAGTTTGGAAATTAGACCATCTGATTGGCTGATGCAATTCTAATTAGGGATGGCCATCGGCCATCGATGTTTATAAACCATCGATGGGTTATGGTCGATGTTCCTTAGTTTTGACATCGATCGGGTTGAACCAGATGGTTTCACACAATCAATGTCAAGCTCAAACTACTAGTTTTGTTTTGCTATTTCCTGGGACACAGAGCATAGCTCCACCCACGACACCAGTGAAGCCCCGCCCCGTATTCTGATTGGTCCACAGGCCAGTCAGTCAAATATAATGAATGACCACTGATATGTAACAACATTGATGGCAAAGGCCACAATGGACATCATTAATACTCATTCAAAACAATCCATCCGATTGGTTTATGTACTGTCAGTCAACAGTTTTCTATTTTACTACTTTTGATGGGACCATCATGCAATAGTCTTCAACCAGGAAGCCAATTGGTCAAGAATGTTCTTGTTATCAACCATCTGTGGCTGGTTTTGAAGGTTTTCAATTAGACTAGGGTGAGGAAGGACCTAAGTAAGTTATGGAGAGCAAATAAATTCCTTATGCAAATTAGTTTGGAAATTAGACCATCTGATTGGCTGATGCAATTCTCATTAGGGATGGCCATCGGCAATCGATGTTTATAAACCATCGATGGGTTATGGTCGATGTTCCTTAGTTTTGACATCGATCGGGTTGAACCAGATGGTTTCACACAATCAATGTCAAGCTCAAACAACTAGTTTTGTTTTGCTATTTCCTGGGACACGGAGCATAGCTCCACCCATGACACCAGTGAAGCCCCGCCCCCATATTCTGATTGGCCCACAGGCCAGTCAGTCAAATATAATGAATGACCACTGATATGTAACAACATTGATGGCAAAGGCCACAATGGCCATCATTAATACTCATTCAAAACAATCCTTTCCGATTGGTTTATGTAATGTCAGTCAACAGTTTTCTATTTTACTACTTTTGATGGGACCATCATGCAATAGTCTTCAACCAGGAAGCCAATTGGTCAAGAATGTTCTTGTTATCAACCATCTTTGGCTGGTTTTGAAGGTTTTCAATTAGACTAGGGTGAGGAAGGACCTAAGTGAGTTATGGAGAGCAAATAAATTCCTTATGCAAATTAGTTTGGAAATTAGACCATCTGATTGGCTGATGCAATTCTCATTAGGGATGGATATCAACCATCGATGTTTATAAACCATCGATGGGTTATGGTCGATGTTCCTTAGTTTTGACATCAATCGGGTTGAACCAGATGGTTTCACACAATCAATGTCAAGCTCAAACTACTAGTTTTGTTTTGCTATTTCCTGGGACACGGAGCATAGCTCCACCCACGACACCAGTGAAGCCACGCCCCCGTATTCTGATTGGTCCACATGCCAGTCAATCAAATATAATGAATGACCACTGATATGTAACAACATTGATGGCAAAGGCCACAATGGCCATCATTAATACTCATTCAAAACAATCCTTTCCGATTGGTTTATGTACTGTCAGTCAACAGTTTTCTATTTTACTACTTTTCATGGGACCATCATGCAATAGTCTTCAACCAGGAAGCCAATTGGTCAAGAATGTTCTTGTTATCAACCATCTTTGGCTGGTTTTGAAGGTTTTCAATTAGACTAGGGTGAGGAAGGACCTAAGTAAGTTATGGAGAGCAAATAAATTCCTTATGCAAATTAGTTTGGAAATTAGACCATCTGATTGGCTGATGCAATTCTCATTAGGGATGGCCATCGGCCATCGATGTTTATAAACCATCGATGGGTTATGGTCGATGTTCCTTAGTTTTGACATCGATCGGGTTGAACCAGATGGTTTCACACAATGAATGTCAAGCTCAAACTACTAGTTTTTTTTTGCTATTTCCTGGGACACGGAGCATAGCTCCACCCACGACACCAGAGAAGCCCCACCCCCATATTCTATTTGGTCCACAGGCCAGTCAGTCAAATATAATGAATGACCACTGATATGTAACAACATTGATGGCAAAGGCCACAATGGACATCATTAATACTCATTCAAAACAATCCTTTCCGATTGTTTTATGTACTGTCAGTCAACAGTTTTCTATTTTACTACTTTTGATGGGACCATCATGCAATAGTCTTCAACCAAGAAGCCAATTGGTCAAGAATGTTCTTGTTATCAACCATCTTTGGCTGGTTTTGAAGGTTTTCAATTAGACTAGGGTGAGGAAGGACCTAAGTAAGTTATGGAGAGCAAATAAATTCCTAATGCAAATTAGTTTGGAAATTAGACCATCTGATTGGCTGATGCAATTCTCATTAGGGATGGCCATCGATGTTTATAAACCATCGATGGGTTATGGTCGATGTTCCTTAGTTTTGACATCGATCGGGTTGAACCAGATGGTTTCACACAATCAATGTCAAGCTCAAACTACTAGTTTTGTTTTGCTATTTCCTGGGACACGGAGCATAGCTCCACCCACGACACCAGTGGAGCCCCGCCACCGTATTCTGATTGGCCCACAGGCCAGTCAGTCTAATATAATGATTGACCACTAATATGTAACAACATTGATGGCAAAGGCCACAATGGCCATCATTAATACTCATTCAAAACAATCCTTTCCGATTGGTTTATGTACTTTCAGTCAACAGTTTTCTATTTTACTACTTTTGATGGAACCATCATGCAATAGTCTTCAACCAGGAAGCCAATTAGTCAAGAATGTTCTTGTTATCAACCATCTTTGGCTGGTTTTGAAGGTTTTCAATTAGACTAGGGTGAGGAAGGACCTAAGTGAGTTATGGAGAGCAAATAAATTCCTTATGCAAATTAGTTTGGAAATTAGACCATCTGATTGGCTGATGCAATTCTCATTAGGGATGGATATCGGCCATCGATGTTTATAAACCATCGATGGGTTATGGTCGATGTTCCTTAGTTTTGACATCGATCGGGTTGAACCAGATGGTTTCACACAATCAATGTCAAGCTCAAACTACTAGTTTTGTTTTGCTATTTCCTGGGACACGGAGCATAGCTCCACCCACGACACCAGTGAAGCCACGCCCCCGTATTCTGATTGTTCCACATGCCAGTCAATCAAATATAATGAATGACCACTGATATGTAACAACATTGATGGCAAAGGCCACAATGGCCATCATTAATACTCATTCAAAACAATCCTTTCCGATTGGTTTATGTACTGTCAGTCAACAGTTTTCTATTTTACTACTTTTGATGGGACCATCATGCAATAGTCTTCAACCAGGAAGCCAATTGGTCAAGAATGTTCTTGTTATCAACCATCTTTGGCTGGTTTTGAAGGTTTTCAATTAGACTAGGGTGAGGAAGGTCCTAAGTAAGTTATGGAGAGCAAATAAATTCCTTATGCAAATTAGTTTGGAAATTAGACCATCTGATTGGCTGATGCAATTCTCATTAGGGGTGGCCATCGGCAATCGATGTTTATAAACCATCGATGGGTTATGGTCGATGTTCCTTAGTTTTGACATCGATCGGGTTGAACCAGATGGTTTCACACAATCAATGTCAAGCTCAAACAACTAGTTTTGTTTTGCTATTTCCTGGGACACGGAGCATAGCTCCACCCACGACACCAGTGAAGCAACGCCCCCATATTCTGATTGGCCCACAGGCCAGTCAGTCAAATATAATGAATGACCACTGATATGTAACAACATTGATGGCAAAGGCCACAATGGCCATCATTAATACTCATTCAAAACAATCCTTTCCGATTGGTTTATGTAATGTCAGTCAACAGTTTTCTATTTTACTACTTTTGATGGGACTATCATGCAATAGTCTTCAACCAGGAAGCCAATTGGTCAAGAATGTTCTTGTTATCAACCATCTTTGGCTGGTTTTGAAGGTTTTCAATTAGACTAGGGTGAGGAAGGACCTAAGTAAGTTATGGAGAGCAAATAAATTCCTTATGCAAATTAGTTTGGAAATTAGACCATCTGATTGGCTGATGCAATTCTCATTAGGGATGGCCATCGGCCATCGATGTTTATAAACCATCGATGGGTTATGGTCGATGTTCCTTAGTTTTGACATCGATCGGGTTGAACCAGATGGTTTCACACAATGAATGTCAAGCTCAAACTACTAGTTTTTTTTTGCTATTTCCTGGGACACGGAGCATAGCTCCACCCACGACACCAGAGAAGCCCCACCCCCATATTCTATTTGGTCCACAGGCCAGTCAGTCAAATATAATGAATGACCACTGATATGTAACAACATTGATGGCAAAGGCCACAATGGACATCATTAATACTCATTCAAAACAATCCTTTCCGATTGTTTTATGTACTGTCAGTCAACAGTTTTCTATTTTACTACTTTTGATGGGACCATCATGCAATAGTCTTCAACCAAGAAGCCAATTGGTCAAGAATGTTCTTGTTATCAACCATCTTTGGCTGGTTTTGAAGGTTTTCAATTAGACTAGGGTGAGGAAGGACCTAAGTAAGTTATGGAGAGCAAATAAATTCCTAATGCAAATTAGTTTGGAAATTAGACCATCTGATTGGCTGATGCAATTCTCATTAGGGATGGCCATCGATGTTTATAAACCATCGATGGGTTATGGTCGATGTTCCTTAGTTTTGACATCGATCGGGTTGAACCAGATGGTTTCACACAATCAATGTCAAGCTCAAACTACTAGTTTTGTTTTGCTATTTCCTGGGACACGGAGCATAGCTCCACCCACGACACCAGTGGAGCCCCGCCACCGTATTCTGATTGGCCCACAGGCCAGTCAGTCTAATATAATGATTGACCACTAATATGTAACAACATTGATGGCAAAGGCCACAATGGCCATCATTAATACTCATTCAAAACAATCCTTTCCGATTGGTTTATGTACTTTCAGTCAACAGTTTTCTATTTTACTACTTTTGATGGGACCATCATGCAATAGTCTTCAACCAGGAAGCCAATTAGTCAAGAATGTTCTTGTTATCAACCATCTTTGGCTGGTTTTGAAGGTTTTCAATTAGACTAGGGTGAGGAAGGACCTAAGTGAGTTATGGAGAGCAAATAAATTCCTTATGCAAATTAGTTTGGAAATTAGACCATCTGATTGGCTGATGCAATTCTCATTAGGGATGGATATCGGCCATCGATGTTTATAAACCATCGATGGGTTATGGTCGATGTTCCTTAGTTTTGACATCGATCGGGTTGAACCAGATGGTTTCACACAATCAATGTCAAGCTCAAACTACTAGTTTTGTTTTGCTATTTCCTGGGACACGGAGCATAGCTCCACCCACGACACCAGTGAAGCCACGCCCCCGTATTCTGATTGTTCCACATGCCAGTCAATCAAATATAATGAATGACCACTGATATGTAACAACATTGATGGCAAAGGCCACAATGGCCATCATTAATACTCATTCAAAACAATCCTTTCCGATTGGTTTATGTACTGTCAGTCAACAGTTTTCTATTTTACTACTTTTGATGGGACCATCATGCAATAGTCTTCAACCAGGAAGCCAATTGGTCAAGAATGTTCTTGTTATCAACCATCTTTGGCTGGTTTTGAAGGTTTTCAATTAGACTAGGGTGAGGAAGGTCCTAAGTAAGTTATGGAGAGCAAATAAATTCCTTATGCAAATTAGTTTGGAAATTAGACCATCTGATTGGCTGATGCAATTCTCATTAGGGGTGGCCATCGGCAATCGATGTTTATAAACCATCGATGGGTTATGGTCGATGTTCCTTAGTTTTGACATCGATCGGGTTGAACCAGATGGTTTCACACAATCAATGTCAAGCTCAAACAACTAGTTTTGTTTTGCTATTTCCTGGGACACGGAGCATAGCTCCACCCACGACACCAGTGAAGCAACGCCCCCATATTCTGATTGGCCCACAGGCCAGTCAGTCAAATATAATGAATGACCACTGATATGTAACAACATTGATGGCAAAGGCCACAATGGACATCATTAATACTAATTCAAAACAATCCTTTCCGATTGTTTTATGTACTGTCAGTCAACAGTTTTCTATTTTACTACTTTTGATGGGACCATCATGCAATAGTCTTCAACCAAGAAGCCAATTGGTCAAGAATGTTCTTGTTATCAACCATCTTTGGCTGGTTTTGAAGGTTTTCAATTAGACTAGGGTGAGGAAGGACCTAAGTAAGTTATGGAGAGCAAATAAATTCCTAATGCAAATTAGTTTGGAAATTAGACCATCTGATTGGCTGATGCAATTCTCATTAGGGATGGCCATCGATGTTTATAAACCATCGATGGGTTATGGTCGATGTTCCTTAGTTTTGACATCGATCGGGTTGAACCAGATGGTTTCACACAATCAATGTCAAGCTCAAACTACTAGTTTTGTTTTGCTATTTCCTGGGACACGGAGCATAGCTCCACCCACGACACCAGTGGAGCCCCGCCACCGTATTCTGATTGGCCCACAGGCCAGTCAGTCTAATATAATGATTGACCACTAATATGTAACAACATTGATGGCAAAGGCCACAATGGCCATCATTAATACTCATTCAAAACAATCCTTTCCGATTGGTTTATGTACTTTCAGTCAACAGTTTTCTATTTTACTACTTTTGATGGGACCATCATGCAATAGTCTTCAACCAGGAAGCCAATTAGTCAAGAATGTTCTTGTTATCAACCATCTTTGGCTGGTTTTGAAGGTTTTCAATTAGACTAGGGTGAGGAAGGACCTAAGTGAGTTATGGAGAGCAAATAAATTCCTTATGCAAATTAGTTTGGAAATTAGACCATCTGATTGGCTGATGCAATTCTCATTAGGGATGGATATCGGCCATCGATGTTTATAAACCATCGATGGGTTATGGTCGATGTTCCTTAGTTTTGACATCGATCGGGTTGAACCAGATGGTTTCACACAATCAATGTCAAGCTCAAACTACTAGTTTTGTTTTGCTATTTCCTGGGACACGGAGCATAGCTCCACCCACGACACCAGTGAAGCCACGCCCCCGTATTCTGATTGTTCCACATGCCAGTCAATCAAATATAATGAATGACCACTGATATGTAACAACATTGATGGCAAAGGCCACAATGGCCATCATTAATACTCATTCAAAACAATCCTTTCCGATTGGTTTATGTACTGTCAGTCAACAGTTTTCTATTTTACTACTTTTGATGGGACCATCATGCAATAGTCTTCAACCAGGAAGCCAATTGGTCAAGAATGTTCTTGTTATCAACCATCTTTGGCTGGTTTTGAAGGTTTTCAATTAGACTAGGGTGAGGAAGGTCCTAAGTAAGTTATGGAGAGCAAATAAATTCCTTATGCAAATTAGTTTGGAAATTAGACCATCTGATTGGCTGATGCAATTCTCATTAGGGGTGGCCATCGGCAATCGATGTTTATAAACCATCGATGGGTTATGGTCGATGTTCCTTAGTTTTGACATCGATCGGGTTGAACCAGATGGTTTCACACAATCAATGTCAAGCTCAAACAACTAGTTTTGTTTTGCTATTTCCTGGGACACGGAGCATAGCTCCACCCACGACACCAGTGAAGCAACGCCCCCATATTCTGATTGGCCCACAGGCCAGTCAGTCAAATATAATGAATGACCACTGATATGTAACAACATTGATGGCAAAGGCCACAATGGCCATCATTAATACTCATTCAAAACAATCCTTTCCGATTGGTTTATGTAATGTCAGTCAACAGTTTTCTATTTTACTACTTTTGATGGGACTATCATGCAATAGTCTTCAACCAGGAAGCCAATTGGTCAAGAATGTTCTTGTTATCAACCATCTTTGGCTGGTTTTGAAGGTTTTCAATTAGACTAGGGTGAGGAAGGACCTAAGTAAGTTATGGAGAGCAAATAAATTCCTTATGCAAATTAGTTTGGAAATTAGACCATCTGATTGGCTGATGCAATTCTCATTAGGGATGGCCATCGGCCATCGATGTTTATAAACCATCGATGGGTTATGGTCGATGTTCCTTAGTTTTGACATCGATCGGGTTGAACCAGATGGTTTCACACAATCAATGTCAATCTCAAACTACTAGTTTTTTTTGCTATTTCCTGGGACACGGAGCATAGCTCCACCCACGACACCAGTGAAGCCCCGCCCCCGTATTCTGATTGGTCCACAGGCCAGTCAGTCAAATATAATGAATGACCACTGATATGTAACAACATTGATGGCAAAGGCCACAATGGCCATCATTAATACTCATTCAAAACAATCCTTTCCGATTGGTTTATGTACTGTCAGTCAACAGTTTTATATTTTACTACTTTTGATGGGACCATCATGCAATAGTCTTCAACCAGGAAGCCAATTGGTCAAGAATGTTCTTGTTATCAACCATCTTTGGCAGGTTTTGAAGGTTTTCAATTAGACTAGGGTGAGGAAGGACCTAAGTAAGTTATGGAGAGCAAATAAATTCCTTATGCAAATTAGTTTGGAAAATAGACCATCTGATTGGCTGATGCAAATCTCATTAGGGATGGCCATCGGCCATCGATGTTTATATACCATCGATGGGTTATGGTCGATGTTCCTTAGTTTTGACATCGATCGGGTTGAACCAGATGGTTTCACACAATCAATGTCAAGCTCAAACTACTAGTTTTGTTTTGCTATTTCCTGGGACACGGAGCATAGCTCCACCCACGACACCAGTGAAGCCCCGCCCCCGTATTCTGATTGGCCCACAGGCCAGTCAGTCAAATATAATGAATGACCACTGATATGTAACAACATTGATGGCAAAGGCCACAATGGCCATCATTAATACTCATTCAAAACAATCCTTTCCGATTGGTTTATGTACTGTCAGTCAACAGTTTTCTATTGTACTACTTTTGATGGGACCATCATGCAATAGTCTTCAACCAGGAAGCCAATTGCTCAAGAATGTTCTTATCAACCATCTTTTGCTGGTTTTGAAGGTTTTTAATTAGACTAGGGTGAGGAAGGACCTAAGTAAGTTATGGAGAGCAAATAAATTCCTTATGCAAATTAGTTTGGAAATTAGACCATCTGATTGGCTGATGCAATTCTCATTAGGGATGGCCATCGATGTTTATAAATCATCGATGGGTTATGGTCGATGTTCCTTAGTTTTGACATCGATCGGGTTGAACCAGATGGTTTCACACAATCAATGTCAAGCTCAAACTACTAGTTTTGTTTTGCTATTTCCTGGGACACGGAGCATAGCTCCACCCACGACACCAGTGAAGCCCCGCCCCGTATTCTGATTGGTCCACAGGCCAGTCAGTCAAATATAATGAATGACCACTGATATGTAACAACATTGATGGCAAAGGCCACAATGGAAATCATTAATACTCATTCAAAACAATCCATCCGATTGGTTTATGTACTGTCAGTCAACCGTTTTCTATTTTACTACTTTTGATGGGACCATCATGCAATAGTCTTCAACCAGAAAGCCAATTGGTCAAGAATGTTCTTGTTATCAACGATCTTTGGCTGGTTTTGAAGGTTTTCAATTAGACTAGGGTGAGGAAGGACCTAAGAAAGTTATGGAGAGCAAATAAATTCCTTATGCAAATTAGTTTGGAAATTAGAACATCTGATTGGCTGATGCAATTCTCATTAGGGATGGATATCAGCCATCGATGTTTATAAACCATCGATGGGTCATGGTCGATGTTCCTTAGTTTTGACATCGATCGGGTTGAACCAGATGGTTTCACACAATCAATGTCAAGCTCAAACTACTAGTTTTGTTTTGCTATTTCCTGGGACACGGAGCATAGCTCCACCCACGACACCAGTGAAGCCACGCCCCCGTATTCTGATTGGTCCACATGCCAGTCAATCAAATATAATGAATGACCACTGATATGTAACAACATTGATGGCAAAGGCCACAATGGCCATCATTAATACTCATTCAAAACAATCCTTTCCGATTGGTTTATGTACTGTCAGTCAACAGTTTTCTATTTTACTACTTTTGATGGGACCATCATGCAATAGTCTTCAACCAGGAAGCCAATTGGTCAAGAATGTTCTTGTTATCAACGATCTTTGGCTGGTTTTGAAGGTTTTCAATTAGACTAGGGTGAGGAAGGACCTAAGAAAGTTATGGAGAGCAAATAAATTCCTTATGCAAATTAGTTTGGAAAATAGACCATCTGATTGGGTGATGCAAATCTCATTAGGGATGGCCATCGGCCATCGATGTTTATATACCATCGATGGGTTATGGTCGATGTTCCTTAGTTTTGACATTGATCGGGTTGAACCAGATGGTTTCACACAATCAATGTCAAGCTCAAACTAATAGTTTTGTTATTTCCTGGGACACGGAGCATAGCTCCACCCACGACACCAGTGAAGCCCCGCCCCCATATTCTGATTGGCCCACAGGCCAGTCAGTCAATTATAATGAATGACCACTGATATGTAACAACATTGATGGCAAAGACCACAATGGCCATCATTAATACTCATTCAAAACAATTCTTTCCGATTGGTTTATGTACTGTCAGTCAACAGTTTTCTATTTTACTACTTTTGATGGGACCATCATGCAATAGTCTTCAACCAGGAAGCCAATTGGTCAAGAATGTTCTTGTTATCAACCATCTTTGGCTGGTTTTGAAGGTTTTCAATTAGACTAGGGTGAGGAAGGACCTAAGAAAGTTATGGAGAGCAAATAAATACCTTATGCAAATTAGTTTGGAAATTAGACCATCTGATTGGCTGATGCAATTCTCATTAGGGATGGCCATCGGCCATCGATGTTTATAAACCATCGATGGGTTATGGTCGATGTTCCTTAGTTTTGACATTGATCGGGTTGAACCAGATGGTTTCACACAATCAATGTCAAGCTAAAACTACTAGTTTTGTTTTGCTATTTCCTGGGACACGGAGCATAGCTCCACCCACGACACCAGTGAAGCCCCGCCCCCGTATTCTGATTGGCCCACAGGCCAGTCAGTCAAATATAATGAATGACCACTGATATGTAACAACATTGATGGCAAAGGCCACAATGGCCATCATTAATACTCATTCAAAACAATCCTTTCCGATTGGTTTATGTACTGTCAGTCAACAGTTTTCTATTTTACTACTTTTGATGGGACCATCATGCAATAGTCTTCAACCAGGAAGCCAATTGGTCAAGAATGTTCTTGTTATCAACCATCTTTGGCTGGTTTTGAAGGTTTTCAATTAGACTAGGGTGAGGAAGGACCTAAGTAAGTTATGGAGAGCAAATAAATTCCTTATGCAAATTAGTTTGGAAATTAGACCATCTGATTGGCTGATGCAATTCTCATTAGGGATGTCCATCGATGTTTATAAACCATCGATTGGTTATGGTCGATGTTCCTTAGTTTTGACATCGATCAGGTTGAACCAGATGGTTTCACACAATCAATGTCAAGCTCAAACTACTAGTTTTGTTTTGCTATTTCCTGGGACACGGAGCATAGCTCCACCCACGACACCAGTGTAGCCCCGCCCCCGTATTCTGATTGGCCCACAGGCCAGTCAGTCTAATATAATGAATGACCACTGATATGTAACAACATTGATGGCAAAGGCCACAATGGCCATCATTAACACTCATTCAAAACAATCCTTTCCGATTGGTTTATGTACTGTCAGTCAACAGTTTTCTATTTTACTACTTTTGATGGGACCATCATGCAATAGTCTTCAACCAGGAAGCCAATTGGTCAAGAATGTTCTTGTTATCAACCATCTTTGGCTGGTTTTGAAGGTTTTCAATTAGACTAGGATGAGGAAGGACCTAAGTGAGTTATGGAGAGCAAATAAATTCCTTATGCAAATAAGTTTGGAAATTAGACCATCTGATTGGCTGATGCAATTCTCATTAGGGATGGATATCGGCCATCGATGTTTATAAACCATCGATGGGTTATGGTCGATGTTCCTTAGTTTTGACATCGATCGGGTTGAACCAGATGGTTTCACACAATCAATGTCAAGCTCAAACTACTAGTTTTGTTTTGCTATTTCCTGGGACACGGATCATAGCTCCACCCACGACACCAGTGAAGCCACGCCCCCGTATTCTGATTGGTCCACATGCCAGTCAATCAAATATAATGAATGACCACTGATATGTAACAACATTGATGGCAAAGGCCACAATGGCCATCATTAATACTCATTCAAAACAATCCTTTCCGATTGGTTTATGTACTGTCAGTCAACAGTTTTCTATTTTACTACTTTTGATGGGACCATCATGCAATAGTCTTCAACCAGGAAGCCAATTGGTCAAGAATGTTCTTGTTATCAACCATCTTTGGCTGGTTTTGAAGGTTTTCAATTAGACTAGGGTGAGGAAGGACCTAAGTAAGTTATGGAGAGCAAATAAATTCCTTATGCAAATTAGTTTGGAAATTAGACCATCTGATTGGCTGAAGCAATTCTCATTAGGGATGGATATCGGCCATCGATGTTTATAAACCATCGATGGGTTATGGTCGATGTTCCTTAGTTTTGACATTGATCGGGTTGAACCAGATGGTTTCACACAATCAATGTTAAGCTGAAACTACTAGTTTTGTTTTGCTATTTCCTGGGACACGGAGCATAGCCCCGCCCCTGTATTCTGATTGGCCCACAGGCCAGTCAGTCAAATATAATGAATGACCACTGATATGTAACAACATTGATGGCAAAGGCCACAATGGCCATCATTAATACTCATTCAAAACAATCCTTTCCGATTGGTTTATGTACTATCAGTCAACAGTTTTCTATTTTACTACTTTTGATGGGACCATCATGCAATAGTCATCAACCAGGAAGCCAATTAGTCAAGATTGTTCTTGTTATCAACCATCTTTGGCTGGTTTTGAAGGTTTTCAATTAGACTAGGGTGAGAAAGGACCTAAGTAAGTTATGGAGAGCAAATAAATTCCTTATGCAAATTAGTTTGGAAATTAGACCATCTGATTGGCTGATGCAATTCTCATTAGGGATGGCCATCGATGTTTATAAACCATCGATGGGTTATGGTCGATGTTCCTTAGTTTTGACATCGATCGGGTTGAACCAGATGGTTTCACACAATCAATGTCAAGCTCAAACTACTAGTTTTGTTTTGCTATTTCCTGGGACACGGAGCATAGCTCCACCCACGACACCAGTGGAGCCCCGCCACCGTATTCTGATTGGCCCACAGGCCAGTCAGTCTAATATAATGATTGACCACTAATATGTAACAACATTGATGGCAAAGGCCACAATGGCCATCATTAATACTCATTCAAAACAATCCTTTCCGATTGGTTTATGTACTTTCAGTCAACAGTTTTCTATTTTACTACTTTTGATGGGACCATCATGCAATAGTCTTCAACCAGGAAGACAATTAGTCAAGAATGTTCTTGTTATCAACCATCTTTGGCTGGTTTTGAAGGTTTTCAATTAGACTAGGGTGAGGAAGGACCTAAGTGAGTTATGGAGAGCAAATAAATTCCTTATGCAAATTAGTTTGGAAATTAGACCATCTGATTGGCTGATGCAATTCTCATTAGGGATGGATATCGGCCATCGATGTTTATAAACCATCGATGGGTTATGGTCGATGTTCCTTAGTTTTGACATCGATCGGGTTGAACCAGATGGTTTCACACAATCAATGTCAAGCTCAAACTACTAGTTTTGTTTTGCTATTTCCTGGGACACGGAGCATAGCTCCACCCACGACACCAGTGAAGCCACGCCCCCGTATTCTGATTGTTCCACATGCCAGTCAATCAAATATAATGAATGACCACTGATATGTAACAACATTGATGGCAAAGGCCACAATGGCCATCATTAATACTCATTCAAAACAATCCTTTCCGATTGGTTTATGTACTGTCAGTCAACAGTTTTCTATTTTACTACTTTTGATGGGACCATCATGCAATAGTCTTCAACCAGGAAGCCAATTGGTCAAGAATGTTCTTGTTATCAACCATCTTTGGCTGGTTTTGAAGGTTTTCAATTAGACTAGGGTGAGGAAGGTCCTAAGTAAGTTATGGAGAGCAAATAAATTCCTTATGCAAATTAGTTTGGAAATTAGACCATCTGATTGGCTGATGCAATTCTCATTAGGGGTGGCCATCGGCAATCGATGTTTATAAACCATCGATGGGTTATGGTCGATGTTCCTTAGTTTTGACATCGATCGGGTTGAACCAGATGGTTTCACACAATCAATGTCAAGCTCAAACAACTAGTTTTGTTTTGCTATTTCCTGGGACACGGAGCATAGCTCCACCCACGACACCAGTGAAGCAACGCCCCCATATTCTGATTGGCCCACAGGCCAGTCAGTCAAATATAATGAATGACCACTGATATGTAACAACATTGATGGCAAAGGCCACAATGGCCATCATTAATACTCATTCAAAACAATCCTTTCCGATTGGTTTATGTAATGTCAGTCAACAGTTTTCTATTTTACTACTTTTGATGGGACTATCATGCAATAGTCTTCAACCAGGAAGCCAATTGGTCAAGAATGTTCTTGTTATCAACCATCTTTGGCTGGTTTTGAAGGTTTTCAATTAGACTAGGGTGAGGAAGGACCTAAGTAAGTTATGGAGAGCAAATAAATTCCTTATGCAAATTAGTTTGGAAATTAGACCATCTGATTGGCTGATGCAATTCTCATTAGGGATGGCCATCGGCCATCGATGTTTATAAACCATCGATGGGTTATGGTCGATGTTCCTTAGTTTTGACATCGATCGGGTTGAACCAGATGGTTTCACACAATCAATGTCAATCTCAAACTACTAGTTTTTTTTGCTATTTCCTGGGACACGGAGCATAGCTCCACCCACGACACCAGTGAAGCCCCGCCCCCGTATTCTGATTGGTCCACAGGCCAGTCAGTCAAATATAATGAATGACCACTGATATGTAACAACATTGATGGCAAAGGCCACAATGGCCATCATTAATACTCATTCAAAACAATCCTTTCCGATTGGTTTATGTACTGTCAGTCAACAGTTTTATATTTTACTACTTTTGATGGGACCATCATGCAATAGTCTTCAACCAGGAAGCCAATTGGTCAAGAATGTTCTTGTTATCAACCATCTTTGGCAGGTTTTGAAGGTTTTCAATTAGACTAGGGTGAGGAAGGACCTAAGTAAGTTATGGAGAGCAAATAAATTCCTTATGCAAATTAGTTTGGAAAATAGACCATCTGATTGGCTGATGCAAATCTCATTAGGGATGGCCATCGGCCATCGATGTTTATATACCATCGATGGGTTATGGTCGATGTTCCTTAGTTTTGACATCGATCGGGTTGAACCAGATGGTTTCACACAATCAATGTCAAGCTCAAACTACTAGTTTTGTTTTGCTATTTCCTGGGACACGGAGCATAGCTCCACCCACGACACCAGTGAAGCCCCGCCCCCGTATTCTGATTGGCCCACAGGCCAGTCAGTCAAATATAATGAATGACCACTGATATGTAACAACATTGATGGCAAAGGCCACAATGGCCATCATTAATACTCATTCAAAACAATCCTTTCCGATTGGTTTATGTACTGTCAGTCAACAGTTTTCTATTGTACTACTTTTGATGGGACCATCATGCAATAGTCTTCAACCAGGAAGCCAATTGCTCAAGAATGTTCTTATCAACCATCTTTTGCTGGTTTTGAAGGTTTTTAATTAGACTAGGGTGAGGAAGGACCTAAGTAAGTTATGGAGAGCAAATAAATTCCTTATGCAAATTAGTTTGGAAATTAGACCATCTGATTGGCTGATGCAATTCTCATTAGGGATGGCCATCGATGTTTATAAATCATCGATGGGTTATGGTCGATGTTCCTTAGTTTTGACATCGATCGGGTTGAACCAGATGGTTTCACACAATCAATGTCAAGCTCAAACTACTAGTTTTGTTTTGCTATTTCCTGGGACACGGAGCATAGCTCCACCCACGACACCAGTGAAGCCCCGCCCCGTATTCTGATTGGTCCACAGGCCAGTCAGTCAAATATAATGAATGACCACTGATATGTAACAACATTGATGGCAAAGGCCACAATGGAAATCATTAATACTCATTCAAAACAATCCATCCGATTGGTTTATGTACTGTCAGTCAACCGTTTTCTATTTTACTACTTTTGATGGGACCATCATGCAATAGTCTTCAACCAGAAAGCCAATTGGTCAAGAATGTTCTTGTTATCAACGATCTTTGGCTGGTTTTGAAGGTTTTCAATTAGACTAGGGTGAGGAAGGACCTAAGAAAGTTATGGAGAGCAAATAAATTCCTTATGCAAATTAGTTTGGAAATTAGAACATCTGATTGGCTGATGCAATTCTCATTAGGGATGGATATCAGCCATCGATGTTTATAAACCATCGATGGGTCATGGTCGATGTTCCT
The DNA here is from genome assembly GCF_055691185.1 of Crinia signifera. NCBI lineage: Eukaryota > Metazoa > Chordata > Amphibia > Anura > Myobatrachidae > Crinia > Crinia signifera. Next base: position 73,943,306 of record NC_139226.1, read on the forward strand.
TAGTTTTGACATCGATCGGGTTGAACCAGATGGTTTCACACAATCAATGTCAAGCTCAAACTACTAGTTTTGTTTTGCTATTTCCTGGGACACGGAGCATAGCTCCACCCACGACACCAGTGAAGCCACGCCCCCGTATTCTGATTGGTCCACATGCCAGTCAATCAAATATAATGAATGACCACTGATATGTAACAACATTGATGGCAAAGGCCACAATGGCCATCATTAATACTCATTCAAAACAATCCTTTCCGATTGGTTTATGTACTGTCAGTCAACAGTTTTCTATTTTACTACTTTTGATGGGACCATCATGCAATAGTCTTCAACCAGGAAGCCAATTGGTCAAGAATGTTCTTGTTATCAACGATCTTTGGCTGGTTTTGAAGGTTTTCAATTAGACTAGGGTGAGGAAGGACCTAAGAAAGTTATGGAGAGCAAATAAATTCCTTATGCAAATTAGTTTGGAAAATAGACCATCTGATTGGGTGATGCAAATCTCATTAGGGATGGCCATCGGCCATCGATGTTTATATACCATCGATGGGTTATGGTCGATGTTCCTTAGTTTTGACATTGATCGGGTTGAACCAGATGGTTTCACACAATCAATGTCAAGCTCAAACTAATAGTTTTGTTATTTCCTGGGACACGGAGCATAGCTCCACCCACGACACCAGTGAAGCCCCGCCCCCATATTCTGATTGGCCCACAGGCCAGTCAGTCAATTATAATGAATGACCACTGATATGTAACAACATTGATGGCAAAGACCACAATGGCCATCATTAATACTCATTCAAAACAATTCTTTCCGATTGGTTTATGTACTGTCAGTCAACAGTTTTCTATTTTACTACTTTTGATGGGACCATCATGCAATAGTCTTCAACCAGGAAGCCAATTGGTCAAGAATGTTCTTGTTATCAACCATCTTTGGCTGGTTTTGAAGGTTTTCAATTAGACTAGGGTGAGGAAGGACCTAAGAAAGTTATGGAGAGCAAATAAATACCTTATGCAAATTAGTTTGGAAATTAGACCATCTGATTGGCTGATGCAATTCTCATTAGGGATGGCCATCGGCCATCGATGTTTATAAACCATCGATGGGTTATGGTCGATGTTCCTTAGTTTTGACATTGATCGGGTTGAACCAGATGGTTTCACACAATCAATGTCAAGCTAAAACTACTAGTTTTGTTTTGCTATTTCCTGGGACACGGAGCATAGCTCCACCCACGACACCAGTGAAGCCCCGCCCCCGTATTCTGATTGGCCCACAGGCCAGTCAGTCAAATATAATGAATGACCACTGATATGTAACAACATTGATGGCAAAGGCCACAATGGCCATCATTAATACTCATTCAAAACAATCCTTTCCGATTGGTTTATGTACTGTCAGTCAACAGTTTTCTATTTTACTACTTTTGATGGGACCATCATGCAATAGTCTTCAACCAGGAAGCCAATTGGTCAAGAATGTTCTTGTTATCAACCATCTTTGGCTGGTTTTGAAGGTTTTCAATTAGACTAGGGTGAGGAAGGACCTAAGTAAGTTATGGAGAGCAAATAAATTCCTTATGCAAATTAGTTTGGAAATTAGACCATCTGATTGGCTGATGCAATTCTCATTAGGGATGTCCATCGATGTTTATAAACCATCGATTGGTTATGGTCGATGTTCCTTAGTTTTGACATCGATCAGGTTGAACCAGATGGTTTCACACAATCAATGTCAAGCTCAAACTACTAGTTTTGTTTTGCTATTTCCTGGGACACGGAGCATAGCTCCACCCACGACACCAGTGTAGCCCCGCCCCCGTATTCTGATTGGCCCACAGGCCAGTCAGTCTAATATAATGAATGACCACTGATATGTAACAACATTGATGGCAAAGGCCACAATGGCCATCATTAACACTCATTCAAAACAATCCTTTCCGATTGGTTTATGTACTGTCAGTCAACAGTTTTCTATTTTACTACTTTTGATGGGACCATCATGCAATAGTCTTCAACCAGGAAGCCAATTGGTCAAGAATGTTCTTGTTATCAACCATCTTTGGCTGGTTTTGAAGGTTTTCAATTAGACTAGGATGAGGAAGGACCTAAGTGAGTTATGGAGAGCAAATAAATTCCTTATGCAAATAAGTTTGGAAATTAGACCATCTGATTGGCTGATGCAATTCTCATTAGGGATGGATATCGGCCATCGATGTTTATAAACCATCGATGGGTTATGGTCGATGTTCCTTAGTTTTGACATCGATCGGGTTGAACCAGATGGTTTCACACAATCAATGTCAAGCTCAAACTACTAGTTTTGTTTTGCTATTTCCTGGGACACGGATCATAGCTCCACCCACGACACCAGTGAAGCCACGCCCCCGTATTCTGATTGGTCCACATGCCAGTCAATCAAATATAATGAATGACCACTGATATGTAACAACATTGATGGCAAAGGCCACAATGGCCATCATTAATACTCATTCAAAACAATCCTTTCCGATTGGTTTATGTACTGTCAGTCAACAGTTTTCTATTTTACTACTTTTGATGGGACCATCATGCAATAGTCTTCAACCAGGAAGCCAATTGGTCAAGAATGTTCTTGTTATCAACCATCTTTGGCTGGTTTTGAAGGTTTTCAATTAGACTAGGGTGAGGAAGGACCTAAGTAAGTTATGGAGAGCAAATAAATTCCTTATGCAAATTAGTTTGGAAATTAGACCATCTGATTGGCTGAAGCAATTCTCATTAGGGATGGATATCGGCCATCGATGTTTATAAACCATCGATGGGTTATGGTCGATGTTCCTTAGTTTTGACATTGATCGGGTTGAACCAGATGGTTTCACACAATCAATGTTAAGCTGAAACTACTAGTTTTGTTTTGCTATTTCCTGGGACACGGAGCATAGCCCCGCCCCTGTATTCTGATTGGCCCACAGGCCAGTCAGTCAAATATAATGAATGACCACTGATATGTAACAACATTGATGGCAAAGGCCACAATGGCCATCATTAATACTCATTCAAAACAATCCTTTCCGATTGGTTTATGTACTATCAGTCAACAGTTTTCTATTTTACTACTTTTGATGGGACCATCATGCAATAGTCATCAACCAGGAAGCCAATTAGTCAAGATTGTTCTTGTTATCAACCATCTTTGGCTGGTTTTGAAGGTTTTCAATTAGACTAGGGTGAGAAAGGACCTAAGTAAGTTATGGAGAGCAAATAAATTCCTTATGCAAATTAGTTTGGAAATTAGACCATCTGATTGGCTGATGCAATTCTCATTAGGGATGGCCATCGATGTTTATAAACCATCGATGGGTTATGGTCGATGTTCCTTAGTTTTGACATCGATCGGGTTGAACCAGATGGTTTCACACAATCAATGTCAAGCTCAAACTACTAGTTTTGTTTTGCTATTTCCTGGGACACGGAGCATAGCTCCACCCACGACACCAGTGAAGCCCCGCCCCCGTATTCTGATTCGCCCACAGGCCAGTCAGTCAAATATAATGAATGACCACTGATATGTAACAACATTGATGGCAAAGGCCACAATGGCCATCATTAATACTCATTCAAAACAATCCTTTCCGATTGGTTTATGTACTGTCAGTCAACAGTTTTCTATTTTACTACTTTTAATGGGACCATCATGCAACAGTCTTCAACCAGGAAGCCAATTGGTCAAGAATGTTCTTGTTATCAACCATCTTTGGCTGGTTTTGAAGGTTTTCAATTAGACTAGGGTGAGGAAGGACCTAAGTAAGTTATGGAGAGCAAATAAATTCCTTATGCAAATTAGTTTGGAAATTAGACCATCTGATTGGCTGATGCAATTCTCATTAGGGATGGCCATCGGCCATCGATGTTTATAAATTATCGATGGGTTATGGTCGATGTTCCTTAGTTTTGACATCAATGTTTAGTTAAAACGACTAGTTTTGTTTTGCTATTTCCTGGTACACAGAGCAAAGCTCCACCCACGACAGCAGTGAAGCCCCGCCCTCATATTCTGATTGGCCCTCAGGTCAGTCAGTCAAATGCAATGGATGACCACTGATATGTAACAACATCGATGGCAAAGGCAACAATGGCCATCATTAATACTCATTCATAACATTCCATTCCGATTGGTTTATGTACTGTCAGTCAACAGTTTTCTATTTTACTACTTTTGATGGGACCATCATGCAATAGTCTTCAACCAGGAAGCCAATTGGTCAAGAATGTTCTTGTTATCAACCATCTTTGGCTGGTTTTGAAGGTTTTCAATTAGACTAGGGTGAGGAAGGACCTAAGTAAGTTATGGAGAGCAAATAAATTCCTTATGCAAATTAGTTTGGAAATTAGACCATCTGATTGGCTGAAGCAATTCTCATTAGGGATGGATATCGGCCATCGATGTTTATAAACCATCGATGGGTTATGGTCGATGTTCCTTAGTTTTGACATCGATCGGGTTGAACCAGATGGTTTCACACAATCAATGTCAAGCTCAAACTACTAGTTTTGTTTTGCTATTTCCTGGGACACGGAGCATAGCTCCACCCACGACACCAGTGAAGCCACGCCCCCGTATTCTGATTGGTCCACATGCCAGTCAATCAAATATAATGAATGACCACTGATATGTAACAACATTGATGGCAAAGGCCACAATGGCCATCATTAATACTCATTGAAAACAATCCTTTCCGATTGGTTTATGTACTGTCAGTCAACAGTTTTCTATTTTACTACTTTTGATGGGACCATCATGCAATAGTCTTCAACCAGGAAGCCAATTGGTCAAGAATGTTCTTGTTATCAACCATCTTTGGCTGGTTTTGAAGGTTTTCAATTAGACTAGGGTGAGGAAGGACCTAAGTAAGTTATGGAGAGCAAATAAATTCCTTATGCAAATTAGTTTGGAAATTAGACCATCTGATTGGCTGATGCAATTCTCATTAGGGATGGCCATCGGCCATCGATGTTTATAAACCATCGATGGGTTATGGTCGATGTTCCTTAGTTTTGACATCGATCGGGTTGAACCAGATGGTTTCACACAATCAATGTCAAGCTCAAACTACTAGTTTTGTTTTGCTATTTCCTGGGACACGGAGCATAGCTCCACCCATGACACCAGTGTAGCCCCGCCCCCGTATTCTGATTGGCCCACAGGCCAGTCAGTCTAATATAATGAATGACCACTGATATGTAACAACATTGATGGCAAAGGCCACAATGGCCATCATTAATACTCATTCAAAACAATCCTTTCCGATTGGTTTATGTACTGTCAGTCAACAGTTTTCTATTTTACTACTTTTGATGGGACCATCATGCAATAGTCTTCAACCAGGAAGCCAATTGGTCAAGAATGTTCTTGTTATCAACCATCTTTGGCTGGTTTTGAAGGTTTTCAATTAGACTAGGGTGAGGAAGGACCTAAGTGAGTTATGGAGAGCAAATAAATTCCTTATGCAAATAAGTTTGGAAATTAGACCATCTGATTGGCTGATGCAATTCTCATTAGGGATGGATATCGGCCATCGATGTTTATAAACCATCGATGGGTTATGGTCGATGTTCCTTAGTTTTGACATCGATCGGGTTGAACCAGATGGTTTCACACAATCAATGTCAAGCTCAAACTACTAGTTTTGTTTTGCTATTTCCTGGGACACGGATCATAGCTCCACCCACGACACCAGTGAAGCCACGCCCCCGTATTCTGATTGGTCCACATGCCAGTCAATCAAATATAATGAATGACCACTGATATGTAACAACATTGATGGCAAAGGCCACAATGGCCATCATTAATACTCATTCAAAACAATCCTTTCCGATTGGTTTATGTACTGTCAGTCAACAGTTTTCTATTTTACTACTTTTGATGGGACCATCATGCAATAGTCTTCAACCAGGAAGCCAATTGGTCAAGAATGTTCTTGTTGTCAACCATCTTTGGCTGGTTTTGAAGGTTTTCAATTAGACTAGGGTGAGGAAGGACCTAAGTAAGTTATGGAGAGCAAATAAATTCCTTATGCAAATTAGTTTGGAAATTAGACCATCTGATTGGCTGATGCAATTCTCATTAGGGATGGCCATCGATGTTTATAAACCATCGATGGGTTATGGTCGATGTTCCTTAGTTTTGACATCGATCGGGTTGAACCAGATGGTTTCACACAATCAATGTCAAGCTCAAACTACTAGTTTTGTTTTGCTATTTCCTGGGACACGGAGCATAGCTCCACCCACGACACCAGTGAAGCCCCGCCCCCGTATTCTGATTGGCCCACAGGCCAGTCAGTCAAATATAATGAATGACCACTGATATGTAACAACATTGATGGCAAAGGCCACAATGGCCATCATTAATACTCATTCAAAACAATCCTTTCCGATTGGTTTATGTACTGTCAGTCAACAGTTTTCTATTTTACTACTTTTGATGGGACCATCATGCAATAGTCTTCAACCAGGAGGTCAATTGGTCAAGTATGTTCTTGTTATCAACCATCTTTGGCTGGTTTTGAAGGTTTTCAATTAGACTAGGGTGAGGAAGGACCTAAGTAAGTTATGGAGAGCAAATAAATTCCTTATGCAAATTAGTTTGGAAATTAGACCATCTGATTGGCTGATGCAATTCTCATTAGGGATGGCCATCGGCCATCGGCCATCGGCCATCGATGTTTATAAACCATCGATGGGTTATGGTCGATGTTCCTTAGTTTTGGCATCGATCGGGTTGAACCAGATGGTTTCACACAATCAATGTCAAGCTGAAACTACTAGTTTTGTTTTGCTATTTCCTGGGACACGGAGCATAGCTCCACCCACGAAACCAGTAAAGCCCCGCCCCCGTATTCTGATTGGCCCACAGGCCAGTCAGTCAAATATAATGAATGACCATTGATATGTAACAACATTGATGGCAAAGGCCACAATGGCCATCATTAATACTCATTCAAAACAATCCTTTCCGATTGGTTTATGTACTATCAGTCAACGGTTTTCTATTTTACTACTTTTGATGGGACCATCATGCAATAGTCTTCAACCAGGAAGCCAATTAGTCAAGATTGTTCTTGTTATCAACCATCTTCGGCTGGTTTTGGAGGTTTTCAATTAGACTAGGGTGAGGAAGGACCTAAGTAAGTTATGAAGAGCAAATAAATTCCTTATGCAAATTAGTTTGCAAATTAGACCATCTGATTGGCTGATGCAATTCTCATTAGGGATGGCCATCGGCCATCGACCATCGATGTTTATAAACCATCGATGGGTTATGGTTGATGTTCCTTAGTTTTGACATCGATCGGGTTGAACCAGATGGTTTCACACAATCAATGTCAAGCTGAAACTACTAGTTTTGTTTTGCTATTTCCTGGGACACGGAGCATAGCCCCGCCCCCGTATTCTGATTAGCCCACAGGCCAGTCAGTCAAATATAATGAATGACCACTGATATGTAACAACATTGATGGCAAAGGCCACAATGGCCATCATTAATACTCATTCAAAACAATCCTTTCCGATTGGTTTACGTACTGTCAGTCAACAGTTTTCTATTTTACTACTTTTGATGGGACCATCATGCAATAGTCTTCAACCAGGAAGCCAATTGCTCAAGAATGTTCTTATCAACCATCTTTGACTGGTTTTGAAGGTTTTTAATTAGACTAGGGTGAGGAAGGACCTAAGTAAGTTATGGAGAGCAAATAAATTCCTTATGCAAATTAGTTTGGAAATTAGACCATCTGATTGGCTGATGCAATTCTCATTAGGGATGGCCATCGGCCATCGATGTTTATAAACCATCGATGGGTTATGGTCGATGTTCCTTAGTTTTGACATCGATCGGGTTGAACCAGATGGTTTCACACAATCAATGTCAAGCTCAAACTACTAGTTTTGTTTTGCTATTTCCTGGGACACGGAGCATAGCTCCACCCACGACACCAGTGTAGCCCCGCCCCCGTATTCTGATTGGCCCACAGGCCAGTCAGTCTAATATAATGAATGACCACTGATATGTAACAACATTGATGGCAAAGGCCACAATGGCCATCATTAATACTCATTCAAAACAATCCTTTCCGATTGGTTTATGTACTGTCAGTCAACAGTTTTCTATTTTACTACTTTTGATGGGACCATCATGCAATAGTCTTCAACCAGGAAGCCAATTGGTCAATAATGTTCTTATTATCAACCATCTTTGGCTGGTTTTGAAGGTTTTCAATTAGACTAGGGTGAGGAAGGACCTAAGTGAGTTATGGAGAGCAAATAAATTCCTTATGCAAATAAGTTTGGAAATTAGACCATCTGATTGGCTGATGCAATTCTCATTAGGGATGGATATCGGCCATCGATGTTTATAAACCATCGATGGGTTATGGTCGATGTTCCTTAGTTTTGACATCGATCGGGTTGAACCAGATGGTTTCACACAATCAATGTCAAGCTCAAACTACTAGTTTTGTTTTGCTATTTCCTGGGACACGGATCATAGCTCCACCCACGACACCAGTGAAGCCACGCCCCCGTATTCTGATTGGTCCACATGCCAGTCAATCAAATATAATGAATGACCACTGATATGTAACAACATTGATGGCAAAGGCCACAATGGCCATCATTAATACTCATTCAAAACAATCCTTTCCGATTGGTTTATGTACTGTCAGTCAACAGTTTTCTATTTTACTACTTTTAATGGGACCATCATGCAACAGTCTTCAACCAGGAAGCCAATTGGTCAAGAATGTTCTTGTTATCAACCATCTTTGGCTGGTTTTGAAGGTTTTCAATTAGACTAGGGTGAGGAAGGACCTAAGTAAGTTATGGAGAGCAAATAAATTCCTTATGCAAATTAGTTTGGAAATTAGACCATCTGATTGGCTGATGCAATTCTCATTAGGGATGGCCATCGATGTTTATAAACCATCGATGGGTTATGGTCGATGTTCCTTAGTTTTGACATCGATCGGGTTGAACCAGATGGTTTCACACAATCAATGTCAAGCTCAAACTATTAGTTTTGTTTTGCTATTTCCTGGGACACGGAGCATAGCTCCACCCACGACACCAGTGAAGCCCCGCCCCCGTATTCTGATTCGCCCAAAGGCCAGTCAGTCAAATATAATGAATGACCACTGATATGTAACAACATTGATGGCAAAGGCCACAATGGCCATCATTAATACTCATTCAAAACAATCCTTTCCGATTGGTTTATGTACTGTCAGTCAACAGTTTTCTATTTTACTACTTTTAATGGGACCATCATGCAACAGTCTTCAACCAGGAAGCCAATTGGTCAAGAATGTTCTTGTTATCAACCATCTTTGGCTGGTTTTGAAGGTTTTCAATTAGACTAGGGTGAGGAAGGACCTAAGTAAGTTATGGAGAGCAAATAAATTCCTTATGCAAATTAGTTTGGAAATTAGACCATCTGATTGGCTGATGCAATTCTCATTAGGGATGGCCATCGGCCATCGATGTTTATAAATTATCGATGGGTTATGGTCGATGTTCCTTAGTTTTGACATCAATGTTTAGTTAAAACGACTAGTTTTGTTTTGCTATTTCCTGGTACACAGAGCAAAGCTCCACCCACGACAGCAGTGAAGCCCCGCCCTCATATTCTGATTGGCCCTCAGGTCAGTCAGTCAAATGCAATGGATGACCACTGATATGTAACAACATCGATGGCAAAGGCAACAATGGCCATCATTAATACTCATTCATAACATTCCATTCCGATTGGTTTATGTACTGTCAGTCAACAGTTTTCTATTTTACTACTTTTGATGGGACCATCATGCAATAGTCTTCAACCAGGAAGCCAATTGGTCAAGAATGTTCTTGCTATCAACCATCTTTGGCTGGTTTTGTAGGTTTTCAATCAGACTAGGGTGAGCAAGGACCAACGTAAGTTATGGAGAGCAAATAAATTCCTTATGCAAATTAGTTTGGAAATTAGACCATCTGATTGGTTGATGCAATTCTCATTAGGGATGGCCATCGGCCATCGATGTTTATAAACCATCGATGGGTTATGGTCGATGTTCAATAGTTTCTACATCAATGTTTAGTTAAAACGACTAGTTTTGTTATTTCCTGGTACACAGAGCAAAGCTCCACCCATGACACCAGTGAAGCCCCGCCCCCATATTCTGATTGGCCCACAGGCCAGTCAGTCAAATACAATGGATGACCACTGATATGTAACAACATCGATGGCAAAGGCAACAATGGCCATCATTAATACTCATTCAAAACAATCCATTCCGATTTGTTTATGTACTGTCAGCCAACAGTTTTCTATTTTACTACTTTTGATGGGACCCTCATGCAATAGTCTTCAACCAGGAAGCCAATTGGTCAAGAATGTTCTTGTTATCTACCATCTTTGGCTGGTTTTGTAGGTTTTCAATCAGACTAGGGTGAGGAAGGACCTAAGTAAGTTATGGAGAGCAAATAAATTCCTTATGCAAATTAGTTTGGAAATTAGACCATCTGATTGGTTGATGCAATTCTCATTAGGGATGGCCATCGGCCATCGATGTTTATAAACCATCGATGGGTTATGGTCGATGTTCAATAGTTTTTACATCAATGTTTAGTTAAAACGACTAGTTTTGTTATTTCCTGGTACACAGAGCAAAGCTCCACCCATGACACCAGTGAAGCCCCGCCCCCATATTCTGTTTGGCCCACAGGCCAATCAGTCAAATACAATGGATGACCACTGATATGTAACAACATCGATGGCAAAGGCAACAATGGCCATCATTAATACTCATTCAAAACAATCCATTTTGTTTTGTTTATGTACTGTCAGCCAACAGTTTTCTATTTTACTACTTTTGATGGGACCCTCATGCAATAGTCTTCAACCAGGAAGCCAATTGGTCAAGAATGTTCTTGTTATCTACCATCTTTGGCTGGTTTTGTAGGTTTTCAATCAGACTAGGGTGAGGAAGGACCTAAGTAAGTTATGGAGAGCAAATAAATTCCTTATGCAAATTAGTTTGGAAATTAGACCATCTGATTGGTTGATGCAATTCTCATTAGGGATGGCCATCGGCCATCGATGTTTATAAACCATCGATGGGTTATGGTCGATGTTCAATAGTTTTTACATCAATGTTTAGTTAAAACGACTAGTTTTGTTTTACTATTTCCTGGTACACAGAGCAAAGCTCCACCCATGACACCAGTGAAGCCCCGCCCCCATATTCTGATTGGCCCACAGGCCAGTCAGTCAAATACAATGGATGACCACTGATATGTAACAACATCGATGGCAAAGACAACAATGGCAATCATTAATACTCATTCAAAACAATCCATTCCGATTTGTTTATGTACTGTCAGCCAACAGTTTTCTATTTTACTACTTTTGATGGGACCATCATGCAATAGTCTTCAACCAGGAAGCCAATTGGTCAAGAATGTTCTTGTTATCAACCATCTTTGGCTGGTTTTGTATGTTTTCAATCAGACTAGGGTGAGGAAGGACCTAAGTAAGTTATGGAGAGCAAATAAATTCCTTATGCAAATTAGTTTGGAAATTAGACCATCTGATAGGTTGATGCAATTCTCATTAGGGATGGCCATCGGCCATCGATGTTTATAAACCATCGATGGGTTATGGTCGATGTTCAATAGTTTTTACATCAATGTTTAGTTAAAACGACTAGTTTTGTTTTGTTATTTCCTGGTACACAGAGCAAAGCTCCACCCACGACACCAGTGAAGCCTCGCCCCCATATTCTGATTGGCCCACAGGTTAGTCAGTCAAATACAATGGATGACCACTGATATGTAACAACATCGATGGCAAAGGCAACAATGGCCATCTTAATACTCATTCAAAACAATCCATTCCGATTGGTTTATGTACGGTCAGTCAACAGTTTTCTATTTTACTACTTTTGATGGGACCATCATGCAATAGTCTTCACCCAGGAAGCCAATTGGTCAAGAATGTTCTTGTTATCAACCATCTTTGGCTGGTTTTGTAGGTTTTCAATCAGACTAGGGTGAGGAAGGAACTAAGTAAGTTATGGAGAGCAAATAAATTCCTTATGCAAATTAGTTTGGAAATTAGACCATCTGATTGGTTGATGCAATTCTCATTAGAGATGGCCATCGGCCATCGATGTTTATAAACCATCGATGGGTTATAGTCGATGTTCAATAGTTTTTACATCAATGTTTAGTTAAAACGACTAGTTTTGTTTTGCTATTTCCTGGTACACAGAGCAAAGTTCCACCCACGACACCAGTGAAGCCCCGCCCCCATATTCTGATTGGCCCACAGGCCAGCCAGTCAGTCAAATACAATGGATGACCACTGATATGTAACAACATCGATGGCAAAGGCAACAGTGGCCAACATTAATACTCATTCAAAACAATCCATTCCGATTGGTTTATGTACTGTCAGCCAACAGTTTTCTATTTTACTACTTTTGATGGGACCATCATGCAATAGTCTTCAACCAGGAAGCCAATTGGTCAAGAATGTTCTTGTTATCAACCATCTTTGGCTGGTTTTGTAGGTTTTCAATCAGACTAGGGTGAGGAAGGACCTAAGTAAGTTATGGAGAGCAAATAAATTCCTTATGCAAATTAGTTTGGAAATTAGACCATCTGATTGGTTGATGCAATTCTCATTAGGGATGGCCATCGGCCATCGATGTTTATAAACCATCGATGGGTTATGATCGATGTTCAATAGTTTTTACATCAATGTTTAGTTAAAACGACTAGTTTATTTTTGCTATTTCCTGGTACACAGAGCAAAGCTCCACCCACGACACCAGTGAAGCCCTGCCCCCATATTCTGATTGGCCCACAGGCCAGTCAGTCAAATACAATGGATGACCACTGATATGTAACAACATCGATGGCAAAGGCAACAATGGCCATCATTAATACTCATTCAAAACAATCCATTCCGATTGGTTTATGTACTGTCAGCCAACAGTTTTCTATTTTACTACTTTTGATGGGACCCTCATGCAATAGTCTTCAACCAGGAAGCCAATTGGTCAAGAATGTTCTTGTTATCAACCATCTTTGGCTGGTTTTGTAAGTTTTCAATCAGACTAGGGTGAGGAAGGACCTAAGTAAGATATGGAGAGCAAATAAATTCCTTATGCAAATTAGTTTGGAAATTAGACCATCTGATTGGTTGATGCAATTCTCATTAGGGATGGCCATCGGCCATCGATGTTTATAAACCATCGATGGGTTATGGTCGATGTTCAATAGTTTTTACATCAATGTTTAGTTAAAACGACTAGTTTTGTTATTTCCTGGTACACAGAGCAAAGCTCCACCCACGACACCAGTGAAGCCCCGCCCCCATATTCTGATTGGCCCACAGGCCAGTCAGTCAAATACAATGGATGACCACTGATATGTAACAACATCGATGGCAAAGGCAACAATGGCCATCTTAATACTCATTCAAAACAATCCATTCCGATTGGTTTATGTACTGTCAGTCAACAGTTTTCTATTTTACTACTTTTGATGGGACCATCATGCAATAGTCTTCAATCAGGAAGCCAATTGGTCAAGAATGTTCTTGTTATCAACCATCTTTGGCTGGTTTTGTAGGTTTTCAATCAGACTAGGGTGAGGAAGGACCTAAGTAAGTTATGGAGAGCAAATAAATTCCTTATGCAAATTAGTTTGGAAATTAGACCATCTGATTGGTTGATGCAATTCTCATTAGGGATGGCCATCGGCCATCGGCCATCGATGTTTATAAACCATCGATGGGTTATGGTCGATGTTCAATAGTTTTTACATCAATGTTTAGTTAAAACGACTAGTTTTGTTATTTCCTGGTACACAGAGCAAAGTTCCACCCACGACACCAGTGAAGCCCCGCCCCCATATTCTGATTGGCCCACAGGCCAGTCAGTCAAATGCAACGGATGACCACTGATATGTAACAACATCGATGGCAAAGGCAACAATGGCCATCATTAATACTCATTCAAAACAATCCATTCCGATTGGTTTATGTACTGTCAGTCAACAGTTTTCTATTTTACTACTTTTGATGGGACCATCATGCAAAGTCTTCAACCAGGAAGCCAATTGGTCAAGAATGTTCTTGTTATCAACTATCTTTGGCTGGTTTTGTAGGTTTTCAATCAGACTAGGGTGAGGAAGGACCTAAGTAAGTTATTGAGAGCAAATAAATTCCTTATGCAAATTAGTTTGGAAATTAGACCATCTGATTGGTTGATGCAATTCTCATTAGGGATGACCATCGATGTTTATAAACCATCGATGGGTTATGGCCGATGTTCAATAGTTTTTACATCAATGTTTAGTTAAAACGACTAGTTTTGTTTTGCTATTTCCTGGTACACAGAGCAAAGCTCCATCCACGACACCAGTGAAGCCCCGCCCCCATATTCTGATTGGCCCACAGGCCAGTCAGTCAAATACAATGGATGACCACTGATATGTAACAACATCGATGGCAAAGGCAACATTGGCCATCATTAATACTCATTCAAAACAATCCATTCCGATTGGTTTATGTACTGTCAGTCAACAGTTTTCTATTTTACTACTTTTGATGGGACCATCATGCAATAGTCTTCAACCAGGATGCCAATTGGTCAAGAATGTTTTTGTTATCAACCATCTTTGGCTGGTTTTGTAGGTTTTCAATCAGACTAGGGTGAGGAAGGACCTAAGTAAGTTATGGAGAGCAAATAAATTCCTTATGCAAATTAGTTTGGAAATTAGACCATCTGATTGGTTGATGCAATTCTCATTAGGGATGGCCATCGGCCATCGATGTTTATAAACTATCGATGGGTTATGATCGATGTTCAATAGTTTTTACATCAATGTTAAGTTAAAACGACTATTTTTTTTTGCTATTTCCTGGTACACAGAGCAAAGCTCCACCCACGACACCAGTGAAGCCCCGCCCCCATATTCTGATTGGCCCACAGGCCAGTCAGTCAAATACAATGGATGACCACTGATATGTAACAACATCGATGGCAAAGGCAACAATGGCCATCATTAATACTCATTCAAAACAATCCATTCCGATTTGTTTATGTACTGTCAGCCAACAGTTTTCTATTTTACTACTTTTGATGGGACCCTCATGCAATAGTCTTCAACCAGGAAGCCAATTGGTCAAGAATGTTCTTGTTATCAACCATCTTTGGCTGGTTTTGTAGGTTTTCAATCAGACTAGGGTGAGGAAGGACCTAAGTAAGATATGGAGAGCAAATAAATTCCTTATGCAAATTAGTTTGGAAATTAGACCATCTGATTGGTTGATGCAATTCTCATTAGGGATGGCCATCGGCCATCGATGTTTATAAACCATCGATGGGTTATGGTCGATGTTCAATAGTTTTTACATCAATGTTTAGTTAAAACGACTAGTTTTGTTTTACTATTTCCTGGTACACAGAGCAAAGCTCCACCCATGACACCAGTGAAGCCCCGCCCCCATATTCTGATTGGCCCACAGGCCAGTCAGTCAAATACAATGTATGACCACTGATATGTAACAACATCAATGGCAAAGGCAACAATGGCAATCATTAATACTCATTCAAAACAATCCATTCCGATTTGTTTATGTACTGTCAGCCAACAGTTTTCTATTTTACTACTTTTGATGGGACCATCATGCAATAGTCTTCAACCAGGAAGCCAATTGGTCAAGAATGTTCTTGTTATCAACCATCTTTGGCTGGTTTTGTAGGTTTTTCAATCAGACTAGGGTGAGGAAGGACCTAAGTAAGTTATGGAGAGCAAATAAATTCCTTATGCAAATTAGTTTGGAAATTAGACCATCTGATTGGTTGATGCAATTCTCATTAGGGATGGCCATCGGCCATCGATGTTTATAAACCATCGATGGGTTATGGTCGATGTTCAATAGTTTTTACATCAATGTTTAGTTAAAACGACTAGTTTTGTTATTTCCTGGTACACAGAGCAAAGTTCCACCCACGACACCAGTGAAGCCCCGCCCCCATATTCTGATTGGCCCACAGGCCAGTCAGTCAAATGCAATGGATGACCACTGATATGTAACAACATCGATGGCAAAGGCAACAACGGCCATCATTAACACTCATTCAAAACAATCCATTCCAATTGGTTTATGTACTGTCAGTCAACAGTTTTCTATTTTACTACTTTTGATGGGACCCTCATGCAATAGTCTTCAACCAGGAAGCCAATTGGTCAAGAATGTTCTTGTTATCAACCATCTTTGGCTGGTTTTGTAGGTTTTCAATCAGACTAGGGTGAGGAAGGACCTAAGTAAGATATGGAGAGCAAATAAATTCCTTATGCAAATTAGTTTGGAAATTAGACCATCTGATTGGTTGATGCAATTCTCATTAGGGATGGCCATCGGCCATCGATGTTTATAAACCATCGATGGGTTATGGTCGATGTTCAATAGTTTTTACATCAATGTTTAGTTAAAACGACTAGTTTTGTTATTTCCTGGTACACAGAGCAAAGCTCCACCCACGACACCAGTGAAGCCCCGCCCCCATATTCTGATTGGCCCACAGGCCAGTCAGTCAAATACAATGGATGACCACTGATATGTAACAACATCGATGGCAAAGGCAACAATGGCCATCTTAATACTCATTCAAAACAATCCATTCCAATTGGTTTATGTACTGTCAGTCAACAGTTTTCTATTTTACTACTTTTGATGGGACCATCATGCAATAGTCTTCAACTAGGAAGCCAATTGGTCAAGAATGTTCTTGTTATCAACCATCTTTGGCTGGTTTTGTAGGTTTTCAATCAGACTAGGGTGAGGAAGGACCTAAGTAAGTTATGGAGAGCAAATAAATTCCTTATGCAAATTAGTTTGGAAATTAGACCATCTGATTGGTTGATGCAATTCTCATTAGGGATGGCCATCGATGTTTATAAACCATCGATGGGTTATGGTCGATGTTCAATAGTTTTTACATCAATGTTTAGTTAAAACGACTAGTTTTGTTTTACTATTTCCTGGTACACAGAGCAAAGCTCCACCCATGACACCAGTGAAGCCCCGCCCCCATATTCTGATTGGCCCACAGGCCAGTCAGTCAAATACAATGGATGACCACTGATATGTAACAACATCGATGGCAAATGTTAACAATGGCCATCTTAATACTCATTCAAAACAATCCATTCCGATTGGTTTATGTACTGTCAGTCAACAGTTTTCTATTTTACTACTTTTGATGGGACCATCATGCAATAGTCTTCAACCAGGAAGCCAATTGGTCAAGAATGTTCTTGTTATCAACCATCTTTGGCTGGTTTTGTAGGTTTTCAATCAGACTAGGGTGAGGAAGGACCTAAGTAAGTTATGGAGAGCAAATAAATTCCTTATGCAAATTAGTTTGGAAATTAGACCATCTGATTGGTTGATGCAATTCTCATTAGGGATGGCCATCGGCCATCGATGTTTATAAACCATCGATGGGTTATGGTCGATGTTCAATAGTTTTTACATCAATGTTTAGTTAAAACGACTACTGTAGTTTTGTTATTTCCTGGTACACAGAGCAAAGCTCCACCCACGACACCAGTGAAGCCCCGCCCCCATATTCTGATTGGCCCACAGGCCAGTCAGTCAAATACAATGGATGACCACTGATATGTAACAACATCGATGGCAAATGTTAACAATGGCCATCTTAATACTCATTCAAAACAATCCATTCCGATTGGTTTATGTACTGTCAGTCAACAGTTTTCTATTTTACTACTTTTGATGGGACCATCATACAATAGTCTTCAACCAGGAAGCCAATTGGTCAAGAATGTTCTTGTTATCAACCATCTTTGGCTGGTTTTGAAGGTTTTCAATTAGACTAGGGTGAGGAAGGACCTAAGTAAGTTATGAAGAGCAAATAAATTCCTTATGCAAATTAGTTTGCAAATTAGACCATCTGATTGGCTGATGCAATTCTCATTAGGGATGGCCATCGGCCATCGGCCATCGACCATCGATGTTTATAAACCATCGATGGGTTATGGTTGATGTTCCTTAGTTTTGACATTGATCGGGTTGAACCAGATGGTTTCACACAATCAATGTTAAGCTGAAACTACTAGTTTTGTTTTGCTATTTCCTGGGACACGGAGCATAGCCCCGCCCCCGTATTCTGATTGGCCCACAGGCCAGTCAGTCAAATGCAACGGATGACCACTGATATGTAACAACATCGATGGCAAAGGCAACAATGGCCATCATTAATACTCATTCAAAACAATCCATTCCGATTGGTTTATGTACTGTCAGTCAACAGTTTTCTATTTTACTACTTTTGATGGGACAATCATGCAAAGTCTTCAACCAGGAAGCCAATTGGTCAAGAATGTTCTTGTTATCAACTATCTTTGGCTGGTTTTGTAGGTTTTCAATCAGACTAGGGTGAGGAAGGACCTAAGTAAGTTATTGAGAGCAAATAAATTCCTTATGCAAATTAGTTTATAAATTAGACCATCTGATTGGTTGATGCAATTCTCATTAGGGATGACCATCGATGTTTATAAACCATCGATGGGTTATGGTCGATGTTCAATAGTTTTTACATCAATGTTTAGTTAAAACGACTAGTTTTGTTTTGCTATTTCCTGGTACACAGAGCAAAGCTCCATCCACGACACCAGTGAAGCCCCGCCCCCATATTCTGATTGGCCCACAGGCCAGTCAGTCAAATACAATGGATGACCACTGATATGTAACAACATCGATGGCAAAGGCAACATTGGCCATCATTAATACTCATTCAAAACAATCCATTCCGATTGGTTTATGTACTGTCAGTCAACAGTTTTCTATTTTACTACTTTTGATGGGACCATCATGCAATAGTCTTCAACCAGGATGCCAATTGGTCAAGAATGTTTTTGTTATCAACCATCTTTGGCTGGTTTTGTAGGTTTTCAATCAGACTAGGGTGAGGAAGGACCTAAGTAAGTTATGGAGAGCAAATAAATTCCTTATGCAAATTAGTTTGGAAATTAGACCATCTGATTGGTTGATGCAATTCTCATTAGGGATGGCCATCGGCCATCGATGTTTATAAACTATCGATGGGTTATGATCGATGTTCAATAGTTTTTACATCAATGTTAAGTTAAAACGACTATTTTTTTTTTGCTATTTCCTGGTACACAGAGCAAAGCTCCACCCACGACACCAGTGAAGCCCCGCCCCCATATTCTGATTGGCCCACAGGCCAGTCAGTCAAATACAATGGATGACCACTGATATGTAACAACATCGATGGCAAAGGCAACAATGGCCATCATTAATACTCATTCAAAACAATCCATTCCGATTTGTTTATGTACTGTCAGCCAACAGTTTTCTATTTTACTACTTTTGATGGGACCCTCATGCAATAGTCTTCAACCAGGAAGCCAATTGGTCAAGAATGTTCTTGTTATCAACCATCTTTGGCTGGTTTTGTAGGTTTTCAATCAGACTAGGGTGAGGAAGGACCTAAGTAAGATATGGAGAGCAAATAAATTCCTTATGCAAATTAGTTTGGAAATTAGACCATCTGATTGGTTGATGCAATTCTCATTAGGGATGGCCATCGGCCATCGATGTTTATAAACCATCGATGGGTTATGGTCGATGTTCAATAGTTTTTACATCAATGTTTAGTTAAAACGACTAGTTTTGTTTTACTATTTCCTGGTACACAGAGCAAAGCTCCACCCATGACACCAGTGAAGCCCCGCCCCCATATTCTGATTGGCCCACAGGCCAGTCAGTCAAATACAATGTATGACCACTGATATGTAACAACATCAATGGCAAAGGCAACAATGGCAATCATTAATACTCATTCAAAACAATCCATTCCGATTTGTTTATGTACTGTCAGCCAACAGTTTTCTATTTTACTACTTTTGATGGGACCATCATGCAATAGTCTTCAACCAGGAAGCCAATTGGTCAAGAATGTTCTTGTTATCAACCATCTTTGGCTGGTTTTGTAGGTTTTTCAATCAGACTAGGGTGAGGAAGGACCTAAGTAAGTTATGGAGAGCAAATAAATTCCTTATGCAAATTAGTTTGGAAATTAGACCATCTGATTGGTTGATGCAATTCTCATTAGGGATGGCCATCGGCCATCGATGTTTATAAACCATCGATGGGTTATGGTCGATGTTCAATAGTTTTTACATCAATGTTTAGTTAAAACGACTAGTTTTGTTATTTCCTGGTACACAGAGCAAAGTTCCACCCACGACACCAGTGAAGCCCCGCCCCCATATTCTGATTGGCCCACAGGCCAGTCAGTCAAATACAATGTATGACCACTGATATATAACAACATCGATGGCAAAGGCAACAATGGCAATCATTAATACTCATTCAAAACAATCCATTCCGATTTGTTTATGTACTGTCAGCCAACACTTTTCTATTTTACTACTTTTGATGGGACCATCATGCAATAGTCTTCAATCAGGAAGCCAATTGGTCAAGAATGTTCTTGTTATCAACCATCTTTGGCTGGTTTTGTAGGTTTTTCAATCAAACTAGGGTGAGGAAGGACCTAAGTAAGTTATGGAGAGCAAATAAATTCCTTATGCAAATTAGTTTGGAAATTAGACCATCTGATTGGTTGATGCAATTCTCATTAGGGATGGCCATCGGCCATCGGCCATCGATGTTTATAAACCATCGATGGGTTATGGTCGATGTTCAATAGTTTTTACATCAATGTTTAGTTAAAACGACTAGTTTTGTTATTTCCTGGTACACAGAGCAAAGTTCCACCCACGACACCAGTGAAGCCCCGCCCCCATATTCTGATTGGCCCACAGGCCAGTCAGTCAAATGCAATGGATGACCACTGATATGTAACAACATCGATGGCAAAGGCAACAACGGCCATCATTAACACTCATTCAAAACAATCCATTCCAATTGGTTTATGTACTGTCAGTCAACAGTTTTCTATTTTACTACTTTTGATGGGACCCTCATGCAATAGTCTTCAACCAGGAAGCCAATTGGTCAAGAATGTTCTTGTTATCAACCATCTTTGGCTGGTTTTGTAGGTTTTCAATCAGACTAGGGTGAGGAAGGACCTAAGTAAGATATGGAGAGCAAATAAATTCCTTATGCAAATTAGTTTGGAAATTAGACCATCTGATTGGTTGATGCAATTCTCATTAGGGATGGCCATCGGCCATCGATGTTTATAAACCATCGATGGGTTATGGTCGATGTTCAATAGTTTTTACATCAATGTTTAGTTAAAACGACTAGTTTTGTTATTTCCTGGTACACAGAGCAAAGCTCCACCCACGACACCAGTGAAGCCCCGCCCCCATATTCTGATTGGCCCACAGGCCAGTCAGTCAAATACAATGGATGACCACTGATATGTAACAACATCGATGGCAAAGGCAACAATGGCCATCTTAATACTCATTCAAAACAATCCATTCCAATTGGTTTATGTACTGTCAGTCAACAGTTTTCTATTTTACTACTTTTGATGGGACCATCATGCAATAGTCTTCAACTAGGAAGCCAATTGGTCAAGAATGTTCTTGTTATCAACCATCTTTGGCTGGTTTTGTAGGTTTTCAATCAGACTAGGGTGAGGAAGGACCTAAGTAAGTTATGGAGAGCAAATAAATTCCTTATGCAAATTAGTTTGGAAATTAGACCATCTGATTGGTTGATGCAATTCTCATTAGGGATGGCCATCGATGTTTATAAACCATCGATGGGTTATGGTCGATGTTCAATAGTTTTTACATCAATGTTTAGTTAAAACGACTAGTTTTGTTTTACTATTTCCTGGTACACAGAGCAAAGCTCCACCCATGACACCAGTGAAGCCCCGCCCCCATATTCTGATTGGCCCACAGGCCAGTCAGTCAAATACAATGGATGACCACTGATATGTAACAACATCGATGGCAAATGTTAACAATGGCCATCTTAATACTCATTCAAAACAATCCATTCCGATTGGTTTATGTACTGTCAGTCAACAGTTTTCTATTTTACTACTTTTGATGGGCCATCATGCAATAGTCTTCAACCAGGAAGCCAATTGGTCAAGAATGTTCTTGTTATCAAACATCTTTGGCTGGTTTTGTAGGTTTTCAATCAGACTAGGGTGAGGAAGGACCTAAGTAAGTTATGGAGAGCAAATAAATTCCTTATGCAAATTAGTTTGGAAATTAGACCATCTGATTGGTTGATGCAATTCTCATTAGGGATGGCCATCGGCCATCGATGTTTATAAACCATCGATGGGTTATGGTCGATGTTCAATAGTTTTTACATCAATGTTTAGTTAAAACGACTAGTTTTGTTATTTCCTGGTACACAGAGCAAAGCTCCACCCACGACACCAGTAAAGCCCCGCCCCCATATTCTGATTGGCCCACAGGCCAGTCAGTCAAATACAATGGATGACCACTGATATGTAACAACATCGATGGCAAATGTTAACAATGGCCATCTTAATACTCATTCAAAACAATCCATTCCGATTGGTTTATGTACTGTCAGTCAACAGTTTTCTATTTTACTACTTTTGATGGGACCATCATACAATAGTCTTCAACCAGGAAGCCAATTGGTCAAGAATGTTCTTGTTATCAACCATCTTTGGCTGGTTTTGAAGGTTTTCAATTAGACTAGGGTGAGGAAGGACCTAAGTAAGTTATGGAGAGCAAATAAATTCCTTATGCAAATTAGTTTGGAAATTAGACCATCTGATTGACTGATGCAATTCTCATTAGGGATGGCCATCGGCCATCGGCCATCGATGTTTATAAACCATTGATGGGTTATGGTCGATGTTCCTTAGTTTTGGCATCGATCGGGTTGAACCAGATGGTTTCACACAATCAATGTCAAGCTGAAACTACTAGTTTTGTTTTGCTATTTCCTGGGACACGGAGCATAGCTCCACCCACGACACCAGTAAAGCCCCGCCCCCGTATTCTGATTGGCCCACAGGCCAGTCAGTCAAATATAATGAATGACCATTGATATGTAACAACATTGATGGCAAAGGCCACAATGGCCATCATTAATACTCATTCAAAACAATCCTTTCCGATTGGTTTATGTACTATCAGTCAACAGTTTTCTATTTTACTACTTTTGATGGGACCATCATGCAATAGTCATCAACCAGGAAGCCAATTAGTCAAGATTGTTCTTGTTATCAACCATCTTCGGCTGGTTTTGAAGGTTTTCAATTAGACTAGGGTGAGGAAGGACCTAAGTAAGTTATGAAGAGCAAATAAATTCCTTATGCAAATTAGTTTGCAAATTAGACCATCTGATTGGCTGATGCAATTCTCATTAGGGATGGCCATCGGCCATCGGCCATCGACCATCGATGTTTATAAACCATCGATGGGTTATGGTTGATGTTCCTTAGTTTTGACATTGATCGGGTTGAACCAGATGGTTTCACACAATCAATGTTAAGCTGAAACTACTAGTTTTGTTTTGCTATTTCCTGGGACACGGAGCATAGCCCCGCCCCCGTATTCTGATTGGCCCACAGGCCAGTCAGTCAAATATAATGAATGACCACTGATATGTAACAACATTGATGGCAAAGGCCACAATGGCCATCATTAATACTCATTCAAAACAATCCTTTCCGATTGGTTTATGTACTGTCAGTCAACGGTTTTCTATTTTACTACTTTTGATGGGACCATCATGCAATAGTCTTCAACCAGGAAGCCAATCGGTCAAGAATGTTCTTGTTATCAACCATTTTTGGCTGGTTTTGAAGGTTTTCAATTAGACTAGGGTGAGGAAGGACCTAAGTAAGTTATGGAGAGCAAATAAATTCCTTATGCAAATTAGTTTGGAAATTAGACCATCTGATTGGCTGATGCAATTCTCATTAGGGATGGCCATCGATGTTTATAAACCATCGATGGGTTATGGTCGATGTTCCTTAGTTTTGACATCGATCGGGTTGAACCAGATGGTTTCACACAATCAATGTCAAGCTCAAACTACTAGTTTTGTTTTGCTATTTCCTGGGACACGGAGCATAGCTCCACCCACAACACCAGTGAAGCCCCGCCCCCATATTCTGATTGGCCCACAGGCCAGTCAGTCAAATACAATGGATGACCACTGATATGTAACAACATCGATGGCAAATGTTAACAATGGCCATCTTAATACTCATTCAAAACAATCCATTCCGATTGGTTTATGTACTGTCAGTCAACAGTTTTCTATTTTACTACTTTTGATGGGACCATCATGCAATAGTCTTCAACCAGGATGCCAATTGGTCAAGAATGTTTTTGTTATCAACCATCATTGGCTGGTTTTGTAGGTTTTCAATCAGACTAGGGTGAGGAAGGACCTAAGTAAGTTATGGAGAGCAAATAAATTCCTTATGCAAATTAGTTTGGAAATTAGACCATCTGATTGGTTGATGCAATTCTCATTAGGGATGGCCATCGGCCATCGATGTTTATAAACCATCGATGGGTTATGGTCGATGTTCAATAGTTTTTACATCAATGTTTAGTTAAAACGACTAGTTTTGTTTTACTATTTCCTGGTACACAGAGCAAAGCTCCACCCATGACACCAGTGAAGCCCCGCCCCCATATTCTGATTGGCCCACAGGCCAGTCAGTCAAATTCAATGTATAACCACTGATATGTAACAACATCAATGGCAAAGGCAACAATGGCAATCATTAATACTCATTCAAAACAATCCATTCCGATTTGTTTATGTACTGTCAGCCAACAGTTTTCTATTTTACTACTTTTGATGGGACCATCATGCATTGTCTTCAACCAGGATGCCAATTGGTCAAGAATGTTCTTGTTATCAACCATCTTTGGCTAGTTTTGTAGGTTTTCAATCAGACTAGGGTGAGGAAGGACCAAAGTAAGTTATGGAGAGCAAATAAATTCCTTATGCAAATTAGTTTGGAAATTAGACCATCTGATTGGTTGATGCAATTCTCATTAGGGATGGCCATCGGCCATCGATGTTTATAAACCATCGATGGGTTATGATCGATGTTCAATAGTTTTTACATCAATGTTTAGTTAAAACGACTAGTTTTTTTTTGCTATTTCCTGGTACACAGAGCAAAGCTCCACCCACGACACCAGTGAAGCCCTGCCCCCATATTCTGATTGGCCCACAGGCCAGTCAGTCAAATACAATGGATGACCACTGATATGTAACAACATCGATGGCAAAGGCAACAATGGCCATCATTAATACTCATTCAAAACAATCCATTCCGATTTGTTTATGTACTGTCAGCCAACAGTTTTCTATTTTACTACTTTTGATGGGACCCTCATGCAATAGTCTTCAACCAGGAAGCCAATTGGTCAAGAATGTTCTTGTTATCAACCATCTTTGGCTGGTTTTGTAAGTTTTCAATCAGACTAGGGTGAGGAAGGACCTAAGTAAGATATGGAGAGCAAATAAATTCCTTATGCAAATTAGTTTGGAAATTAGACCATCTGATTGGTTGATGCAATTCTCATTAGGGATGGCCATCGGCCATCGATGTTTATAAACCATCGATGGGTTATGGTCGATGTTCAATAGTTTTTACATCAATGTTTAGTTAAAACGACTAGTTTTGTTATTTCCTGGTACACAGAGCAAAGCTCCACCCACGACACCAGTGAAGCCCCGCCCCCATATTCTGATTGGCCCACAGGCCAGTCAGTCAAATACAATGGATGACCACTGATATGTAACAACATCGATGGCAAAGGCAACAATGGCCATCTTAATACTCATTCAAAACAATCCATTCCGATTGGTTTATGTACTGTCAGTCAACAGTTTTCTATTTTACTACTTTTGATGGGACCATCATGCAATAGTCTTCAATCAGGAAGCCAATTGGTCAAGAATGTTCTTGTTATCAACCATCTTTGGCTGGTTTTGTAGGTTTTCAATCAGACTAGGGTGAGGAAGGACCTAAGTAAGTTATGGAGAGCAAATAAATTCCTTATGCAAATTAGTTTGGAAATTAGACCATCTGATTGGTTGATGCAATTCTCATTAGGGATGGCCATCGGCCATCGGCCATCGATGTTTATAAACCATCGATGGGTTATGGTCGATGTTCAATAGTTTTTACATCAATGTTTAGTTAAAACGACTAGTTTTGTTATTTCCTGGTACACAGATCAAAGTTCCACCCACGACACCAGTGAAGCCCCGCCCCCATATTCTGATTGGCCCACAGGCCAGTCAGTCAAATGCAATGGATGACCACTGATATGTAACAACATCGATGGCAAAGGCAACAACGGCCATCATTAACACTCATTTAAAACAATCCATTCCAATTGGTTTATGTACTGTCAGTCAACAGTTTTCTATTTTACTACTTTTGATGGGACCATCATGCATTGTCTTCAACCAGGATGCCAATTGGTCAAGAATGTTCTTGTTATCAACCATCTTTGGCTGGTTTTGTAGGTTTTCAATCAGACTAGGGTGAGGAAGGACCTAAGTAAGTTATGGAGAGCAAATAAATTCCTTATGCAAATTAGTTTGGAAATTAGACCATCTGATTGGTTGATGCAATTCTCATTAGGGATGGCCATCGGCCATCGATGTTTATAAACCATCGATGGGTTATGATCGATGTTCAATAGTTTTTACATCAATGTTTAGTTAAAACGACTAGTTTTTTTTTGCTATTTCCTGGTACACAGAGCAAAGCTCCACCCACGACACCAGTGAAGCCCTGCCCCCATATTCTGATTGGCCCACAGGCCAGTCAGTCAAATACAATGGATGACCACTGATATGTAACAACATCGATGGCAAAGGCAACAATGGCCATCATTAATACTCATTCAAAACAATCCATTCCGATTTGTTTATGTACTGTCAGCCAACAGTTTTCTATTTTACTACTTTTGATGGGACCCTCATGCAATAGTCTTCAACCAGGAAGCCAATTGGTCAAGAATGTTCTTGTTATCAACCATCTTTGGCTGGTTTTGTAAGTTTTCAATCAGACTAGGGTGAGGAAGGACCTAAGTAAGATATGGAGAGCAAATAAATTCCTTATGCAAATTAGTTTGGAAATTAGACCATCTGATTGGTTGATGCAATTCTCATTAGGGATGGCCATCGGCCATCGATGTTTATAAACCATCGATGGGTTATGGTCGATGTTCAATAGTTTTTACATCAATGTTTAGTTAAAACGACTAGTTTTGTTATTTCCTGGTACACAGAGCAAAGCTCCACCCACGACACCAGTGAAGCCCCGCCCCCATATTCTGATTGGCCCACAGGCCAGTCAGTCAAATACAATGGATGACCACTGATATGTAACAACATCGATGGCAAAGGCAACAATGGCCATCTTAATACTCATTCAAAACAATCCATTCCGATTGGTTTATGTACTGTCAGTCAACAGTTTTCTATTTTACTACTTTTGATGGGACCATCATGCAATAGTCTTCAATCAGGAAGCCAATTGGTCAAGAATGTTCTTGTTATCAACCATCTTTGGCTGGTTTTGTAGGTTTTCAATCAGACTAGGGTGAGGAAGGACCTAAGTAAGTTATGGAGAGCAAATAAATTCCTTATGCAAATTAGTTTGGAAATTAGACCATCTGATTGGTTGATGCAATTCTCATTAGGGATGGCCATCGGCCATCGGCCATCGATGTTTATAAACCATCGATGGGTTATGGTCGATGTTCAATAGTTTTTACATCAATGTTTAGTTAAAACGACTAGTTTTGTTATTTCCTGGTACACAGAGCAAAGTTCCACCCACGACACCAGTGAAGCCCCGCCCCCATATTCTGATTGGCCCACAGGCCAGTCAGTCAAATGCAATGGATGACCACTGATATGTAACAACATCGATGGCAAAGGCAACAACGGCCATCATTAACACTCATTCAAAACAATCCATTCCAATTGGTTTATGTACTGTCAGTCAACAGTTTTCTATTTTACTACTTTTGATGGGACCATCATGCATTGTCTTCAACCAGGATGCCAATTGGTCAAGAATGTTCTTGTTATCAACCATCTTTGGCTGGTTTTGTAGGTTTTCAATCAGACTAGGGTGAGGAAGGACCTAAGTAAGTTATGGAGAGCAAATAAATTCCTTATGCAAATTAGTTTGGAAATTAGACCATCTGATTGGTTGATGCAATTCTCATTAGGGATGGCCATCGGCCATCGATGTTTATAAACCATCGATGGGTTATGATCGATGTTCAATAGTTTTTACATCAATGTTTAGTTAAAACGACTAGTTTTTTTTTGCTATTTCCTGGTACACAGAGCAAAGCTCCACCCACGACACCAGTGAAGCCCTGCCCCCATATTCTGATTGGCCCACAGGCCAGTCAGTCAAATACAATGGATGACCACTGATATGTAACAACATCGATGGCAAAGGCAACATTGGCCATCATTAATACTCATTCAAAACAATCCATTCCGATTGGTTTATGTACTGTCAGTCAACAGTTTTCAATTTTACTACTTTTGATGGGACCATCATGCAATAGTCTTCAACCAGGATGCCAATTGGTCAAGAATGTTTTTGTTATCAACCATCTTTGGCTGGTTTTGTAGGTTTTCAATCAGACTAGGGTGAGGAAGGACCTAAGTAAGTTATGGAGAGCAAATAAATTCCTTATGCAAATTAGTTTGGAAATTAGACCATCTGATTGGTTGATGCAATTCTCATTAGGGATGGCCATCGGCCATCGATGTTTATAAACTATCGATGGGTTATGATCGATGTTCAATAGTTTTTACATCAATGTTAAGTTAAAACGACTATTTTTTTTTTGCTATTTCCTGGTACACAGAGCAAAGCCCCGCCCCCATATTCTGATTGGCCCACAGGCCAGTCAGTCAAATACAATGGATGACCACTGATATGTAACAACATCGATGGCAAAGGCAACAATGGCCATCATTAATACTCATTCAAAACAATCCATTCCGATTTGTTTATGTACTGTCAGCCAACAGTTTTCTATTTTACTACTTTTGATGGGACCCTCATGCAATAGTCTTCAACCAGGAAGCCAATTGGTCAAGAATGTTCTTGTTATCAACCATCTTTGGCTGGTTTTGTAGGTTTTCAATCAGACTAGGGTGAGGAAGGACCTAAGTAAGATATGGAGAGCAAATAAATTCCTTATGCAAATTAGTTTGGAAATTAGACCATCTGATTGGTTGATGCAATTCTCATTAGGGATGGCCATCGGCCATCGATGTTTATAAACCATCGATGGGTTATGGTCGATGTTCAATAGTTTTTACATCAATGTTTAGTTAAAACGACTAGTTTTGTTTTACTATTTCCTGGTACACAGAGCAAAGCTCCACCCATGACACCAGTGAAGCCCCGCCCCCATATTCTGATTGGCCCACAGGCCAGTCAGTCAAATACAATGTATGACCACTGATATGTAACAACATCAATGGCAAAGGCAACAATGGCAATCATTAATACTCATTCAAAACAATCCATTCCGATTTGTTTATGTACTGTCAGCCAACAGTTTTCTATTTTACTACTTTTGATGGGACCATCATGCAATAGTCTTCAACCAGGAAGCCAATTGGTCAAGAATGTTCTTGTTATCAACCATCTTTGGCTGGTTTTGTAGGTTTTTCAATCAGACTAGGGTGAGGAAGGACCTAAGTAAGTTATGGAGAGCAAATAAATTCCTTATGCAAATTAGTTTGGAAATTAGACCATCTGATTGGTTGATGCAATTCTCATTAGGGATGGCCATCGGCCATCGATGTTTATAAACCATCGATGGGTTATGGTCGATGTTCAATAGTTTTTACATCAATGTTTAGTTAAAACGACTAGTTTTGTTATTTCCTGGTACACAGAGCAAAGTTCCACCCACGACACCAGTGAAGCCCCGCCCCCATATTCTGATTGGCCCACAGGCCAGTCAGTCAAATGCAACGGATGACCACTGATATGTAACAACATCGATGGCAAAGGCAACAATGGCCATCATTAATACTCATTCAAAACAATCCATTCCGATTGGTTTATGTACTTTCAGTCAACAGTTTTCTATTTTACTACTTTTGATGGGACCATCATGCAAAGTCTTCAACCAGGAAGCCAATTGGTCAAGAATGTTCTTGTTATCAACTATCTTTGGCTGGTTTTGTAGGTTTTCAATCAGACTAGGGTGAGGAAGGACCTAAGTAAGTTATTGAGAGCAAATAAATTCCTTATGCAAATTAGTTTGGAAATTAGACCATCTGATTGGTTGATGCAATTCTCATTAGGGATGGCCATCGGCCATCGATGTTTATAAACTATCGATGGGTTATGATCGATGTTCAATAGTTTTTACATCAATGTTAAGTTAAAACGACTATTTTTTTTTTGCTATTTCCTGGTACACAGAGCAAAGCTCCACCCACGACACCAGTGAAGCCCCGCCCCCATATTCTGATTGGCCCACAGGCCAGTCAGTCAAATACAATGGATGACCACTGATATGTAACAACATCGATGGCAAAGGCAACAATGGCCATCATTAATACTCATTCAAAACAATCCATTCCGATTTGTTTATGTACTGTCAGCCAACAGTTTTCTATTTTACTACTTTTGATGGGACCCTCATGCAATAGTCTTCAACCAGGAAGCCAATTGGTCAAGAATGTTCTTGTTATCAACCATCTTTGGCTGGTTTTGTAGGTTTTCAATCAGACTAGGGTGAGGAAGGACCTAAGTAAGATATGGAGAGCAAATAAATTCCTTATGCAAATTAGTTTGGAAATTAGACCATCTGATTGGTTGATGCAATTATCATTAGGGATGGCCATCGGCCATCGATGTTTATAAACCATCGATGGGTTATGGTCGATGTTCAATAGTTTTTACATCAATGTTTAGTTAAAACGACTAGTTTTGTTTTACTATTTCCTGGTACACAGAGCAAAGCTCCACCCATGACACCAGTGAAGCCCCGCCCCCATATTCTGATTGGCCCACAGGCCAGTCAGTCAAATACCATGTATGACCACTGATATGTAACAACATCAATGGCAAAGGCAACAATGGCAATCATTAATACTCATTCAAAACAATCCATTCCGATTTGTTTATGTACTGTCAGCCAACAGTTTTCTATTTTACTACTTTTGATGGGACCATCATGCAATAGTCTTCAACCAGGAAGCCAATTGGTCAAGAATGTTCTTGTTATCAACCATCTTTGGCTGGTTTTGTAGGTTTTTCAATCAGACTAGGGTGAGGAAGGACCTAAGTAAGTTATGGAGAGCAAATAAATTCCTTATGCAAATTAGTTTGGAAATTAGACCATCTGATTGGTTGATGCAATTCTCATTAGGGATGGCCATCGGCCATCGATGTTTATAAACCATCGATGGGTTATGGTCGATGTTCAATAGTTTTTACATCAATGTTTAGTTAAAACGACTAGTTTTGTTATTTCCTGGTACACAGAGCAAAGTTCCACCCACGACACCAGTGAAGCCCCGCCCCCATATTCTGATTGGCCCACAGGCCAGTCAGTCAAATACAATGTATGACCACTGATATATAACAACATCGATGGCAAAGGCAACAATGGCAATCATTAATACTCATTCAAAACAATCCATTCCGATTTGTTTATGTACTGTCAGCCAACACTTTTCTATTTTACTACTTTTGATGGGACCATCATGCAATAGTCTTCAATCAGGAAGCCAATTGGTCAAGAATGTTCTTGTTATCAACCATCTTTGGCTGGTTTTGTAGGTTTTTCAATCAGACTAGGGTGAGGAAGGACCTGAGTAAGTTATGGAGAGCAAATAAATTCCTTATGCAAATTAGTTTGGAAATTAGACCATCTGATTGGTTGATGCAATTCTCATTAGGGATGGCCATCGGCCATCGGCCATCGATGTTTATAAACCATCGATGGGTTATGGTCGATGTTCAATAGTTTTTACATCAATGTTTAGTTAAAACGACTAGTTTTGTTATTTCCTGGTACACAGAGCAAAGTTCCACCCACGACACCAGTGAAGCCCCGCCCCCATATTCTGATTGGCCCACAGGCCAGTCAGTCAAATGCAATGGATGACCACTGATATGTAACAACATCGATGGCAAAGGCAACAACGGCCATCATTAACACTCATTCAAAACAATCCATTCCAATTGGTTTATGTACTGTCAGTCAACAGTTTTCTATTTTACTACTTTTGATGGGACCCTCATGCAATAGTCTTCAACCAGGAAGCCAATTGGTCAAGAATGTTCTTGTTATCAACCATCTTTGGCTGGTTTTGTAGGTTTTCAATCAGACTAGGGTGAGGAAGGACCTAAGTAAGATATGGAGAGCAAATAAATTCCTTATGCAAATTAGTTTGGAAATTAGACCATCTGATTGGTTGATGCAATTCTCATTAGGGATGGCCATCGGCCATCGATGTTTATAAACCATCGATGGGTTATGGTCGATGTTCAATAGTTTTTACATCAATGTTTAGTTAAAACGACTAGTTTTGTTATTTCCTGGTACACAGAGCAAAGCTCCACCCACGACACCAGTGAAGCCCCGCCCCCATATTCTGATTGGCCCACAGGCCAGTCAGTCAAATACAATGGATGACCACTGATATGTAACAACATCGATGGCAAAGGCAACAATGGCCATCTTAATACTCATTCAAAACAATCCATTCCGATTGGTTTATGTACTGTCAGTCAACAGTTTTCTATTTTACTACTTTTGATGGGACCATCATGCAATAGTCTTCAATCAGGAAGCCAATTGGTCAAGAATGTTCTTGTTATCAACCATCTTTGGCTGGTTTTGTAGGTTTTCAATCAGACTAGGGTGAGGAAGGACCTAAGTAAGTTATGGAGAGCAAATAAATTCCTTATGCAAATTAGTTTGGAAATTAGACCATCTGATTGGTTGATGCAATTCTCATTAGGGATGGCCATCGGCCATCGGCCATCGATGTTTATAAACCATCGATGGGTTATGGTCGATGTTCAATAGTTTTTACATCAATGTTTAGTTAAAACGACTAGTTTTGTTATTTCCTGGTACACAGAGCAAAGTTCCACCCACGACACCAGTGAAGCCCCGCCCCCATATTCTGATTGGCCCACAGGCCAGTCAGTCAAATGCAACGGATGACCACTGATATGTAACAACATCGATGGCAAAGGCAACATTGGCCATCATTAATACTCATTCAAAACAATCCATTCCGATTGGTTTATGTACTGTCAGTCAACAGTTTTCAATTTTACTACTTTTGATGGGACCATCATGCAATAGTCTTCAACCAGGATGCCAATTGGTCAAGAATGTTTTTGTTATCAACCATCTTTGGCTGGTTTTGTAGGTTTTCAATCAGACTAGGGTGAGGAAGGACCTAAGTAAGTTATGGAGAGCAAATAAATTCCTTATGCAAATTAGTTTGGAAATTAGACCATCTGATTGGTTGATGCAATTCTCATTAGGGATGGCCATCGGCCATCGATGTTTATAAACTATCGATGGGTTATGATCGATGTTCAATAGTTTTTACATCAATGTTAAGTTAAAACGACTATTTTTTTTTTGCTATTTCCTGGTACACAGAGCAAAGCTCCACCCACGACACCAGTGAAGCCCCGCCCCCATATTCTGATTGGCCCACAGGCCAGTCAGTCAAATACAATGGATGACCACTGATATGTAACAACATCGATGGCAAAGGCAACAATGGCCATCATTAATACTCATTCAAAACAATCCATTCCGATTTGTTTATGTACTGTCAGCCAACAGTTTTCTATTTTACTACTTTTGATGGGACCCTCATGCAATAGTCTTCAACCAGGAAGCCAATTGGTCAAGAATGTTCTTGTTATCAACCATCTTTGGCTGGTTTTGTAGGTTTTCAATCAGACTAGGGTGAGGAAGGACCTAAGTAAGATATGGAGAGCAAATAAATTCCTTATGCAAATTAGTTTGGAAATTAGACCATCTGATTGGTTGATGCAATTCTCATTAGGGATGGCCATCGGCCATCGATGTTTATAAACCATCGATGGGTTATGGTCGATGTTCAATAGTTTGTACATCAATGTTTAGTTAAAACGACTAGTTTTGTTTTACTATTTCCTGGTACACAGAGTAAAGCTCCACCCATGACACCAGTGAAGCCCCGCCCCCATATTCTGATTGGCCCACAGGCCAGTCAGTCAAATACAATGTATGACCACTGATATGTAACAACATCAATGGCAAAGGCAACAATGGCAATCATTAATACTCATTCAAAACAATCCATTCCGATTTGTTTATGTACTGTCAGCCAACAGTTTTCTATTTTACTACTTTTGATGGGACCATCATGCAATAGTCTTCAACCAGGAAGCCAATTGGTCAAGGATGTTCTTGTTATCAACCATCTTTGGCTGGTTTTGTAGGTTTTTCAATCAGACTAGGGTGAGGAAGGACCTAAGTAAGTTATGGAGAGCAAATAAATTCCTTATGCAAATTAGTTTGGAAATTAGACCATCTGATTGGTTGATGCAATTCTCATTAGGGATG
The DNA here is from genome assembly GCF_055691185.1 of Crinia signifera. Lineage (NCBI taxonomy): Eukaryota > Metazoa > Chordata > Amphibia > Anura > Myobatrachidae > Crinia > Crinia signifera. Next base: position 73,978,010 of record NC_139226.1, read on the forward strand.
GCCATCGGCCATCGGCCATCGATGTTTATAAACCATCGATGGGTTATGGTCGATGTTCAATAGTTTTTACATCAATGTTTAGTTAAAACGACTAGTTTTGTTATTTCCTGGTACACAGAGCAAAGTTCCACCCACGACACCAGTGAAGCCCCGCCCCCATATTCTGATTGGCCCACAGGCCAGTCAGTCAAATGCAATGGATGACCACTGATATGTAACAACATCGATGGCAAAGGCAACAACGGCCATCATTAACACTCATTCAAAACAATCCATTCCAATTGGTTTATGTACTGTCAGTCAACAGTTTTCTATTTTACTACTTTTGATGGGACCCTCATGCAATAGTCTTCAACCAGGAAGCCAATTGGTCAAGAATGTTCTTGTTATCAACCATCTTTGGCTGGTTTTGTAGGTTTTCAATCAGACTAGGGTGAGGAAGGACCTAAGTAAGATATGGAGAGCAAATAAATTCCTTATGCAAATTAGTTTGGAAATTAGACCATCTGATTGGTTGATGCAATTCTCATTAGGGATGGCCATCGGCCATCGATGTTTATAAACCATCGATGGGTTATGGTCGATGTTCAATAGTTTTTACATCAATGTTTAGTTAAAACGACTAGTTTTGTTATTTCCTGGTACACAGAGCAAAGCTCCACCCACGACACCAGTGAAGCCCCGCCCCCATATTCTGATTGGCCCACAGGCCAGTCAGTCAAATACAATGGATGACCACTGATATGTAACAACATCGATGGCAAAGGCAACAACGGCCATCATTAACACTCATTCAAAACAATCCATTCCAATTGGTTTATGTACTGTCAGTCAACAGTTTTCTATTTTACTACTTTTGATGGGACCATCATGCATTGTCTTCAACCAGGATGCCAATTGGTCAAGAATGTTCTTGTTATCAACCATCTTTGGCTGGTTTTGTAGGTTTTCAATCAGACTAGGGTGAGGAAGGACCTAAGTAAGTTATGGAGAGCAAATAAATTCCTTATGCAAATTAGTTTGGAAATTAGACCATCTGATTGGTTGATGCAATTCTCATTAGGGATGGCCATCGGCCATCGATGTTTATAAACCATCGATGGGTTATGATCGATGTTCAATAGTTTTTACATCAATGTTTAGTTAAAACGACTAGTTTTTTTTTGCTATTTCCTGGTACACAGAGCAAAGCTCCACCCACGACACCAGTGAAGCCCTGCCCCCATATTCTGATTGGCCCACAGGCCAGTCAGTCAAATACAATGGATGACCACTGATATGTAACAACATCGATGGCAAAGGCAACAATGGCCATCATTAATACTCATTCAAAACAATCCATTCCGATTTGTTTATGTACTGTCAGCCAACAGTTTTCTATTTTACTACTTTTGATGGGACCCTCATGCAATAGTCTTCAACCAGGAAGCCAATTGGTCAAGAATGTTCTTGTTATCAACCATCTTTGGCTGGTTTTGTAAGTTTTCAATCAGACTAGGGTGAGGAAGGACCTAAGTAAGATATGGAGAGCAAATAAATTCCTTATGCAAATTAGTTTGGAAATTAGACCATCTGATTGGTTGATGCAATTCTCATTAGGGATGGCCATCGGCCATCGATGTTTATAAACCATCGATGGGTTATGGTCGATGTTCAATAGTTTTTACATCAATGTTTAGTTAAAACGACTAGTTTTGTTTTACTATTTCCTGGTACACAGAGCAAAGCTCCACCCATGACACCAGTGAAGCCCCGCCCCCATATTCTGATTGGCCCACAGGCCAGTCAGTCAAATACAATGTATGACCACTGATATGTAACAACATCAATGGCAAAGGCAACAATGGCAATCATTAATACTCATTCAAAACAATCCATTCCGATTTGTTTATGTACTGTCAGCCAACAGTTTTCTATTTTACTACTTTTGATGGGACCATCATGCAATAGTCTTCAACCAGGAAGCCAATTGGTCAAGAATGTTCTTGTTATCAACCATCTTTGGCTAGTTTTGTAGGTTTTTCAATCAGACTAGGGTGAGGAAGGACCTAAGTAAGTTATGGAGAGCAAATAAATTCCTTATGCAAATTAGTTTGGAAATTAGACCATCTGATTGGTTGATGCAATTCTCATTAGGGATGGCCATCGGCCATCGATGTTTATAAACCATTGATGGGTTATGGTCGATGTTCAATAGTTTTTACATCAATGTTTAGTTAAAACGACTAGTTTTGTTATTTCCTGGTACACAGAGCAAAGTTCCACCCACGACACCAGTGAAGCCCCGCCCCCATATTCTGATTGGCCCACAGGCCAGTCAGTCAAATACAATGTATGACCACTGATATATAACAACATCGATGGCAAAGGCAACAATGGCAATCATTAATACTCATTCAAAACAATCCATTCCGATTTGTTTATGTACTGTCAGCCAACACTTTTCTATTTTACTACTTTTGATGGGACCATCATGCAATAGTCTTCAATCAGGAAGCCAATTGGTCAAGAATGTTCTTGTTATCAACCATCTTTGGCTGGTTTTGTAGGTTTTTCAATCAGACTAGGGTGAGGAAGGACCTAAGTAAGTTATGGAGAGCAAATAAATTCCTTATGCAAATTAGTTTGGAAATTAGACCATCTGATTGGTTGATGCAATTCTCATTAGGGATGGCCATCGGCCATCGGCCATCGATGTTTATAAACCATCGATGGGTTATGGTCGATGTTCAATAGTTTTTACATCAATGTTTAGTTAAAACGACTAGTTTTGTTATTTCCTGGTACACAGAGCAAAGTTCCACCCACGACACCAGTGAAGCCCCGCCCCCATATTCTGATTGGCCCACAGGCCAGTCAGTCAAATGCAATGGATGACCACTGATATGTAACAACATCGATGGCAAAGGCAACAACGGCCATCATTAACACTCATTCAAAACAATCCATTCCAATTGGTTTATGTACTGTCAGTCAACAGTTTTCTATTTTACTACTTTTGATGGGACCCTCATGCAATAGTCTTCAACCAGGAAGCCAATTGGTCAAGAATGTTCTTGTTATCAACCATCTTTGGCTGGTTTTGTAGGTTTTCAATCAGACTAGGGTGAGGAAGGACCTAAGTAAGATATGGAGAGCAAATAAATTCCTTATGCAAATTAGTTTGGAAATTAGACCATCTGATTGGTTGATGCAATTCTCATTAGGGATGGCCATCGGCCATCGATGTTTATAAACCATCGATGGGTTATGGTCGATGTTCAATAGTTTTTACATCAATGTTTAGTTAAAACGACTAGTTTTGTTATTTCCTGGTACACAGAGCAAAGCTCCACCCACGACACCAGTGAAGCCCCGCCCCCATATTCTGATTGGCCCACAGGCCAGTCAGTCAAATACAATGGATGACCACTGATATGTAACAACATCGATGGCAAAGGCAACAATGGCCATCTTAATACTCATTCAAAACAATCCATTCCGATTGGTTTATGTACTGTCAGTCAACAGTTTTCTATTTTACTACTTTTGATGGGACCATCATGCAATAGTCTTCAATCAGGAAGCCAATTGGTCAAGAATGTTCTTGTTATCAACCATCTTTGGCTGGTTTTGTAGGTTTTCAATCAGACTAGGGTGAGGAAGGACCTAAGTAAGTTATTGAGAGCAAATAAATTCCTTATGCAAATTAGTTTGGAAATTAGACCATCTGATTGGTTGATGCAATTCTCATTAGGGATGACCATCGATGTTTATAAACCATCGATGGGTTATGGTCGATGTTCAATAGTTTTTACATCAATGTTTAGTTAAAACGACTAGTTTTGTTTTGCTATTTCCTGGTACACAGAGCAAAGCTCCATCCACGACACCAGTGAAGCCCCGCCCCCATATTCTGATTGGCCCACAGGCCAGTCAGTCAAATACAATGGATGACCACTGATATGTAACAACATCGATGGAAAAGGCAACATTGGCCATCATTAATACTCATTCAAAACAATCCATTCCGATTGGTTTATGTACTGTCAGTCAACAGTTTTCAATTTTACTACTTTTGATGGGACCATCATGCAATAGTCTTCAACCAGGATGCCAATTGGTCAAGAATGTTTTTGTTATCAACCATCTTTGGCTGGTTTTGTAGGTTTTCAATCAGACTAGGGTGAGGAAGGACCTAAGTAAGTTATGGAGAGCAAATAAATTCCTTATGCAAATTAGTTTGGAAATTAGACCATCTGATTGGTTGATGCAATTCTCATTAGGGATGGCCATCGGCCATCGATGTTTATAAACTATCGATGGGTTATGATCGATGTTCAATAGTTTTTACATCAATGTTAAGTTAAAACGACTATTTTTTTTTTGCTATTTCCTGGTACACAGAGCAAAGCTCCACCCACGACACCAGTGAAGCCCCGCCCCCATATTCTGATTGGCCCACAGGCCAGTCAGTCAAATACAATGGATGACCACTGATATGTAACAACATCGATGGCAAAGGCAACAATGGCCATCATTAATACTCATTCAAAACAATCCATTCCGATTTGTTTATGTACTGTCAGCCAACAGTTTTCTATTTTACTACTTTTGATGGGACCCTCATGCAATAGTCTTCAACCAGGAAGCCAATTGGTCAAGAATGTTCTTGTTATCAACCATCTTTGGCTGGTTTTGTAGGTTTTCAATCAGACTAGGGTGAGGAAGGACCTAAGTAAGATATGGAGAGCAAATAAATTCCTTATGCAAATTAGTTTGGAAATTAGACCATCTGATTGGTTGATGCAATTCTCATTAGGGATGGCCATCGGCCATCGATGTTTATAAACCATCGATGGGTTATGGTCGATGTTCAATAGTTTTTACATCAATGTTTAGTTAAAACGACTAGTTTTGTTTTACTATTTCCTGGTACACAGAGTAAAGCTCCACCCATGACACCAGTGAAGCCCCGCCCCCATATTCTGATTGGCCCACAGGCCAGTCAGTCAAATACAATGTATGACCACTGATATGTAACAACATCAATGGCAAAGGCAACAATGGCAATCATTAATACTCATTCAAAACAATCCATTCCGATTTTTTTATGTACTGTCAGCCAACAGTTTTCTATTTTACTACTTTTGATGGGACCATCATGCAATAGTCTTCAACCAGGAAGCCAATTGGTCAAGAATGTTCTTGTTATCAACCATCTTTGGCTGGTTTTGTAGGTTTTTCAATCAGACTAGGGTGAGGAAGGACCTAAGTAAGTTATGGAGAGCAAATAAATTCCTTATGCAAATTAGTTTGGAAATTAGACCATCTGATTGGTTGATGCAATTCTCATTAGGGATGGCCATCGGCCATCGATGTTTATAAACCATCGATGGGTTATGGTCGATGTTCAATAGTTTTTACATCAATGTTTAGTTAAAACGACTAGTTTTGTTATTTCCTGGTACACAGAGCAAAGTTCCACCCACGACACCAGTGAAGCCCCGCCCCCATATTCTGATTGGCCCACAGGCCAGTCAGTCAAATACAATGTATGACCACTGATATATAACAACATCGATGGCAAAGGCAACAATGGCAATCATTAATACTCATTCAAAACAATCCATTCCGATTTGTTTATGTACTGTCAGCCAACACTTTTCTATTTTACTACTTTTGATGGGACCATCATGCAATAGTCTTCAATCAGGAAGCCAATTGGTCAAGAATGTTCTTGTTATCAACCATCTTTGGCTGGTTTTGTAGGTTTTTCAATCAGACTAGGGTGAGGAAGGACCTAAGTAAGTTATGGAGAGCAAATAAATTCCTTATGCAAATTAGTTTGGAAATTAGACCATCTGATTGGTTGATGCAATTCTCATTAGGGATGGCCATCGGCCATCGGCCATCGATGTTTATAAACCATCGATGGGTTATGGTCGATGTTCAATAGTTTTTACATCAATGTTTAGTTAAAACGACTAGTTTTGTTATTTCCTGGTACACAGAGCAAAGTTCCACCCACGACACCAGTGAAGCCCCGCCCCCATATTCTGATTGGCCCACAGGCCAGTCAGTCAAATGCAATGGATGACCACTGATATGTAACAACATCGATGGCAAAGGCAACAACGGCCATCATTAACACTCATTCAAAACAATCCATTCCAATTGGTTTATGTACTGTCAGTCAACAGTTTTCTATTTTACTACTTTTGATGGGACCCTCATGCAATAGTCTTCAACCAGGAAGCCAATTGGTCAAGAATGTTCTTGTTATCAACCATCTTTGGCTGGTTTTGTAGGTTTTCAATCAGACTAGGGTGAGGAAGGACCTAAGTAAGATATGGAGAGCAAATAAATTCCTTATGCAAATTAGTTTGGAAATTAGACCATCTGATTGGTTGATGCAATTCTCATTAGGGATGGCCATCGGCCATCGATGTTTATAAACCATCGATGGGTTATGGTCGATGTTCAATAGTTTTTACATCAATGTTTAGTTAAAACGACTAGTTTTGTTATTTCCTGGTACACAGAGCAAAGCTCCACCCACGACACCAGTGAAGCCCCGCCCCCATATTCTGATTGGCCCACAGGCCAGTCAGTCAAATACAATGGATGACCACTGATATGTAACAACATCGATGGCAAAGGCAACAACGGCCATCATTAACACTCATTCAAAACAATCCATTCCAATTGGTTTATGTACTGTCAGTCAACAGTTTTCTATTTTACTACTTTTGATGGGACCATCATGCATTGTCTTCAACCAGGATGCCAATTGGTCAAGAATGTTCTTGTTATCAACCATCTTTGGCTGGTTTTGTAGGTTTTCAATCAGACTAGGGTGAGGAAGGACCTAAGTAAGTTATGGAGAGCAAATAAATTCCTTATGCAAATTAGTTTGGAAATTAGACCATCTGATTGGTTGATGCAATTCTCATTAGGGATGGCCATCGGCCATCGATGTTTATAAACCATCGATGGGTTATGATCGATGTTCAATAGTTTTTACATCAATGTTTAGTTAAAACGACTAGTTTTTTTTTGCTATTTCCTGGTACACAGAGCAAAGCTCCACCCACGACACCAGTGAAGCCCTGCCCCCATATTCTGATTGGCCCACAGGCCAGTCAGTCAAATACAATGGATGACCACTGATATGTAACAACATCAATGGCAAAGGCAACAATGGCCATCATTAATACTCATTCAAAACAATCCATTCCGATTTGTTTATGTACTGTCAGCCAACAGTTTTCTATTTTACTACTTTTGATGGGACCCTCATGCAATAGTCTTCAACCAGGAAGCCAATTGGTCAAGAATGTTCTTGTTATCAACCATCTTTGGCTGGTTTTGTAAGTTTTCAATCAGACTAGGGTGAGGAAGGACCTAAGTAAGATATGGAGAGCAAATAAATTCCTTATGCAAATTAGTTTGGAAATTAGACCATCTGATTGGTTGATGCAATTCACATTAGGGATGGCCATCGGCCATCGATGTTTATAAACCATCGATGGGTTATGGTCGATGTTCAATAGTTTTTACATCAATGTTTAGTTAAAACGACTAGTTTTGTTATTTCCTGGTACACAGAGCAAAGCTCCACCCACAACACCAGTGAAGCCCCGCCCCCATATTCTGATTGGCCCACAGGCCAGTCAGTCAAATACAATGGATGACCACTGATATGTAACAACATCGATGGCAAAGGCAACAATGGCCATCTTAATACTCATTCAAAACAATCCATTCCGATTGGTTTATGTACTGTCAGTCAACAGTTTTCTATTTTACTACTTTTGATGGGACCATCATGCAATAGTCTTCAATCAGGAAGCCAATTGGTCAAGAATGTTCTTGTTATCAACCATCTTTGGCTATTTTGGTGGTTTTCAATCAGACTAGGGTGAGGAAGGACCTAAGTAAGTTATGGAGAGCAAATAAATTCCTTATGCAAATTAGTTTGGAAATTAGACCATCTGATTGGTTGATGCAATTCTCATTAGGGATGGCCATCGGCCATCGACCATCGATGTTTATAAACCATCGATGGGTTATGGTCGATGTTCAATAGTTTTTACATCAATGTTTAGTTAAAACGACTAGTTTTGTTATTTCCTGGTACACAGAGCAAAGTTCCACCCACGACACCAGTGAAGCCCCGCCCCCATATTCTGATTGGCCCACAGGCCAGTCAGTCAAATGCAACGGATGACCACTGATATGTAACAACATCGATGGCAAAGGCAACAATGGCCATCATTAATACTCATTCAAAACAATCCATTCCGATTGGTTTATGTACTGTCAGTCAACAGTTTTCTATTTTACTACTTTTGATGGGACCATCATGCAAAGTCTTCAACCAGGAAGCCAATTGGTCAAGAATGTTCTTGTTATCAACTATCTTTGGCTGGTTTTGTAGGTTTTCAATCAGACTAGGGTGAGGAAGGACCTAAGTAAGTTATTGAGAGCAAATAAATTCCTTATGCAAATTAGTTTGGAAATTAGACCATCTGATTGGTTGATGCAATTCTCATTAGGGATGACCATCGATGTTTATAAACCATCGATGGGTTATGGTCGATGTTCAATAGTTTTTACATCAATGTTTAGTTAAAACGACTAGTTTTGTTTTGCTATTTCCTGGTACACAGAGCAAAGCTCCATCCACGACACCAGTGAAGCCCCGCCCCCATATTCTGATTGGCCCACAGGCCAGTCAGTCAAATACAATGGATGACCACTGATATGTAACAACATCGATGGCAAAGGCAACATTGGCCATCATTAATACTCATTCAAAACAATCCATTCCGATTGTTTTATGTACTGTCAGTCAACAGTTTTCAATTTTACTACTTTTGATGGGACCATCATGCAATAGTCTTCAACCAGGATGCCAATTGGTCAAGAATGTTTTTGTTATCAACCATCTTTGGCTGGTTTTGTAGGTTTTCAATCAGACTAGGGTGAGGAAGGACCTAAGTAAGTTATGGAGAGCAAATAAATTCCTTATGCAAATTAGTTTGGAAATTAGACCATCTGATTGGTTGATGCAATTCTCATTAGGGATGGCCATCGGCCATCGATGTTTATAAACTATCGATGGGTTATGATCGATGTTCAATAGTTTTTACATCAATGTTAAGTTAAAACGACTATTTTTTTTTGCTATTTCCTGGTACACAGAGCAAAGCTCCACCCACGACACCAGTGAAGCCCCGCCCCCATATTCTGATTGGCCCACAGGCCAGTCAGTCAAATACAATGGATGACCACTGATATGTAACAACATCGATGGCAAAGGCAACAATGGCCATCATTAATACTCATTCAAAACAATCCATTCCGATTTGTTTATGTACTGTCAGCCAACAGTTTTCTATTTTACTACTTTTGATGGGACCCTCATGCAATAGTCTTCAACCAGGAAGCCAATTGGTCAAGAATGTTCTTGTTATCAAACATCTTTGGCTGGTTTTGTAGGTTTTCAATCAGACTAGGGTGAGGAAGGACCTAAGTAAGATATGGAGAGCAAATAAATTCCTTATGCAAATTAGTTTGGAAATTAGACCATCTGATTGGTTGATGCAATTCTCATTAGGGATGGCCATCGGCCATCGATGTTTATAAACCATCGATGGGTTATGGTCGATGTTCAATAGTTTTTACATCAATGTTTAGTTAAAACGACTAGTTTTGTTTTACTATTTCCTGGTACACAGAGCAAAGCTCCACCCATGACACCAGTGAAGCCCCGCCCCCATATTCTGATTGGCCCACAGGCCAGTCAGTCAAATACAATGTATGACCACTGATATGTAACAACATCAATGGCAAAGGCAACAATGGCAATCATTAATACTCATTCAAAACAATCCATTCCGATTTGTTTATGTACTGTCAGCCAACAGTTTTCTATTTTACTACTTTTGATGGGACCATCATGCAATAGTCTTCAACCAGGAAGCCAATTGGTCAAGAATGTTCTTGTTATCAACCATCTTTGGCTAGTTTTGTAGGTTTTTCAATCAGACTAGGGTGAGGAAGGACCTAAGTAAGTTATGGAGAGCAAATAAATTCCTTATGCAAATTAGTTTGGAAATTAGACCATCTGATTGGTTGATGCAATTCTCATTAGGGATGGCCATCGGCCATCGATGTTTATAAACCATCGATGGGTTATGGTCGATGTTCAATAGTTTTTACATCAATGTTTAGTTAAAACGACTAGTTTTGTTATTTCCTGGTACACAGAGCAAAGTTCCACCCACGACACCAGTGAAGCCCCGCCCCCATATTCTGATTGGCCCACAGGCCAGTCAGTCAAATACAATGTATGACCACTGATATATAACAACATCGATGGCAAAGGCAACAATGGCAATCATTAATACTCATTCAAAACAATCCATTCCGATTTGTTTATGTACTGTCAGCCAACACTTTTCTATTTTACTACTTTTGATGGGACCATCATGCAATAGTCTTCAATCAGGAAGCCAATTGGTCAAGAATGTTCTTGTTATCAACCATCTTTGGCTGGTTTTGTAGGTTTTTCAATCAGACTAGGGTGAGGAAGGACCTAAGTAAGTTATGGAGAGCAAATAAATTCCTTATGCAAATTAGTTTGGAAATTAGACCATCTGATTGGTTGATGCAATTCTCATTAGGGATGGCCATCGGCCATCGGCCATCGATGTTTATAAACCATCGATGGGTTATGGTCGATGTTCAATAGTTTTTACATCAATGTTTAGTTAAAACGACTAGTTTTGTTATTTCCTGGTACACAGAGCAAAGTTCCACCCACGACACCAGTGAAGCCCCGCCCCCATATTCTGATTGGCCCACAGGCCAGTCAGTCAAATGCAATGGATGACCACTGATATGTAACAACATCGATGGCAAAGGCAACAACGGCCATCATTAACACTCATTCAAAACAATCCATTCCAATTGGTTTATGTACTGTCAGTCAACAGTTTTCTATTTTACTACTTTTGATGGGACCCTCATGCAATAGTCTTCAACCAGGAAGCCAATTGGTCAAGAATGTTCTTGTTATCAACCATCTTTGGCTGGTTTTGTAGGTTTTCAATCAGACTAGGGTGAGGAAGGACCTAAGTAAGATATGGAGAGCAAATAAATTCCTTATGCAAATTAGTTTGGAAATTAGACCATCTGATTGGTTGATGCAATTCTCATTAGGGATGGCCATCGGCCATCGATGTTTATAAACCATCGATGGGTTATGGTCGATGTTCAATAGTTTTTACATCAATGTTTAGTTAAAACGACTAGTTTTGTTATTTCCTGGTACACAGAGCAAAGCTCCACCCACGACACCAGTGAAGCCCCGCCCCCATATTCTGATTGGCCCACAGGCCAGTCAGTCAAATACAATGGATGACCACTGATATGTAACAACATCGATGGCAAAGGCAACAATGGCCATCTTAATACTCATTCAAAACAATCCATTCCAATTGGTTTATGTACTGTCAGTCAACAGTTTTCTATTTTACTACTTTTGATGGGACCATCATGCAATAGTCTTCAACTAGGAAGCCAATTGGTCAAGAATGTTCTTGTTATCAACCATCTTTGGCTGGTTTTGTAGGTTTTCAATCAGACTAGGGTGAGGAAGGACCTAAGTAAGTTATGGAGAGCAAATAAATTCCTTATGCAAATTAGTTTGGAAATTAGACCATCTGATTGGTTGATGCAATTCTCATTAGGGATGGCCATCGATGTTTATAAACCATCGATGGGTTATGGTCGATGTTCAATAGTTTTTACATCAATGTTTAGTTAAAACGACTAGTTTTGTTTTACTATTTCCTGGTACACAGAGCAAAGCTCCACCCATGACACCAGTGAAGCCCCGCCCCCATATTCTGATTGGCCCACAGGCCAGTCAGTCAAATACAATGGATGACCACTGATATGTAACAACATCGATGGCAAATGTTAACAATGGCCATCTTAATACTCATTCAAAACAATCCATTCCGATTGGTTTATGTACTGTCAGTCAACAGTTTTCTATTTTACTACTTTTGATGGGACCATCATGCAATAGTCTTCAACCAGGAAGCCAATTGGTCAAGAATGTTCTTGTTATCAACCATCTTTGGCTGGTTTTGTAGGTTTTCAATCAGACTAGGGTGAGGAAGGACCTAAGTAAGTTATGGAGAGCAAATAAATTCCTTATGCAAATTAGTTTGGAAATTAGACCATCTGATTGGTTGATGCAATTCTCATTAGGGATGGCCATCGGCCATCGATGTTTATAAACTATCGATGGGTTATGATCGATGTTCAATAGTTTTTACATCAATGTTAAGTTAAAACGACTATTTTTTTTTTGCTATTTCCTGGTACACAGAGCAAAGCTCCACCCACGACACCAGTGAAGCCCCGCCCCCATATTCTGATTGGCCCACAGGCCAGTCAGTCAAATACAATGGATGACCACTGATATGTAACAACATCGATGGCAAAGGCAACAATGGCCATCATTAATACTCATTCAAAACAATCCATTCCGATTTGTTTATGTACTGTCAGCCAACAGTTTTCTATTTTACTACTTTTGATGGGACCCTCATGCAATAGTCTTCAACCAGGAAGCCAATTGGTCAAGAATGTTCTTGTTATCAACCATCTTTGGCTGGTTTTGTAGTTTTTCAATCAGACTAGGGTGAGGAAGGACCTAAGTAAGATATGGAGAGCAAATAAATTCCTTATGCAAATTAGTTTGGAAATTAGACCATCTGATTGGTTGATGCAATTCTCATTAGGGATGGCCATCGGCCATCGGCCATCGATGTTTATAAACCATCGATGGGTTATGGTCGATGTTCAATAGTTTTTACATCAATGTTTAGTTAAAACGACTAGTTTTGTTTTACTATTTCCTGGTACACAGAGCAAAGCTCCACCCATGACACCAGTGAAGCCCCGCCCCCATATTCTGATTGGCCCACAGGCCAGTCAGTCAAATACAATGTATGACCACTGATATGTAACAACATCAATGGCAAAGGCAACAATGGCAATCATTAATACTCATTCAAAACAATCCATTCCGATTTGTTTATGTACTGTCAGCCAACAGTTTTCTATTTTACTACTTTTGATGGGACCATCATGCAATAGTCTTCAACCAGGAAGCCAATTGGTCAAGAATGTTCTTGTTATCAACCATCTTTGGCTGGTTTTGTAGGTTTTTCAATCAGACTAGGGTGAGGAAGGACCTAAGTAAGTTATGGAGAGCAAATAAATTCCTTATGCAAATTAGTTTGGAAATTAGACCATCTGATTGGTTGATGCAATTCTCATTAGGGATGGCCATCGGCCATCGATGTTTATAAACCATCGATGGGTTATGGTCGATGTTCAATAGTTTTTACATCAATGTTTAGTTAAAACGACTAGTTTTGTTATTTCCTGGTACACAGAGCAAAGTTCCACCCACGACACCAGTGAAGCCCCGCCCCCATATTCTGATTGGCCCACAGGCCAGTCAGTCAAATACAATGTATGACCACTGATATATAACAACATCGATGGCAAAGGCAACAATGGCAATCATTAATACTCATTCAAAACAATCCATTCCGATTTGTTTATGTACTGTCAGCCAACACTTTTCTATTTTACTACTTTTGATGGGACCATCATGCAATAGTCTTCAATCAGGAAGCCAATTGGTCAAGAATGTTCTTGTTATCAACCATCTTTGGCTGGTTTTGTAGGTTTTTCAATCAGACTAGGGTGAGGAAGGACCTAAGTAAGTTATGGAGAGCAAATAAATTCCTTATGCAAATTAGTTTGGAAATTAGACCATCTGATTGGTTGATGCAATTCTCATTAGGGATGGCCATCGGCCATCGGCCATCGATGTTTATAAACCATCGATGGGTTATGGTCGATGTTCAATAGTTTTTACATCAATGTTTAGTTAAAACGACTAGTTTTGTTATTTCCTGGTACACAGAGCAAAGTTCCACCCACGACACCAGTGAAGCCCCGCCCCCATATTCTGATTGGCCCACAGGCCAGTCAGTCAAATGCAATGGATGACCACTGATATGTAACAACATCGATGGCAAAGGCAACAACGGCCATCATTAACACTCATTCAAAACAATCCATTCCAATTGGTTTATGTACTGTCAGTCAACAGTTTTCTATTTTACTACTTTTGATGGGACCCTCATGCAATAGTCTTCAACTAGGAAGCCAATTGGTCAAGAATGTTCTTGTTATCAACCATCTTTGGCTGGTTTTGTAGGTTTTCAATCAGACTAGGGTGAGGAAGGACCTAAGTAAGATATGGAGAGCAAATAAATTCCTTATGCAAATTAGTTTGGAAATTAGACCATCTGATTGGTTGATGCAATTCTCATTAGGGATGGCCATCGGCCATCGATGTTTATAAACCATCGATGGGTTATGGTCGATGTTCAATAGTTTTTACATCAATGTTTAGTTAAAACGACTAGTTTTGTTATTTCCTGGTACACAGAGCAAAGCTCCACCCACGACACCAGTGAAGCCCCGCCCCCATATTCTGATTGGCCCACAGGCCAGTCAGTCAAATACAATGGATGACCACTGATATGTAACAACATCGATGGCAAAGGCAACAATGGCCATCTTAATACTCATTCAAAACAATCCATTCCAATTGGTTTATGTACTGTCAGTCAACAGTTTTCTATTTTACTACTTTTGATGGGACCATCATGCAATAGTCTTCAACTAGGAAGCCAATTGGTCAAGAATGTTCTTGTTATCAACCATCTTTAGCTGGTTTTGTAGGTTTTCAATCAGACTAGGGTGAGGAAGGACCTAAGTAAGTTATGGAGAGCAAATAAATTCCTTATGCAAATTAGTTTGGAAATTAGACCATCTGATTGGTTGATGCAATTCTCATTAGGGATGGCCATCGATGTTTATAAACCATCGATGGGTTATGGTCGATGTTCAATAGTTTTTACATCAATGTTTAGTTAAAACGACTAGTTTTGTTTTACTATTTCCTGGTACACAGAGCAAAGCTCCACCCATGACACCAGTGAAGCCCCGCCCCCATATTCTGATTGGCCCACAGGCCAGTCAGTCAAATACAATGGATGACCACTGATATGTAACAACATCGATGGCAAATGTTAACAATGGCCATCTTAATACTCATTCAAAACAATCCATTCCGATTGGTTTATGTACTGTCAGTCAACAGTTTTCTATTTTACTACTTTTGATGGGACCATCATGCAATAGTCTTCAACCAGGAAGCCAATTGGTCAAGAATGTTCTTGTTATCAACCATCTTTGGCTGGTTTTGTAGGTTTTCAATCAGACTAGGGTGAGGAAGGACCTAAGTAAGTTATGGAGAGCAAATAAATTCCTTATGCAAATTAGTTTGGAAATTAGACCATCTGATTGGTTGATGCAATTCTCATTAGGGATGGCCATCGGCCATCGATGTTTATAAACCATCGATGGGTTATGGTCGATGTTCAATAGTTTTTACATCAATGTTTAGTTAAAACGACTAGTTTTGTTATTTCCTGGTACACAGAGCAAAGCTCCACCCACGACACCAGTGAAGCCCCGCCCCCATATTCTGATTGGCCCACAGGCCAGTCAGTCAAATACAATGGATGACCACTGATATGTAACAACATCGATGGCAAATGTTAACAATGGCCATCTTAATACTCATTCAAAACAATCCATTCCGATTGGTTTATGTACTGTCAGTCAACAGTTTTCTATTTTACTACTTTTGATGGGACCATCATACAATAGTCTTCAACCAGGAAGCCAATTGGTCAAGAATGTTCTTGTTATCAACCATCTTTGGCTGGTTTTGAAGGTTTTCAATTAGACTAGGGTGAGGAAGGACCTAAGTAAGTTATGGAGAGCAAATAAATTCCTTATGCAAATTAGTTTGGAAATTAGACCATCTGATTGACTGATGCAATTCTCATTAGGGATGGCCATCGGCCATCGGCCATCGATGTTTATAAACCATTGATGGGTTATGGTCGATGTTCCTTAGTTTTGGCATCGATCGGGTTGAACCAGATGGTTTCACACAATCAATGTCAAGCTGAAACTACTAGTTTTGTTTTGCTATTTCCTGGGACACGGAGCATAGCTCCACCCACGACACCAGTAAAGCCCCGCCCCCGTATTCTGAATGGCCCACAGGCCAGTCAGTCAAATATAATGAATGACCATTGATATGTAACAACATTGATGGCAAAGGCCACAATGGCCATCATTAATACTCATTCAAAACAATCCTTTCCGATTGGTTTATGTACTATCAGTCAACAGTTTTCTATTTTACTACTTTTGATGGGACCATCATGCAATAGTCATCAACCAGGAAGCCAATTAGTCAAGATTGTTCTTGTTATCAACCATCTTCGGCTGGTTTTGAAGGTTTTCAATTAGACTAGGGTGAGGAAGGACCTAAGTAAGTTATGAAGAGCAAATAAATTCCTTATGCAAATTAGTTTGCAAATTAGACCATCTGATTGGCTGATGCAATTCTCATTAGGGATGGCCATCGGCCATCGGCCATCGACCATCGATGTTTATAAACCATCGATGGGTTATGGTTGATGTTCCTTAGTTTTGACATTGATCGGGTTGAACCAGATGGTTTCACACAATCAATGTTAAGCTGAAACTACTAGTTTTGTTTTGCTATTTCCTGGGACACGGAGCATAGCCCCGCCCCCGTATTCTGATTGGCCCACAGGCCAGTCAGTCAAATATAATGAATGACCACTGATATGTAACAACATTGATGGCAAAGGCCACAATGGCCATCATTAATACTCATTCAAAACAATCCTTTCCGATTGGTTTATGTACTGTCAGTCAACGGTTTTCTATTTTACTACTTTTGATGGGACCATCATGCAATAGTCTTCAACCAGGAAGCCAATTGGTCAAGAATGTTCTTGTTATCAACCATCTTTGGCTGGTTTTGAAGGTTTTCAATTAGACTAGGGTGAGGAAGGACCTAAGTAAGTTATGGAGAGCAAATAAATTCCTTATGCAAATTAGTTTGGAAATTAGACCATCTGATTGGCTGATGCAATTCTCATTAGGGATGGCCATCGATGTTTATAAACCATCGATGGGTTATGGTCGATGTTCCTTAGTTTTGACATCGATCGGGTTGAACCAGATGGTTTCACACAATCAATGTCAAGCTCAAACTACTAGTTTTGTTTTGCTATTTCCTGGGACACGGAGCATAGCTCCACCCACAACACCAGTGAAGCCCCGCCCCCGTATTCTGATTGGCCCACAGGCCAGTCAGTCAAATATAATGAATGACCACTGATATGTAACAACATTGATGGCAAAGGCCACAATAGCCATCATTAATACTCATTCAAAACAATCCTTTCCGATTGGTTTATGTACTGTCAGTCAACAGTTTTCTATTTTACTACTTTTGATGGGACCATCATGCAATAGTCTTCAACCAGGAAGCCAATTGCTCAAGAATGTTCTTATCAACCATCTTTGGCTGGTTTTGAAGGTTTTTAATTAGACTAGGGTGAGGAAGGACCTAAGTAAGTTATGGAGAGCAAATAAATTCCTTATGCAAATTAGTTTGGAAATTAGACCATCTGATTGTCTGATTCAATTCTCATTAGGGATGGCCATCGATGTTTATAAACCATCGATGGGTTATGGATGATGTTCCTTAGTTTTGACATCGATCGGGTTGAACCAGATGGTTTCACACAATCAATGTCAAGCTCAAACTACTAGTTTTGTTTTGCTATTTCCTGGGACACGGAGCATAGCTCCACCCACGACACCAGTGAAGCCCCGCCCCCGTATTCTGATTGGCCCACAGGCCAGTCAGTCAAATATAATGAATGACCACTGATATGTAACAACATTGATGGCCAAGGCCACAATGGCCATCATTGATACTCATTCAAAACAATCCTTTCCGATTGGTTTATGTACTGTCACTCAACGGTTTTCTATTTTACTACTTTTGATGGGACCATCATGCAATAGTCTTCAACCAGGAAGCCAATCGGTCAAGAATGTTCTTGTTATCAACCATTTTTGGCTGGTTTTGAAGGTTTTCAATTAGACTAGGGTGAGGAAGGACCTAAGTAAGTTATGGAGAGCAAATACATTCCTTATGCAAATTAGTTTGGAAATTAGACCATCTGATTGGCTGATGCAATTCTCATTAGGGATGGCCATCGATGTTTATAAACCATCGATGGGTTATGGTCGATGTTCCTTAGTTTTGACATCGATCGGGTTGAACCAGATGGTTTCACACAATCAATGTTAAGCTCAATCTACTAGTTTTGTTTTGCTATTTCCTGGGACACGGAGCATAGCTCCACCCACGACACCAGTGAAGCCCCGCCCCCATATTCTGATTGGCCCACAGGCCAGTCAGTCAAATATAATGAATGACCACTGATATGTAACAACATTGATGGCAAAGGCCACAATGGCCATCATTAATACTCATTCAAAACAATCCTTACCGATTGGTTTATGTACTGTCAGTCAACAGTTTTCTATTTTACTACTTTTGATGGGACCATCATGCAATAGTCTTCAACCAGGAAGCCAATTGGTCAATAACGTTCTTGATATCAACCATCTTTGGCTGGTTTTGAAGGTTTTCAATTAGACTAGGGTGAGGAAGGACCTAAGTAAGTTATGGAGAGCAAATAAATTCCTTATGCAAATTAATTTGGAAATTAGACCATCTGATTGGCTGATGCAATTCTCATTAGGGATGGCCATCGATGTTTATAAACCATCGATGGGTTATGGTCGATGTTCCTTAGTTTTGACATTGATCGGGTTGAACCAGATGGTTTCACACAATCAATGTCAAGCTCAAACTACTAGTTTTGTTTTGCTATTTCATGGGACACGGAGCATAGCTCCACCCACGACACCAGTGAAGCCCCGCCCCCGTATTCTGATTGGCCCACAGGCTAGTCAGTCAAATATAATGAATGACCACTGATATGTAACAACATTGATGGCAAAGGCCACAATGGCCATCATTAATACTCATTCAAAACAATCCTTTCCGATTGGTTTATGTACTGTCAGTCAACAGTTTTCTATTTTACTACTTTTGATGGGACCATCATGCAACAGTCTTCAACCAGGAAGCCAATTGGTCAAGAATGTTCTTGTTATCAACCATCTTTGTCTGGTTTTGAAGGTTTTCAATTAGACTAGGGTGAGGAAGGACCTAAGTAAGTTATGGAGAGCAAATAAATTCCTTATGCAAATTAGTTTGGAAATTAGACCATCTGATTGGCTGATGCAATTCTCATTAGGGATAGCCATCGATGTTTATAAACCATCGATGGGTTATGGTCGATGTTCCTTAGTTTTGACATCGATCGGGTTGAACCAGATGGTTTCACACAATCAATGTCAAGCTCAAACGACTAGTTTTGTTTTGCTACTTCCTGGGACACGGAGCATAGCCCCGCCCCCGTATTCTGATTGGCCCACAGGCCAGTCAGTCAAATATAATGAATGACCACTGATATGTAACAACATTGATGGCAAAGGCCACAATGGCCATCATTAATACTCATTCAAAACAATCCTTACCGATTGGTTTATGTACTGTCAGTCAACAGTTTTCTATTTTACTACTTTTGATGGGACCATCATGCAATAGTCTTCAACCAGGAAGCCAACTGGTCAAGAATGTTCTTGTTATCAACCATCTTTGGCTGGTTTTGAAGGTTTTCAATTAGACTAGGGTGAGGAAGGACCTAAGTAAGTTATGGAGAGCAAATAAATTCCTTATGCAAATTAGTTTGGAAATTAGACCATCTGATTGACTGATGCAATTCTCATTAGGGATGGCCATCGGCCATCGGCCATCGATGTTTATAAACCATTGATGGGTTATGGTCGATGTTCCTTAGTTTTGGCATCGATCGGGTTGAACCAGATGGTTTCACACAATCAATGTCAAGCTGAAACTACTAGTTTTGTTTTGCTATTTCCTGGGACACGGAGCATAGCTCCACCCACGACACCAGTAAAGCCCCGCCCCCGTATTCTGAATTGCCCACAGGCCAGTCAGTCAAATATAATGAATGACCATTGATATGTAACAACATTGATGGCAAAGGCCACAATGGCCATCATTAATACTCATTCAAAACAATCCTTTCCGATTGGTTTATGTACTATCAGTCAACAGTTTTCTATTTTACTACTTTTGATGGGACCATCATGCAATAGTCATCAACCAGGAAGCCAATTAGTCAAGATTGTTCTTGTTATCAACCATCTTCGGCTGGTTTTGAAGGTTTTCAATTAGACTAGGGTGAGGAAGGACCTAAGTAAGTTATGAAGAGCAAATAAATTCCTTATGCAAATTAGTTTGCAAATTAGACCATCTGATTGGCTGATGCAATTCTCATTAGGGATGGCCATCGGCCATCGGCCATCGACCATCGATGTTTATAAACCATCGATGGGTTATGGTTGATGTTCCTTAGTTTTGACATTGATCGGGTTGAACCAGATGGTTTCACACAAGCAATGTTAAGCTGAAACTACTAGTTTTGTTTTGCTATTTCCTGGGACACGGAGCATAGCCCCGCCCCCGTATTCTGATTGGCCCACAGGCCAGTCAGTCAAATATAATGAATGACCACTGATATGTAACAACATTGATGGCAAAGGCCACAATGGCCATCATTAATACTCATTCAAAACAATCCTTTCCGATTGGTTTATGTACTGTCAGTCAACGGTTTTCTATTTTACTACTTTTGATGGGACCATCATGCAATAGTCTTCAACCAGGAAGCCAATTGGTCAAGAATGTTCTTGTTATCAACCATCTTTGGCTGGTTTTGAAGGTTTTCAATTAGACTAGGGTGAGGAAGGACCTAAGTAAGTTATGGAGAGCAAATAAATTCCTTATGCAAATTAGTTTGGAAATTAGACCATCTGATTGGCTGATGCAATTCTCATTAGGGATGGCCATCGATGTTTATAAACCATCGATGGGTTATGGTCGATGTTCCTTAGTTTTGACATCGATCGGGTTGAACCAGATGGTTTCACACAATCAATGTCAAGCTCAAACTACTAGTTTTGTTTTGCTATTTCCTGGGACACGGAGCATAGCTCCACCCACAACACCAGTGAAGCCCCGCCCCCGTATTCTGATTGGCCCACAGGCCAGTCAGTCAAATATAATGAATGACCACTGATATGTAACAACATTGATGGCAAAGGCCACAATAGCCATCATTAATACTCATTCAAAACAATCCTTTCCGATTGGTTTATGTACTGTCAGTCAACAGTTTTCTATTTTACTACTTTTGATGGGACCATCATGCAATAGTCTTCAACCAGGAAGCCAATTGCTCAAGAATGTTCTTATCAACCATCTTTGGCTGGTTTTGAAGGTTTTTAATTAGACTAGGGTGAGGAAGGACCTAAGTAAGTTATGGAGAGCAAATAAATTCCTTATGCAAATTAGTTTGGAAATTAGACCATCTGATTGTCTGATTCAATTCTCATTAGGGATGGCCATCGATGTTTATAAACCATCGATGGGTTATGGATGATGTTCCTTAGTTTTGACATCGATCGGGTTGAACCAGATGGTTTCACACAATCAATGTCAAGCTCAAACTACTAGTTTTGTTTTGCTATTTCCTGGGACACGGAGCATAGCTCCACCCACGACACCAGTGAAGCCCCGCCCCCGTATTCTGATTGGCCCACAGGCCAGTCAGTCAAATATAATGAATGACCACTGATATGTAACAACATTGATGGCCAAGGCCACAATGGCCATCATTGATACTCATTCAAAACAATCCTTTCCGATTGGTTTATGTACTGTCACTCAACGGTTTTCTATTTTACTACTTTTGATGGGACCATCATGCAATAGTCTTCAACCAGGAAGCCAATCGGTCAAGAATGTTCTTGTTATCAACCATTTTTGGCTGGTTTTGAAGGTTTTCAATTAGACTAGGGTGAGGAAGGACCTAAGTAAGTTATGGAGAGCAAATACATTCCTTATGCAAATTAGTTTGGAAATTAGACCATCTGATTGGCTGATGCAATTCTCATTAGGGATGGCCATCGATGTTTATAAACCATCGATGGGTTATGGTCGATGTTCCTTAGTTTTGACATCGATCGGGTTGAACCAGATGGTTTCACACAATCAATGTTAAGCTCAATCTACTAGTTTTGTTTTGCTATTTCCTGGGACACGGAGCATAGCTCCACCCACGACACCAGTGAAGCCCCGCCCCCATATTCTGATTGGCCCACAGGCCAGTCAGTCAAATATAATGAATGACCACTGATATGTAACAACATTGATGGCAAAGGCCACAATGGCCATCATTAATACTCATTCAAAACAATCCTTACCGATTGGTTTATGTACTGTCAGTCAACAGTTTTCTATTTTACTACTTTTGATGGGACCATCATGCAATAGTCTTCAACCAGGAAGCCAATTGGTCAATAACGTTCTTGATATCAACCATCTTTGGCTGGTTTTGAAGGTTTTCAATTAGACTAGGGTGAGGAAGGACCTAAGTAAGTTATGGAGAGCAAATAAATTCCTTATGCAAATTAATTTGGAAATTAGACCATCTGATTGGCTGATGCAATTCTCATTAGGGATGGCCATCGATGTTTATAAACCATCGATGGGTTATGGTCGATGTTCCTTAGTTTTGACATTGATCGGGTTGAACCAGATGGTTTCACACAATCAATGTCAAGCTCAAACTACTAGTTTTGTTTTGCTATTTCATGGGACACGGAGCATAGCTCCACCCACGACACCAGTGAAGCCCCGCCCCCGTATTCTGATTGGCCCACAGGCTAGTCAGTCAAATATAATGAATGACCACTGATATGTAACAACATTGATGGCAAAGGCCACAATGGCCATCATTAATACTCATTCAAAACAATCCTTTCCGATTGGTTTATGTACTGTCAGTCAACAGTTTTCTATTTTACTACTTTTGATGGGACCATCATGCAACAGTCTTCAACCAGGAAGCCAATTGGTCAAGAATGTTCTTGTTATCAACCATCTTTGTCTGGTTTTGAAGGTTTTCAATTAGACTAGGGTGAGGAAGGACCTAAGTAAGTTATGGAGAGCAAATAAATTCCTTATGCAAATTAGTTTGGAAATTAGACCATCTGATTGGCTGATGCAATTCTCATTAGGGATAGCCATCGATGTTTATAAACCATCGATG